>NC_056523.1:279779625-279885357 GCF_019175285.1 Sceloporus undulatus
AAAAGTGGCGAATCGGAGCCTCCAGGGTTTGTACACTGCCATAGTTATCCTTCATGACATTATTATCCCAAAAATATACTGATAAATCAAGGTACCCTGAAATCATGTTGTAGAACCTGAAACTTATTCTGGAAATATATTATGGCTTCTGGATTATGTGGAGATGATTCATTGATAATCAATACCTCGGTGAATGTTTTGTGGGTTGGAGACTAGCAATCTCTACATTCCTCAGAGATTTGCAAGACCTGTGTTCCGTGGGAAAGTAGGTCTGAGAAGTCCCTCTCCCTCACTTGTAAGAAATGGGCACATTGTTCTCCCACTTATAGATTCGTAGGCCTGGGAATGATGGGCCAAAAGAGGCTTGCCACTGCCAATATTAGGGCTGGGGAGTGTGCACCATCTGCACGCACGCCCCGAACCCTAGGACTGTGTGGCCCCGCCCACATGGCGCACACATGCATGACACAAACATGGGCAGCATCCACACATTTGAGTGCTGCACTTACATCATGGACATGTGACAGGTGCAGTCATGGCGTATGGAACGCGCCACAATAAGAACCTGCTTTCAACAGGTTCTTTTTACTGCAGAGGGACATCACACCGTTTGGCTGCTGTGGCATCCCTTGGCAGTAGAAAGTAGTGTGTGCAGATCACCCTTTCAGGGCTGTCTGTACAGCCCCTTAGTTTACTTCTCAGGAGATTTCCCACTCCTATATTTCTCAACCCATTACTAAACACAAAAGCTGGTCATAGATGTTTATGAAGTGCCATTAGTAAATAGATACAATATTGTTACAAGAGATGCATAGATAGTGTAAGGGGGAGAGGATAAAACAGCTTTTTTGAATTCTCCACCTTAATTGTAGACAGCAAGATACTCAGTTTATAAGCTGTCTGGATCCTTTTAAACTCCATAAGCAGATGACAAGCTAACTTGAATCTTCTGAAATTAATTGCAATGCCACCCCCTTTTCCAGTATATGTTTTCCAAGGTTTACCTCATGATGGCTTCCAGTAGACCTGAAATGAATTTTCATATATATATATATATTCTCCTCAAAATTCTCCTAAATACTGATGTAAAACTGCATTTTACCAGTAATTTCTTTCTTGTAATTTCCTCTTCCCCTTCATGCATGTGTAACAAAGGCCTGTTACAGACGGGCGTAAAGTATGTCCCCAGGACGTACTAGGGTTAGGAAAGGGCGTCCATTCCGGACGCCTTAATCCTAGTATGTCCTGGAGACGTACAAAATGGTGGCGCCCATTCTACATGGGCGCAGCCATAGGGACGTCACCACTGCGCCGCCTCCAACTGGGGCAGCACGTAAGTGACGTCCCGGTGCCGCATGAGGGCGCCTGGGGTGCCCTTTCCACGTAGCCGGAAGGAGCTCCATTTCAGAGCTCCTTTCAGCTTTGCGTCACTGGCGCAGCCTTCAGACAGCTGCACCAGTGACGCAAAGTAGCCCCTTTCTCAGTGTCCCCGCTGCCGTTGGTTGTCCTTGGGGCATGAAGCCCCAAGGACACCCCTTTCCAGGACTTGGGGAAGCGGCTTTTTGCCACTTTCCCGCGGTCTGGAAAGCAGCGAATCAGGGTCTCAGAGGCTGCCGCTGTGGCAGCTGAGGCCCTGATCCGGCGGGGAAAGGGCCGGATACAGGCTGCCCCAAACGGGCAGTCTGTAATGCGCCAAAGAGTACAAGAATCTAATCAAGACGTACCTGTTTCAGAACTTGCCTTTACTATGAACTCAGGCCATTCTTTTTCATTCATTCTTCTAAATTCTCATTCTTTCCCACATTTTCAATATTGGGACAATAATAATGACTAAGGCCTTGTAGAGACCAGCCTAAAAGGCCAGCATGGGGGCAGAGTCGGGGTGTAGCACCCTCACAAAACATGCCTGACTCCACCTCCTCAGGGCAACCTGATGCTGTGCACTGCTTCATGTGGCACACGGCATCATGGCACACCTCTGACACTGCGTCCATACGACACGGTGATGAAGGAGTACCATATAGCTTTGCCACTGTCGCTATGGCACCCTTGAAAGGCTGTATCAGGGCCGTATCAGGGCCGTGGCATGAGGTTAGCACAGTTTTGATACAGCTAGGAAAAGGGCAGTCCTGTTGCCTCTTCGGGGTGGTCTGTGGAGCTCCTACCTTGCAAATCTGTAGCAGTAGGGAATATGATAAGAAAATGTTAATGCTGTCTGTCTGAAATTTTGTACACATTTAGGGGAAAGTAATCCACATTGAACATAGAAGCTGAAGCTGAAATACTATTGTGTAATCACTTGAGAGTAATGGGCTAAATAGATGTGGCTAAGGAGCAGCTTGCCACTGCCCCTTTGCTCACTGGGTTGGGGCCATGGCAACTGCACACCATTCCCCCAACCCGGCTGGTTCCCTGTGCAAAAAGGAGCAGCAGAAAGTCGCTTCTTTTAGCGCTGGGAAAAGGGCACCCTTGCTGCAGTGGCAGCATTTTTGGGGGGCGTTTATTCAGTGCAGCATGTGCAAACGCTGTGCTGAAGAAATGCCATAATGCTGCCCACCATGTGGACAGGCAGGCAGTGTGACGCCGCTTGAGGGATGGAGTCAGGGTGTTTGGTGTGCGGTCGCCACATCCCCACTCCACCCTGACACCAACTCATACTGCCGGTCTGTATGGCCTGTAAATCTCCCTGAACTTATAGAGAGGTTCAAATGAGTGGACATGAGTATTCACATATATGCCCTTCCCAGAAGGCATCTGGCTCCATCCTGGCTTCTGAGGGAGAGAGGGGGTGGGCCAAACCCATCAGGCTTCCCCCAAAGGAACTGAGCCCTTCCCAGAAGGCATCTGGCTCCATTCTGGCCTCTGAGGGAGAGAGGGGGTGGGCCAATCCCATCAGGCCTCCCCCAAAGGAACTGAGCCCTTCCCAGAAGGCATCAGGTTCCATCCTCCACTCCCTTCCCCTTTTGTATCATGTCTTCTTAGATTGTAAGCCTGAGGGCAGGGAACCGTCTAATTAAAAGATTGTATGTACAGTGCTGTGTAAATTTACAGCGCTATATAAATAAAGTTTAATAATAATAATAATAAATACCAGACTTTCCTGGTTAGTCTATTTTTTCCCTTTTCTTTTTTCTCACTTAGGTGCTGAACAGACTGCCCCTAAGAGGTGGCCTGCAGTCACCTCTTCATCGCTGGATTGGGGCCACAGCAACTACATGCTACACTCCCGATCTGACATTTCTACAGCACAAAAAGGAGCTGCAAAGAGCAGCTCCTTTTTGTGCTGCAGAAAGGGTGCACAAGCTGTGGTGGTGGTGGCTTTTCATTGCTTCTTTGGTACAGCACATGTAAGAGGTTCACCGAAGATGTGGCGTGACACCACCCACCATCTGATCAGGCAGCTGGTATGGGCGCACCCCAAGGCTGGTTCTTTATGATGGCCTGTTAAGGCCGTTAGTTTATAGACCTTCTGTGTGTAAAGGTATATCATCCCGTATTTCCCTTTTAGTTAATTTTAAAAAGAGGACTGAGATCAGGAAAAACTGTCTGTTAAAATATAGGGCAGAAGCTAGCTGTGCAGAGCACTGATTAGCAGACTCCTGAGATGTCATAAATTCTATCTCACATGCCAGAACTGCTTTGCCTCCCCCCCCCCCCAAAGTGCCCTATTTGGGGTAAAGCAGGTGTGGCATTGGTGCAGTTCTCCTGACATTGTTGGACTGCAACTGTCAGCACTGGCTGTACTAGTTAGACCTGCTGTTTCTCATTTCTACTGTATCTGGAGGGCTGCACAATCTTCACCCTTGTGGAACAGATGATACAAAGAACAAACACTTAATAGGATGAATATATAGCACTTTAGAATGTGCTTATACATGTGTGTACATGGAACAAGGCAGTCTACCTGATGCATGAGAGGGGAAAAAAGATGCCAAGACCAGCAAACTAAATTCAGGCTATAGGAGAGAGGATTGGAGTGAGTGATCTTTTAATGGCTTGTGCACTGCATTAGAGCAAGTAAGGTCAGGTTCAAGCAAGGTGAAGTGAGGCAAAAATACATTGTGTAACATGATTTTTGTAGGAGTCTGGTACTGAAAAGAGGAAAGAGATAAGAAGAGGAGCAATTTGGACTATATGGCAAAAAATGTTCAAGAACTAGTGAGCTCACCTCAGAAGCAGTGGCACCCACTGAAAATTCAGCACTATGATTTTGAGGATAGTTTTAGATAATCAGAGAATAAGTGAATTTGCTTCTTTTATTTCTGTTTTAAAACTTCTGTTGTAACTTTTGGAATTCTTCCCTTCCCTTCCCATTATATCTTCCTGAACCTTCTGAAAACATCTCCAGGGAGCTGCCAACCCTGGATTTTGTTAACCTTTCCCTAAAATTTAACCTTTTAAATAATGGAAAATCCAAACCACGTGGTTGAAAATGTCTTACACAACAAAGATCAATCTTCTTCTCACAAAAAGAAAAAAAATCTTATGCGTGGCTGTCCCATAAAACTATCTTTCACAGTTCCTTCTATGTAAATGTCATGCACTCATGAATATGTTTGTGTAGATGGTAGAAGTCCCCCTAGTACTGGTAGATAGAGTTGCCAGGTGAAATAAAGGAGAGCAGAGGCAATTTCAGCAGGTATCACCTGTTTAAATTCCCTCTTCTACACAACCATTGAAAGTAGAACATGCCTGTCCTTTATTTTACCTGGCAACCATAGTGGTAGAGCAAAAACTATACATGCAAAGGATTTAAAACTTGGGAACTCTACTTTAGGTACATTAGAATTTGTAGCACTGCCACCAGTCACAGTACACAATGCAAAGTTAAATAGGTCAGTGATTTAGAATACCATGAGGTAGCTGCTGCTTCATGAATAAAGCTGGACATGAAAATACACTAAGCATGAAAGTATGTTCTACTTCACAGAATATGTAACTGTTAAGTCCAATTCTGCTGCACTATGTTTACATGCCTCTCCTTCTCTATGGCTGACATGCTTTCACAATACTTAGCTTGGCCAATGAGAATGTCTTTTCAGTATGAGTCCACTGATTACTTTAGAGTGGAACCTCTGGCCCTTCAGATTTTTGGATCTACAAATATATCAGACCCACTCAACATGATCAGAAACATATGTTGCACTCCCAAACATGCAGCTGAATCGGTTGTATCTATCTTGATTGTCAACATGGTGGTGGTAGTCTTCACCTCACCAAACTGTGAGGATAAACATCACTGAAGTAGCAACTATGTTTCCTGGAGGGTGGCTCACAACTGCACCTCCCACCAGATCTTCATCCTTCAGTCAACATGTGTTAAGAATTTTTGTGACGTTCATGGAAAAGCATATCACTTCCCAAGTTCCATAAATTGCTAGCATATTCTGAATATTGGTCAATTTTATGGAGTCACCCTGAAATGATTCATATTAATCATAATCTAGGAAAGGTAGCAGGAATGGTAATTATCAGACCTAATACTAACATATTTGACACCCAGAGCAGATAATTTAAAATCCTCCAAGAGAGGTGAGGGAGAGGGAACTCACCTGTCAGATATATAGCGGTATGGCTCCAATTAAGCTATAGTTCCAATTAAAGGGCATTCATTCCACTCCTAGCTGGATGTGATGGGGGGCACTGGGCACAACTGATGGGAAAGAAACAAACACACTGGCTTTCTTTGCAATACTGCTAATAATACAGCACAACAATGGCATGAATTACATAAGAATTTATGTATAATTACTACTGGTGACTACTGGTATTTGTAAACTATTCTGAGATCCTTTTTGGCTAGTGGGTGAAGAAAATGGTTTTGACAGAGGGAGACTTTAGATTTATATCACTGTGTCCCTTTACAACAATCTGGGTCAATTTTCTGGATTAAAAATAAAAGATGACTATAGGAAGTAGCAACAACAACTTCCTGTTCCTACTTCACTGCTGTCATATACAATAAGAGAAATGCAGATTATTAGAAGAATAATTTACAACTTCATATTAATAATAAATGAATGAAATTGTGCTTTCCAAATGCTAGTTTTCTTCTGTTATTCTTATAAAGGAAATTATGTATATATCCACCACTATAAACTAGAATAGTAAGGGTGCTAAAAGTGTACATGGTCTTTGTACTTGTGTTATTATTTTCAGGACATCTGGCCTATTCAGACATATTCTAGCTAATTTAAGATTGCCATGTCTCAGGGAACTGGCTGGAGTTGCAGGTTTTGCTCTACTTCCCTGGGTCTCCAGATGTGGAAACAAATTTAAAGACAAGTGGCATCAAAGAATGAGAAAGTCTGGGTTTTGCATGTGAAATGGCATTAAACCCTTGGCACCCACGAGCTATTCTCAGCTGGCATCTGGACTCGTTAGCTCAATACAGAAGTCTCTTTATGTGTCTAGTACTTCAAATAGCTGGGAGCAAAGGGAGATGGCTGGGAGAAAAGCTGTGGGGCTCAAACACCCATATAGAGCAAGTATGTGCGCAGACCATCAGTATTACAACTTGTGTGCCCAATTGATGTACAAGTACCCAATCTTATGCACTTCCTGTGAAACCTACAAAGAAAGATGTGGTGCAGCCTTTCCCATTTCAGACTGTTCATCTTTCTCTATTGTCATTATCTTACTCCTCTTCATCACCATCATGGCTGGCAAATTCAGCTAGATGGGGTCAGACCCAGTAGTCATGTTGTCTGTGGCTTCCTTGGAGCCATGACCCCTGAAAGTAGCTTTTTTGAGCTTTGCACATACAGGTGATGAGAGGTAAGTTTGACATTAGGTCTGTTGGTATACTCGTCTGTCATTTCAGTTGCAAAGTTGGGAAGAGCCTGTTGTGAGTCCCCTTTTTATTTTACACCTGGCTTCATCCTTCAAGAATCTATGGCTATTCAAGCATCATAGCTACCTTGGATCCCTTCTCCCTGTAATAAATAAGATGCAAAACAAGTGCTAGGCTGTCTTTTTCTTTCACTTTGTATCTGTACTTGGAATGCCCACAAATCCCCTCCCCTCTACATATATACTCCAGTCAACTAAAAATCAATATATCTTTGATATATTTCACAACATAAACTTTATTTTATGCTGCCTAATTGTTCTTCTACAATGATGAATATTCTGTATGTCCAAATGTCAAGAAATAACTAGAAAACATTATTTATTAGCTTAAGGGGTGTGCACATATATCTTGTCCCATGAATCCAGTGAACACACGAGAGGAAAGCAGGACAGTGCCTACTGACCAGGCTTTCAAAATGTTTGCATCTAAAATGAGTATGCTTATCCTCTACATGATCATAAAGACTTCACAGAGTTCTTTTTCACTAAAATTAAAGATGTGGGCACTGGGATCTGGTCATGCAGCAGCACCGCCACCATCTGGAGCTGTAGATAATGGATACAGTTCCACTTTCTTGTATGTTCAGTGGACATGTGGGACAGGGCTTAAATCTGTTGACATTCACAGTTTGGGGGGAAAAACTTCTGTCCCTCTCCTTCAGAATTTTATAAAAAGCACATTTGCTGAAATTTGTTAGTAGATACATTTGTTAATAGGTATGAATATGCTTAACTATTTTGCCTTCACATGCCCTGGAGCAGCAGCAGGAGGAATGTTGTTGTTCTTGTTGTTGTTGTGTACTTTCAAGTTGTTTGCAATTTATGGTGACCCAAGGCAAGCCTATCATGGGGTTTTCTGGAGCTGAGAGAAGGTAGGCCAATCCCATCAGGCCTCCCCAATGCCACCAGGCCTATCCTTAAGAAACAGAGCCCTCCCTCCAGTCCATCTGACTTGGTCCAGGCCTCAGAGGGAAAGATGAACTCCAGGACCTGATCCACTTCCCCACAACCATTCCCTTCTTTTGTGTCAAGTCTTCTTAGACTGTAAGCCTGAGGGCAGGGAACCGTCTAATTAAAAGATTGTATGTACATACAGTGCTGTGTAAATTTACAGCACTATATAAATAAAGCTTAATAATGATGATGATGATAATAATAATAATAATAATAATAATAATAATAATAATAATAATAATAATAATAATAATAATAGTGTGTGACTTGCCCAAGGTCACCCAGTGGGTTTCCATGGCCGAGCAAGGAATCGAACCTTGGTCTCTAGAGTTGTAGTCCAAGGCTCCAACCACTACACCATGCAGAAGTAATATTTCTACCAAAAACAAAAATACATTCCCACCTAGGAATAAGACAAATTACTTTGATGGTATTATTGTTCATAGTAGTGTGTCTGTTGTAAGAGTGTACAGATAAGGAAATAAAGAAAACATTGCTTTAGTTTCTTGATAGAGAGATAAATGGTAGACAAAAATAGCTGCAAAGATGGTTGTTTGTTTTATAGTGTTACTCCAAGAAATTTGTTCTGGTGGGGGAGAAACCAGAAGGGTCATTACAAGTTGTTACTCTATATGTATCTTTTATTTGATCTCTTTTTATTCAGAGAGTACAAGGTTGTAATTATTTCATATAATAATCAGATGATTTTAAGGAAGAAACTCAATTTTATTATCTTTATTGCTTGCTACGTGATGAATGTTACATTAATGATCTTAATTGTGTGGGGGAGGGATGCAAGCTTGGAGAGAAAAACACAGGACCTGGAAGAATGGTAGTTTGAATTTTTCTAATTCTCTTCAGTGAATGCAAATGGGCAGGCTTATATATTTAATTAAACATAAACCTTATTATAAACAGTTGAAGATGGAAAGGGCTATTGTGCCAATAATCTGTACAGGACAAAGATCAGATGAAACTTTCAGGTATAGCTGGAAAAAGATAGTATGGTATGCAACAGCATATCAGTACTACTAGCAGAGAACTGTGTAGATCAGGATTTTCAGAACAGAGAAATAGCAGAATGCACCATTGCCACATTAAAGGTGAGCTGAAAAATTCTAGCCAGGAATTTCATTTACAGGAATGAATCCTGGAAAGGGTGACAGAAATATAGGCAGAATAAAAACTGGAGGAAAAAAACCCCAAACACTTCAAATGTGGTCAGACATTCTATTAGGGAGATCAAGACCAAGGTGGCAAAAAGAAGGCAGATGTAAGGAACTTTGGGCCTGTTACAGACAGCCAAAATAAAGCTGCTTCGAGTCACAGTGGAGGTATGGTATTTCAATGATGCATGCGTCCTAAGAGTCCAGAAGTCGCACCAAAGCCATGCTCCAGTCCTTAGGGCCATTTTGGAGAGACATAGGGCTGAAGCATATGGCCCAGAAAGAGCGGCCTCTGACTGCTCCAGCTCTTATTACACCAGGACCATGGTGACTGCATGATCCACTTCCAAAGTGGGCTGTTGCTGCAATCCCAAGTGGCCACTGCCAGGAATGAATTTAATCCACTCCTAAAAGGTTTGGCTCTTGCCGCAATCCCAAGTGGCCGCTGCCAGGAATGAATTTAATCCACTCCTAAAAGGTTTGGCTCTTGTCACCTTAGCACAGCCTTGAAGTGGCTTCCAGCTGCTTTTGAGGTGTGCATCATCAAAATACCTTGCCCCCAAAGTGGCTGGAACCTGTTTAGTTTGGCCTGTGCATTTCAGGCCATAGACTTCATCCAAAGTGGAGTGCTTCTTTCTTAAAGCAATCCAAAGAGAATTGGGATTATCCTAAAGATACAGATACCATTTGGCAACAGTAATTTAACAACTGATTTCCTCCAAGTTTTCTGTTAAAGGGGAATTCCAGAGAAATACAAGGGCAGAGAGAGAAGAGTATAGAAACAGGTAGAAAAAAACTCTTAGAAAACCTAGCAAAAACAAAACAAGACAACAACAACCCTGAATCTATTTGCCTGCTATTTGGCAGGCCTCAACTACAATAAATTGTACGCGACTGCTGCAGTGACTAGGGATGGCATCTCTCCTCTGGACACATGTCTAGGGTCAGTAATGGTCTGGATGAGGGAAAACAAACTCAGGTTGAATCCAGAGAAAACAGAGGTACTAGCGATAGGTTCCCTAGGTCCTGGGAAGGAAATTAGTCAACCTGTCCTGAATGGGGTCACTCTTCCCCTAAAGCAGGGGTAAGCAACCTTTTTGAGCCGGGGGCCAGGTTGCTGTCCCTCAGACAACTGGGGGGCCGAAGCCAAAAAACAAATAATTAAATAATTTTTTTAAAATTTAAATAAATAAATAAACCGGGACAAATGTAGGAAAACATTTTCAAATGGTGGACACTTTTTTTTAAAAAAAAAGTGGAGGACATGCAAAAAAATTGCTGATTTTTTAAAAATGTTAATATAAATGCATGTTTCTGAGGCGTCTATAGACAATTGCCCCCCTTGCCCCTGCACGCGAGAGGCCAAAGGCCCCGGCGGCAATCGGTGGCAGGACCGGGCTGGGGCCGGTCCCAAGGCCTCGCCGGGCCGCATCCGGCCCGCGGGCTGCAGGTTGCCTACCCCTGCCCTAAAGGATGAAGTTCGCAGTTTGGGAGTACTCCTGGACTCATCACTACAATTGTCATCTCAAGTAGATGCGACAGCCAGGAGTGCTTGGTACCAACTTCTGTTGATATGCCAACTTTGTCCCTACCTGGACCGAAAGGACCTTGAAGCAGTGGTACTTGCACTGGTAATCTCTCGCCTTGATTTCTGTAATACACTCTACATGGGGCTATCCTCGTACCAGGTTCGGAAGCTTCAATTAGTACAAAACGCAGCAGCCAGATTGGGCACTGGTGCTTCAAAATTTGACCATATAACACCTATTTTGAAAGATCTTCATTGGCTACCTATTAGCTTCTGGCCGCAATACAAGGTGTTGGTTATCACCTATAAAGCCCTACATGGCTTGGACCTGAGTTACTAACAGGAATGCCTCTCCCTGTATAATCCGTCCCGCACTCTCAGAACGTCCAGGAAAAATCTGCTTGAAGCACAGCCAACCAGACTGGTCTCAACCTCCCAAAGAACCTTTACCTCAGTGGCTCCTAAACTATGGAACAACCTCCCAGAAGAGATCCATCTTATTACTTCCTTGGAGGGTTTCAAGAGGGCAGTTAAGATGGATCTCTTCTGGCAAGCCTATCCACCTAATCTTCTGTAACGACATCATTCACTCTTCTATCCAGGATCAGAACATTTTATCTTATAAATGTTGACTGCACTGTTTTTAACTGTTTTAATGTTTGAAATTATATGTTTTATTCTTGTATTTTATTGTTACTGTTGGGTTGTAATCCTGCCTCGATCCACCTGGGAGAGGTAGGAAAATACAAATTATTGTTATTATTATTATTATTATTATTATTATTATTATTATTATTATTATTATTATTATTATTATTACCCTATGCCAGTAAATTAATGTAGTAATAAATGTTGTAAACTTTTAAAAGTTATAGTTTTGTGTTGTGTTGATTTCTCCATTATAGTCAGTATGGAAACATAATGGTTCAGAACCAAAACAAGATCTCAGTTATCAGACCCAACCAACCTGGTATCTAAAGTGGTAAACCAGACTCTCAAGGATTTGTGTGTGTGTGTGTGTGTGTGTGTACATTCCAAAGAGATAACTGATGACAACTTTCTGCAAAACATTTCCATTTCTGTTGCCAGAGACCTACTCCCACCTCAGTGAATGGTTATAAACATCTCCTTTTTAATCCAGTAGTTTCTTATTTTCAGGGTATTCTTGGAAGAGTATCCTAACAGGAACAATAACTTCAGGTGTTCCACATTTTGCCAGTTAGGAAGACTTACAGAAAAAGACTACATAGTTGTAGCGCTATATAGAACATTGAAAACTATCCTGATAAATCAGTTTCTTTTTAGTGTAGATTGATGGCTAATGAACTGAATTCTTGGTGGCTGTTTACTCCTGTCCTTTCGAAACACTGTTTGCAAGTAGAAAGAATGGACTGAAAACTGCCACAGCAAATTCAATAAGAGAGAGGTAGTTGTAGTCTCCAAGCCATCCACTTAAGCAATCCATTAAGCAATCCACTGGGGCAGAAGAGTTATCTGTCACAGACATATAATGAAAGTTTAGTAGGATTATCCCTTGGAGAGGTTACAAAAGGCTACAGGAGACCTCATGGGAAGTCAGCCACCCAAGTAATAACTGAGCTCAGCTGAAAACAGCATTAGGATGTGTGGATGTAGGTGTTAAATCTCAAGTGGGTTCAAAGAGAGAAACCACTGGGAATGACAGAAAGGCATATAATCCTGGGGATAGTTGCCTAGGGAAATCCAAATATGGAGGAAAAGAGAATATGGCTAGGAATAAGAAAAGGGCATCTCCATTGCAGGAAATTAGCATTAATAATATCCCAGCATCCATGTTTAACTCATATTCTTACAGATTAGTGAAGATACTACTTTGAATAACTATTTCAAGAGATACAAACTGATAGACAAAAGACCCTATATCCTCCAATAAAGGCATAGGTTTATCACCAATAATTACATTAATTATGTAATTCTATAACAGCACATTTGATGTTCCGAGGAACAATTTCTCAAGCAAGATTTCTTCACTCTCTCGCTCATGTCACAAACAAGTAAAGAAGAAATAAAACAAGACTAGAAATAGGTGCATAAATTATAGCGCTGAAATTTAAAATAGCAACATACAGTTAGAGCTTAATCTTGAAAATCATTGTTCTAGAACATGACCAATAAATACAGTTCTTTTTCTGAAGTAACTTCTAAAAAATGAGTACACTGTGTTCATAAAGTGATACTCCAAATCCTTTTGAGCTATTCTAAGAGTGGCATATGTGGGACACGATCTTTATAAGACACAGTAAAGGGCTCTCTTCTGAATGTTCTATATGCTGGAAACTTGCTAGTTTTCTCTGAAGTGGTGATTCATTATCACTCAAACTGCTAAATTGCCAGCAAATTCAGTAATGTCCATGAATCCACTGAATGGCCACAAAATTTCAGTGTCTTCATTAGACTCTACTTTAAAGAGCAGCCCTGCAGTCATGCTCCCAAGAACTGACCAAAAGTTTAAATATGATCTAGTTGATAATCATTTTGTATGCAAACATGACATCATTTTTGTACGGTAATTTAACTTTCCTAAAGCTTTAGCCTTTGCTAAGGAAAGAAAAATACTGAATATCAAAAATGTCAAAGCCAAGCCTGTTAGGGTCTAGCTTTAAATTAGCAGAGTAGCAGAAATACAATCTTGTCTAACTATGGCACAGTACAGACCGCCGAAGAACATCCCTAGAGGGACGGCGCAGCCTCCAAACCACACACCGTCACCGTGGAGTAAAAAGAACCTGGAAAAACGGTTTTTTTCCACCGGCATAGTTACGTCACGAGTGTGCCAATGGCACACTCATGACATAACTGGTGTGGTGCAACGTGCGGACGCTATGCATCCATTACATTATAATGGCAACACCCATGTACATGGGGCATCACCAGTACGTGCTAGGGTTAGGGACCGTGCAGTTGCAGCGCAGTCCCTAACCCTAGTTGCGCTGCCGCCACAGCACAAAGGGCCCGTCTGTCCCAGGCCTACGATTTCCTAAGAACTGAGGTTGACTTAAAAAAACCCACACCAACAAACACATAATTTTTAGTTTAAAACAAAAATTTACTAATGACTTTAATCTATATTTACATAGAAGCTATATCCTAATCTAGCTAGTGATTAGTCCAGGTAAAAGAAATATTTCTAAAGAAAGTTGAGAGAGCAGGAAATTAAAATACAACAGCTCAGTTGAAAATATTTTGAGAGAAAATGTCCGCTAATCCCAAAGAGGGAGTGACCTAAGTCACATGGTTAGTTTGAATGAGAGAGAGAGAGAGAGAGAGAGAGATTGCATCTATCTATCTAAGGAGGGGGAAATGCAAAAATCTTCCAACAATTTTCATATATGCTGTCCAGAGAAGTTATTTTTTTTTAAAAAAACAACAAACTACATCTGTATTGTAAGCAGTAATATAATGCACATTGCCAGAGAGCTGGATTTTACATTTTTGATCTATCTACCTGAAAGGTGCATTGCGCATGCTAAAATGCTGATTTTGGAGTTCCAGACTATAAAAACCCAGGGAACCAGATGAACTGTGTTAATTAGAAAAGGATAACTCTGATGCTGTGCACCAGATTGAACACACTGCATTGCAAAAGAAAGATTTCATGAAAGTATTAGGATTCCTAGCCAACAAACATCATTCATCAAATGCATGTAGTTAGAGCAAGATGCTTCTGTTTTCAGATGGAACGTCTGAAATGGAACAAATCAAGAGAAGATGGTATTTTTCTTATCTAGAGTATTTCACTTCAGCTCTTCTATTGTAAGACCCTTTATTTATGAATGAATGAACATTATCAACATCTGACGTGAAGTCGAAGGCTTTCATGGCTGGCATCCATAGTTTTTTGTGGGTTTTTGGGCTATGTGGCCATGTTCTAGAAGAGTTTATTCCTGATGTTTCGCCAGCATCTATGGCTGGTATCTTCAGAGAAATTATCAACATCTGTTGGAGTTCACTGTCCTATACAAAATGAGTAGTGGTCTCATTGCAGTTCTTCAGAAATGGGTGCCAATAAAACACAAAAATCTAAAATGGCAATAATTGCCATCCTTTCTAGTGTGAGAAGTGGAGAGGTCAAGGTTTGAATTTGCTTGATTAAACAACTATCCTTCTCATTTTGCTATATTAAAAAATTCATTAGGACACAGATGTTGTGGCAATGGGAAGGCAGGGTAAAGAAATTAGATAGCAAGGTACCACTTGTGCTTCAAGCCCCCCCTTTAGAACTACCAGAATTATTAAAATATCATCTTTCAGAAGATAGTGTAAGCACTATAAAAACTCAGTGCAGAAGCTTTCATTCTTCAATCACTCTTACATACAACATTGCCCCAGTGCCAAGAATTGTGAAAGGCACCATTTTCACTGTATTTATGTGAAATGTATTTCAGACATCAAAAGAAAGATAAAGCAATATTGTATAGTACTTTTATATTAAAACACAGCAAAGACAAACTCTTCAACATTTCACAGATGAAAATCAGGATGCATGTGACCAAGCAAAATCAGAGTGTGGTGAAGATGACAAAAGTTCATAAGAAGGAAGATCACACAAAGTGGGAGAGGCTGCAGCAGTTGGGATGAGAGACCACAAATGAATATGGCTGGGCTTCAGGGGAGGAGGATGGAGGAATCCTCACCCTCAAGCCTCCTCCACCACCCAGTTTGTCTCAAGGACACAGCTTAGCTGTGCAGCAGGCTTTGGTGTGTGTGCACCAAAGGGCAAAGTTGGGCTATGGAGCAGTGGCATCACTAAGGTCAGTGTTGGGTGGTACAGGGAGGAAGCAAACCGACTTACCTTCCCCTCCACCTGGCTAGACTGCACCCTCCCACCAGGGCCCTCAGAGCCCTTCACGACTGCTGCCACATGGAACTCCAAGGCCCCTGACACACACACACACCCTCCAGACCTATTGGTGGCCCAAAGAAATTGACCTGTTTCAAATCAAATCAAATTTATTATGGCACACAGCCAGCAAAAAACCATAAAAAGTATTCCAAGAACTCAAAGGTATATGTTCATGTACACATAGCATAAATAACATATGGATACAATGTTCAACCTCCGAGAATATCTAGAGTGTAGATTATATATGTTTACTGCAAGGAGAACCTCTAGAATTCTAAAGTATGGGTTTAACATGCATTTTTAAACATTAACATATTGATCTCTTGAGAGATCGTTACAAGGACCTGTAATTGTAATAACCCTTTGAGTTAGAGATTTAAAAGATTTATGCAATTCTTATAAATTGACCTATTTTAATTTTGGCCCCTACCTCTTGCTAAGTTGTGCAGGTCTGCCATATTACTTGGGTCCATTCACTCAGATTTCACTTGTACCCATTTCCACAATCAGATGGTTCCAACCCCCTCCCAACAGCTCCTTTTCTTATGTCTGTTACATTAATTTGCATGGATCTGTTTCTGCAAGGTGGCAAAGAACTTCCTGCCTGTCTCAGGTTTTGGCTCTGAAATCTCAGGGAATGAGCTAGTGCTTACCTAGCAACCATAATAGTAAGGCAAAGTGCAGGCCTCTTTTGAGTTTGCAATCAACAATCTGACACAGGGCAGGCAAAGGAAGCAGAAGAGTGAAGAAATTACTATTGTCCATATATTTAAAGGACACATGGAGAAAATAATGATAGATGATAAAGTTTCTAGCTGTGAAGCAAGATTTATAGGTACAGTAACTATTTGGTGACAGTATCACAGCTATTAAATATTTTAATAAGATTATTTGGGTCACCACACTTTATTTTTTGGAGACACAATGTTCCACTTCTCTTCTGCCTTTTAAATGTGTGTGTATATATATTATGTGCCTTTAAGTCACCTGTTGACCCCTATGATGACCCCATTAATTTCATAGAGTTTTCTTGGGCAAGGATTACTCAGAGGTGGTTTTGCCAGTTCCTTCCTCTGAAATATAGCCTATAGTACCCTGTATTCATTGGTGGTCTCCCATTCAAGTATTATCCAAGGCTGACTCTGCTTAGCTTCCAAGATTGGACAGGATCTAGTGCCTTTAGGGTATTAAGACTGCTGGCTTTAAAATATTCAACTATTATTGGTTTAGCCCCCCCCCCCGGACAAAATGCTATTAGCCTCTTTCTCCTTTGAGCTTTCCTTGGGATTATGTTATTAACTGATAGAAATGTGCAATGATATGGTAGTCATTTTATTATTGTTTTATTATTTTTGTGCTTTGGTATTTATTATTTTTAAATGTTGTACAGTGTCTTGTGTACACTTGTGAAACCTGGTCTCCTAGCAGATCTTGGTCATGACTTTGACAGAAGGTAGGATATTAGACTAGCAGCTTGTATGACCTGAGCAGGGCTGTAGATAATAAAGGGGCTTGGAGGTATCTCATTCATATGGCTGCCATAACTCAAAGCTACCTTGATAGCAGTTAACAACAACAACCATATTAAAAACCATATTAAAATTCAGACACCCCATATATTAAAAACCAACCAACCACTCTTGTTTATAACCTGGGTTAAGGGACCCAGTGTACTCTTACGTTGCCATCCATTTTATGTTTCAAAATTACTGTTGAATAATGAAATTAAGACCAATCTTCTTTTTTCTTCTTTTTTCTTTTTAAGTTGAATATAGAACAAACATGCAGTAGAGATAAAGTACACACTGGAGCATTTAGTGACAAGGAAAAATCTCAAAAATTCTACATTTGAATAGAGGCATCCTTTTCAATACCAATTCACCTAACCACTTAAAGAGTATAAAGCTAGTAGTGTTAGCTGCAAAATGATGATGACTGCTCTAATTACAGAAATAAAATAACAGTCACAAACCATGTTTAGCCTCTAAAATCATTTCAGCATCTTATGTGATTCTGGCATTCCCTCAAATACATGAAACTCACTTATGGGAGGATATTGCACCGTTCTCTGTTGTTACTCTCATCACATTTCTCCCTTAATCCTGTTCTTTGATTTTTTTTTTTTTTAAATCTGCTGAACACTAATTATTTAACCTTACCTCCTACCAACTTTCTTTCTTTATTTGGGGGTTTCTTAGGGGCTATAATGAACTGTCCCTACACAAACAGACCAAATTAGTGGATAATTACTGCTGGGCCTGTGAATGCTCTCACTCCCCTTTTCTTACAGTTTCACAACATTACCAGAATGGTCTGTCACCTCCCTACCAATTAGGCACAATTACTACTTTATAACATTAGTGGTGGCAGGCTTATTATGTTGGAGGATATGTTAAAGTACGCAGGAGGTGGAAAGGTTGGGTGAGTGGGTAGCGAACTGAGGCCAGAGGAGGTCATTTCAGCACTGGGAACTTGTATGTTATATTCATTGTGTTATTATCCAGGATCACAGCTGCCCCAGCTGAGATTGCAGGGAGCAATAAGGGCATGTAGCTCTTGAACATCAGAGCTTTCTCCTTAAGTAAGCAAAGGAGCTCTTAGATCTGCGAAGTTTAGCTTATTCAGGTGGCAGGTCCTGTACTTCACATGGATGGCTGTTATTTAAAGATGTCTATTGTCAGATAGAAAAGGGACCCATTTATTAAGCTGACATATATCAAGTATGTCACAGGGAAAGGCAAGGAGGAATGGCCTGAAAGAACAACACAACAGTCCTTTCCAATCTAGACACAAATGGAGTTCAAGGTGAAATAAATCAGAGAAATGTGTAAAGGTCTTTAAACTCCACTTTGCTCTTTGTCCAGTTAACATCTGCTCTTTTTAAAAAAAAAAATGCGGGAGATAGAATTCTCACACTGGGAATTCTCAAATAGGAAATTATTTGTAAATCTTTACAGGGTTGAAACATGGAGCTTCACTAGGCTACATTTAGATGTTTAACCAAAGATAAGGTCTGTAGTGCATCTGGCACAGATTTCTCTGTTAACTACTTGATTAACGTTCCAATTCATTATTCTCTTTTGTTTCCCATGCCAATGTTTCCAGAGCAGCTAGTACATTTTTCATATATGGACATGTATTTGGGATGATGGACAACAACAACAACAGGATCATTCAGTTTGTATATTACACCCATCATAACATGGCACTATAATGTTGAAAATTAACATGTTCAGCATCTTCCTGACAAGAAATGAAACTTATGAGAGCAGGTTATATGAACACATTATTGTATGAAAATAGGTTCAATGTAGCTAATGGCTCATGGGTCAGAACCAGCTACAAGATTGGGAAATGTAAGTATGTTCAGCTTCAAAAAGGAGTACAAGGAGGGGAATGCTTTCACCCTCCTCCTGCCAATGAGGAAAGTTGGGACAAAGACTTGCAAAAAGGACCCTGCTTGTGATTGTCGCAGGTTCACTTGCTAGTGGGATGAGGCAGAAATATAATCTTCCCCTCAATCAGAAGCTGAATGGACCTCTTTTGCCCAATCTGGTGGCTGGTTCTTAAGGTTGGCTGGGATGGAATTTACAAAGATTTCTAAGTAAGACTGTAGTCTTACAGAATACAAAACAGTTATGGAGCTACATATCTGTAACTGCAATATTGAATACCTCCCATTGAAAGTGTCTATTTCTCCTTCTCCAGACTAAGTCCAAGGTCAGCACTGGGATCTTCTATTAAAGGCACCAAAAACCACCTTACGTTGCATAGTATCAGAGAGACTGAAAAACAGAAACAACATGATTGGTAGGAAAACTAGGACTGTGGGTACTGTCAGTGCCCTTGACCTCCACATTTTTCAATGATGGTTGGAAGCAATTCTGGATACATGTTGAGTTCTCTCCAAGCCATCATAGTGTCTTCCAACCATATCATTTGGTGAGGAAGGTATTAGTTGCCAGTTAGTTATGTATAACACATAGTAGTTGCTTATTCAGTAACATTTAGTGGTAATTACATGATAGCTTCTGTTGCATAGACTGTGTGTGTCTGTCCCAGCCTGCAGACATATTCTATATTGACAGCCATCCAGCTCCAAGGTTGTGGTGGAACAGGAACTAACTAAATCATGGGATACTTTATTGCCTAAACAATGCATCTGTTAAACTGTAGGTGAAATTTGTCAGCCTTTTGGATCTTGTGTTAACACAAAAAGTCCTCAAAACAAGATGGTAAACCAAAACAAGTTTTGTTTATTGAATTTTCACATACATAGTTGGAATAATTTTATCTGTCTACCCATATTGCTCCAGTCTACATCAGGAGCATTTCTGGGGTCGCATTTTAGGTCTAGATGGAAAGTTTAATTCTCTGTTAAACACTTACCATATGAGCAACTCAGGGAAAGGCTCTAGTGAAAATTTCAATGTATGGACAGGCAGATATTGAGAAAGATATTCCTTCCGATAAAGGATTTTGCAGGTCAAAAGTGATATATTGTACAGGGTATGGAAGTGTATCCGATAAAGCAATGGAATAATATGACATTAATATATAGTTCCTGTTAAGACACTTAACAGGTAAGTCCAGTTTTTGAGCCATCCTCAAAGGACACACCCCCCCCCCCTCGGTATAACATTTGCAGAATTGTAATCTATAGGATAACTGAACATGTATGACTGAACCCAGCCTATTGTGTCGAGGTAGGTACACCAGTGTAATGAATGCAGTGGAACATGGAACACCCCTAAATATTAAAGTGCATCTCCATCAAAAACAAGATAAACACTACTCACCCATAAAATAGATGAACTACTAACACTATCTTTCTTGATGGGATTAATGTCATTCATTAGTGTCCCCAGGTTTTAACTCTTCACCTGAAGCAGCTAAAAAGAGAAATAGAGCTGGTTGTCAATTGAATATTTATGATACTTCACTCCAAGCTTTATGCAGTGATTTCATGTAAAGGTTTAAAAAAGGATATGGGATTAGACTGAAGCCTACAGGATCCCATAACAAGTTTTTAAATAATTAATTAATGGCAAGGAACATGTATTGACAATTCATGTAGAAACAGAATCACTGTAAGACAGTACCTCCAATTCCCAGTTCATCCTCTTCAGAAAGATACAATGATCAATGTTTATGAATGTTGCTAAGAGAGTTAACAAGCTAATAATTCTTGTCTCTTTCTTAACAGACAACTTCCATCAGGATGACCAAAGAAGTTCCAGTGTCATGTAGTCTCAGGTGGATACAGAGCTGTTTACAGATCCTCCCTGAAAAGTTTGAAAAGGGGAAGCATTTTTTTTAATTCATGAAAGCTCTTGTCAAAAACTGTCCCAGTTCTTTTCAACCCCAGTTGGAATAAATAGTAGCTTCTACCATTTCTTGGTTCTGCTTCCTCTAAGAAGAGCCTCTTGTCAAAATCTTTATCACAAAATTCAGCTGTTCAGGGATGAGCTAGTCATCATAGCCTTACTTATGCCATTTTCCCCTCAGATGACATATGATGACCCAGCCTCTGGCAGTGTTATGTAAGTGCCCTTGCATATTGTTGTTAAACTACTATATGTCCAGTGGGGAAACATCATTGGCATTGTACTAGTGAGTATTATGAGATCAACAGCCAATACTAGTACATGGACAAATTCAAATAGTTCAGTAGGAGATAGCTGATATTTCATAAAGTTCATTTAAATCACTGTTCCATTTAAATATGTTCATTTAAACTATATTTAAATCATCATTTCATCCTATGTACATCTTCACTGAAACTGCACTTCATTGAGGCACTGTAGCATTTTAAAGCATTATTTTTCCCCTGTGCACTTAAATCACAGATAGAAAAAAACACCCCAAGTCACTTTGTTCCAGTTAGACCCATAGGAACTGGATGATCATCTACTTTAAATTAAATCTGAGATCCTTTTCTGCAGTTTTTTTTTTAAAAAACAGTTTTGACAGGCTTCCTTACTCCATCCATAGACACAAGGGATCAGCACAAGCTCCCTACTCAAAAATAAAAATATGTAAAGTCCTCTAACAGGCACTGAGCTTTATATTAGAAGCTGGCAATTGCTCTAATGCAAATGTGCCAGTTGTAATAAGCTTCTCCTTTCCAAGATATATTCAAGTAATAACAACTATCGTGTTTAGTTAACCTGCTTTAGATTTCAGGCACAACACAACTGCAAATATCACTTTTTGCTTAAAGTAATATTGTGTGGAATATCTCCAAGAAAAACAATTCAAAGTGCTAGCATTCAGCATTGATTTTAAACCTTCCCTTGTGTCTATGCATGGAGATAACTGTTCTTTTTTTTTTTTACCATGCAAGATACTGGCATGGCATAGCATCCCGTAGATGAACAAACTAAGCTGAAACCACACTTGAAACAAATTAGCAATTAATTGACTTTATGTGAGTGACTTAAGCTAAACTGCAAACATTCACCAGCAACCAAATTCTCTCACTCTACCTACATCAGTGTGGAGTAAGAACAAATGTTCTTGCCAGGAGTTGAACAAAAATTCCTACTTGACCCACAAGTGTTCAGTGAAGCCCATAATACATTTAGAGAGGGACAGTGGGTTATCAGAGAATCAAAGAGGCTGGGGGTTACAACAATAAAGGAGTACAATATAATACAACACAATTCAAACAATATCAAAAGAATATATTACAGATAAATAAAGGTCATAATTAATCCCTTCTCAACACAACTCCACTCAACTAATATCAAGTAAATTAAAAGAAAATACAAACATATCATAATACCAAAATAAAAATGAAGAAATTATGAAAAAGAAATACAAATTAAAAAAATACAATACATAACATAATAATAGTTAAAGTATAACATAGCATATAATCAACTAACAATAATCAACTCTGGCTAGAGGGGAATACACACACACACACAAAATATCAAGCAACAATAATACAGTTGTAAGAAGGACTATAGTCCATGTACCCTCACAGACATTATAAAATACAATTCTTCATAATTAATTTAAAAAACAACTATAATTAGTTCAGGGCTCAATAGAAAGTCAAACTTAGCTTCCGCTTCTGCCTACCTTGCAGAGGACTTCCACATTCCTAGATGTTAAAGAGTCAAGGAGCACTCTCATTGCCTCCACTGAGCTGCTGGGCTTGATGCTGTTGGGATGGTGGGAGTGGTCGTTATGTCCTCTGCTTATGTCCTCTGCTTGGATGCATCCTCCTCGCTACAGCTGCACTGTTGCCTTGGCCCTCTCACTGCCTCCGCTGAGCTGCTGGGATTGATGGTGTTGAGATAGTCGCCCTGGATGTTAAAGAGGCAAGGGGTACACACAAGATCTTCAAATAATGAAGCGAGCTGTGCAACGACTAGAGCGCCATTGGCGGAGACATCCCCGCTTATCTGACAAAACACGCCATGAGGCCTTTCTTCGTTCTTATGGAGTGGCAATCGATGCAACAAAGAATTCATTCTATGCTGCTCAAATTGCATCAGCAGAGTCTCATCCAGCAGAGCTGTTCAGAGTGGTTAAAGAGTTGACCCAACATCCTCCCACCCTGAATCCACTTTTAGAACCCACCAAGGCCTGCTGTGACTTATTTAATGACTTTTTTGCAGATAAAATCTCTCAGATAAGGGCTGATCTCAATGCCAATATTACAACAGGAACTATGAGAGAGGTGTCCATTGACTCCGTGGATAATGTTAGACTGGATCACTTTGCACTAGTGAATACTGATGAAGTGGACAAGCTGCTTGGTAATGTTAGGAAGATGACCTGCCCTCTAGATTCCTGCCCATCTTGGCTGACCACTCAGGGAGGGGATGCAGTATTAACTTTACTTCAAATCATCATCAAAGCATCCCTTAGGGATGGGATATTTCCATCTAAACTTAAACAAGCAGTGGTAAAACCACTCTTGAAAAAACCCTCCCTTGATTTCCTGATTAGAAACAACTACAGGCCAGTCTCTTTATTACCATTCTTGGGCAAGGTGATCAAGAGGGCAGTTGCCTTCCAACTCCAGGTGGTCTTGGATGAAGCCGAATATCTAGACCCATTTCAAACTGGCTTCAGGGCAGGTTACGGAGTTGAGACTGCCATGGTTGCCTTGGTCGATGATCTCCGTCTGGGCATTGACAGGGGAAGTGTGACTCTGTTGGTGCTCTTGGACATCTCAGCAGCCTTCGATACCATTGACCACGGTATCCTTCTGGAATGTCTGAGGGATTTGGGCATTGGAGGCACTGCGTTGCAGTGGTTCAGATCCTATCTTTCGGACAGATTCCAGATGGTGATGCTGGGAGACAGTTGTTCTCGTAAGTGGGAGCTGACATCTGGCATCCCTCAAGGCACCATTCTGTCTCCCATGCTGTTTAATATTTACATGAAGCCACTGGGAGAAATCATCCAGAGACACGGGGTGCGGTGTTATCAGTACGCTGATTACACCCAACTCCATTTCTCCGTGTCCCCGACTGCTGCAGTGACCAAGGATGGCATCTCCCCTCTAAACGCCTGTCTTGAGTCGGTAATGGGCTGGATGAGGGAAAACAAGCTCAAGGTGAATCCAGAGAAAACGGAGGTACTTGCGATAGGAACTCCTGGGCCAGGTGGGGAGATTTGCCAACCTGTCCTGGATGGGGTCACACTTCCCCTAAAGGACAAAGTTCTCAGTCTGGGAGTGCTCCTGGACTCGTCTTTACAATTAACATCGCATGTGGAGGTGGTGGCCAAGAGTGCTTGGTATCAACTTCTGTTGATACGCCAGTTGCGCCCCTGCCTGGCTTGGAAAGACTTTGAAACAGTGGTGCATGCACTGGTAACCTCTCGTTTAGATTTCTGTAATGCGCTCTACATGGGGCTACCTTTGTACCAAGTTCGGAAGCTTCAGTTAATCCAAAATGCAGCAGCCAGATTGATCACGGGAACATCTAGATCGGATCATATCACACCAATATTAAAATCATTACACTGGCTACCAATTAGCTTCCGGGCGCAATACAAAGTGTTGGTTGTGCAATGTAGCTATGAAGGTGCAGGATCTTGATTAATGTTTTCCATTGCAGATAGCTTCAAGTATTGTATTTTTCTGGTATGAAAAGTCGACACTAGACTGACATGAACAAAATTATGAGTAATGATCACTGTCTCGTATAAGCTAAAAGGAGCCAAGTCTCTATGTGAGTAAAAAGATACTCAATGGACATTTAAATGCAAAAAAGAATACATTCAGAACTCCATATTTTTCTGAACTTTCTGATGAATTTCACACAGATAAATAAATGCAACAAGTGTCTACTTTTGGAAAAGTGCACCCTGAATGTAGAATTTGAATCAGCAAGATACATAAAAATGATTCAAATCTATGTAAAATTAAATTGAAAAAATGTGTATATTTGAAAAAAGTGAGTGTTTGTGGAAATGCATATGTTTTGCTAAATGTGCACAAATATATGTAGAAAAAATTGTATGCATTCATTGAAAAAATTATGATGTGGAAAAAGTTTGCAACAAATGTAGCAGTGAAGAACCCTGAGCAAAATCAAGCATGAAAGATTAATCCATTCTTAGTTGAGGCTATTCAAGTATTCCATCTGAATATTTTAAAAGCCTCAAAGCTTTTCAAATGTTCGATTTGAACAATTTAAAAAAAAAAACAGCCCTGTACTGCCCCTGCAGGAGGGGTTCAAAGAGAATCGAGCTGGGAAATATCTGCCAAAGGCAAGCTCCCTTGATTGGATTTTTGATGCTCCAAGTAAACAAGTGTTCAAATTTCAAGTAAACAAGTGTTCAAATTTTCCTCCTCCTTTTTAGGGTTCTGGCCATCTTTTTTTAATTCTCTAATCCAGGACCATTAAGATTTCCCTTGCATGCACACCCCTCTCCATTACACCAAACTATCTAATACGGCCGATATTTTCCTCCAGATACATTTTCTCACTGGCAATCACTTTTTTATACCTCTCTTTTATACAAATCATATATTCACAGGAAGAAAAGGACTCACATTTACATACAAATTTGTTTGAAAACAGTTGTAGCATTAGCTTTTGTAGACTTATAGCCTCGACAGACTAGCCATAACTGCTGGCCTGGGGGCAGAGTGGGGGTGTGGCATCCACACAGCACACACCCTGATGCTGCCCTGACACTATCATCATGCTGCGTGCCCAACCTCACTGTGGGTGGCATCACAGCACTCCTCTGGATGATGCAGTTCCAAAGGAACACCAAAAAGCCACAGTACCAGCATCTATGGTGCCCTTTCCATGGCACAAAAAGTAGCCAGTTTTTGTGGCCCCTTTGTGTTCTGTAGAAAGGCCAGATCAGGGCCATAGCATGTAGTTGCCACTTGCCACTGCCTCGATCCGACAAAGAAAGAGCCCCCTAGTCTACAACCTCAGATGCATGGACTCCATGCACCTAAGAAAGGTCTAATCTGCACTGCAGAAATAATGCAGTTTTACACCACTTTAACTGCTATGGCTCCATGCTATGGGATTCTGGGATTTGTAGTTTGTTGTGACACCAGAGCTCTCTGACTGAGAAAGCTAAATATCTTACAAAACTACAAATTTCAGAATTCCATAGCACTGAGCCTTGGCTGTTAAAGCCGTCAAACTGCACGATTTCTGCAGTGCAGTTTAGGCCAAAGTCTATAAATGCTCCTTTTGCTCAGTTAGTTTCAAATGTGTTACAAGATCCCTTTGTATGCTGATATTCCAGACTAACACAGATATGTGTTTGAATACAAATTTATTGGGCACTAAAAATCTCTCATCAAAAATAGTTTAAATCACAGAGAAAATAGTACCTGTGCCTACTTGTGGTCCACCAAAATGAAACCTTGGAATCTTATTAGCTTTTATTGGTGAGCCCTGTGGGAATAATATGTAAGGAAAAGTCATCTGTGTACATGGGGAATGTGCATTTTCATCTACAACTATTGTTTACCCAACTTATTAAAGTGTAGAATTAATCAAGGATTTAAACTTGTAGTAGTTCACAAATGTAGGGAGAAGTGTGAAAATCAAGGGAGCAAATTCTTCCCTGGGATGTGGTGATAGAAGTAGAGGTCGCCTTGGCTAATACTCTGTAAGCACATTGTTGTAATCTGTGCTTCTTTGCCTGGGTGCATAGTATTTCTGTCTGGGAAAATTGTCAGCAATAGTTCAGATTTTCGGAATTATGGAAGTTCAGAATGCAACCAACATGCACATGTACACACCCCTGCATCCCCTGTCACTTTGGGAATTCCTGATCCCATTTTCCAAAACACAATGGAAAAAAATAAGTTTGTCCTATGGACATTTGAAATGTTTTTAATATTGATCAGAATGGCAACTGCAGTCAAGAAATAAGAAGACTGGCTTTGGGAAAGGCAGCTGTGAAAGAACTGGACAAAATAATAAAATGTAAAGACATAACTCTGAATGCTAAAGTGAGGATAGTCTAAGCCATTGTATTCCTCATCACCACGTATGAGAGCAGGAAAATAGAAAAAAGATGATAGAAAAAAAATTAACTCATTTGAGATATGGTGCGGGAGAACAGTGCTGAGATACTGTGGCCAGTTAAGACAAACAAATGGATTCTAGAACAGATGAGGCCCAAATTATCCCTGGAAACCAGAATAATTAAACTGAGACTATCATACTTTGGCCACGTCATGAAAAAAAAAAAGAATCATTAGAAAAGGCAATGATGATAGAAAAAGTGGAAGGCAACAGAAAGAGGAAGATCACAGACCAAATAGTTAGACTCTGGGAGGCAGACCACAAGCCTGGGCCTGGAGGACCTGAACAGAGAGGTTGAGGACAGCAGGTCTTGGAGATATCTCATCCACAGGGTCACCATGAATTGAAGTTGACTCAAGGGCAGTTAACAACAAAGAAAAAACAGCAAAAGTATGAAACAACTATTGAGGAAAGTTAAAGGGAGAAGTGTGAAAGCAAGGTTACAGTTGAAGTTAAGAAAACAAAAATAATGGCCACATATTATTTATAGAACTCTAAAGTGCATGATGAATAGTCAATGATTTTCTCTACCCTGGTTTACTCATCAATCAAAATGGAGACTGTAGTCATCAAATAAGAACAAGTCTTAGACGAGCAGCTATGAAAGAAAGGTAGGTTCTTCAAGCTTGAAGATATATCATTCAGTAACAAAGCCAGACTTATGCATACCATAATTTTTCCATTGTCTATGTATGGTTGTGAAAGCTGTACAGAAAATGAAACTACCAGGGAGAAAATCAACTCATTTGAAATGTGGTGCTAGAGGAATTCTGCAGATACCATGGACTGCCGAAAAGACAAATAGATCTGAGAGTCTGACTTCTCATTAGAAGCCAAATTAACCGAATCAAGGCAACTGTACTATGAACATAGTATGATATGACATGACTCACTTGAAAAGATGATAATTTTTGATAAAATGGAAGACAATTGGAAAAAGGACGAACACATTGCAGATGGATTGATTCAGTCAAGGAAGGTATGTGCCCAACTTTGCAAAAACTGAGCAGAGGTGTTGCTGGGTGGGGCTCACAGAGGTATCTTACAACAGGGCCACAATAGGTTGAAGCTGATTTGATGACAAGTAACAATAAAAAAATCTTATTGTCAAGGCACCTTTCCCAGCTTCTCTTTCAAGAGGGAAGATAGTGTTCACTAAAGCCTCTAACCACTTCCATCTTAGCTCTGCAAATTGGTTTACTTCCTTGGTATGCTGCCACCACCTACTTTGCCTTATAACTCACCAGGCTGGAGCAATTATTTTCAAAGCTAGGATGAAAGATGAATATTTTCTAGATAGTGCTCAGGAAACCCATAAAAATCAATGCCCCAAATTTATTTTGTATATTACTTTTCATATTATTCTTTGAGAATAAGAATGAATTACACATCTGGAAATTAATGCTGAGATATCATTATATAAGTAGAGCTTTCTTTCTTTCTTTCTTTTCAAAAACAGCCCCCCAAATCCCCTAGTTAGCATGGTCTTTGGTCATATTAAAAGGAAGACACTGGGAAGTATAATCAATTATGGGCCCGAACAGACAGGCCAAAATAAAGCTGCTTTGGGTCACTTTGGAGGTATTCTGTTTAAATGATGCATGCATCCTAAGAGGCCAGAAGCTGCACCAAAGCTGCTTTGGCATGGCTTCTGGTCTCTTAGGAGGCATGCATCATTTAAATAGCATTCTTCCAAAGTGACCTGAAGCAGCTTTATTTCAGCCTGTCTGTTCAGGCCCAAAGTAACTTTTCTGAGATTTGCCCCTAAATACTCTTTCCTGGGGTCTCATACTTTCAAACACAATATATCTTGCCATTCTCCTTTCTTTCCATTCCCCCCCCCCCCCACCCCGCCATGCTTTTGTGGGTTTTCATTGTATTACTTCTCTCTGAACCTCTCTTCTCATCACTCCTCATTGTCCATGTTGTAAATAATGAGTAAACCAAAGGTATGGAAAGGGCCAGCTAAGATTGTTGCCATTTTTTGGGAGCCACCATTGCATTGATTTGAAAGAGGAGTAAGGGAGGAGGAGTTAATTTTGCCCTTGAGGTTGGCTAAGCCTATGGTGTGTCTAGAACTAAAAAATGATAGTGAGAAAAATGAGTAAAAGGTAGGGGACATTGGGAGGGAGAGAAATTTGTTTAGAAAAATACCAGGAAATCAATCATTTCCACATTGTTTCCTAATCTTTTACTTTGAAAATGGTGTGCTTCAGAGACAAAAATCGAAAAAAATACAGCAAGACATTGTATTAAAAATATCTTCCATGGGCCACCCTATTGTTTGCTGATAAGTCAGGCAAGCCAAGAGTTTAATTCCATTGTCAAGACTGTTATTGTATTGATAGAACTGAGAATGCCCTCTCATACTAAGCTGCTTTAATAACTTTTCCTAGAGGCATCTAGTG
This sequence comes from Sceloporus undulatus, assembly GCF_019175285.1. Classification (NCBI taxonomy): domain Eukaryota; kingdom Metazoa; phylum Chordata; class Lepidosauria; order Squamata; family Phrynosomatidae; genus Sceloporus; species Sceloporus undulatus. The sequence continues at coordinate 279,808,950 of NC_056523.1, forward strand.
CTGACCTTGATCTGGAGGTACCCTATGAGCTATTTATCAAACATGCCATGAATTTCAGCAGGACTCCCATGTTAAGATCACATTAGAAAAATAGGTTAAGAATGTTTTTCTCCTTTTTAGATTGGTCTTTCTGATCAAATGTTTCTGTTCACTGTTCAACTCTAGCACTTTAGTGAGATATAATTAGATTCAAAGCCCCTTTGGGCAATGACCTTGTCTTTTTTGTTTATGACATTCTGGACAATATGATGTATGGTGACGGTTCTTATTAATAATAATACACAATATAATGTGATTGGACTTGCTGGTTTCTATTTAGGCAATTTTACTGCAGTGGCTTTCCAGGACAAGCATAGAGATACAAATAAGAGTTCCTTTCTGAACTGAAAGATAAAATTTACAGGAGGATGGATCAAGGGCCCTTTCACACTACACAATTATAACATCATAGAATCATAGACTTGGAAGAGACCCTAAGGGCCATCCAGTCAGGAATACACAATCAAAGCACTCCTAACAGATTGCCATTAAGCCTATTGAAAAATCTCCAGAGAAGAAGACTCCACCACAATCTGAGACAGCATATTCCATTGTTGAATAGCTCTTACCATTAGAAAGTTCTTCCTAATGTTTAAGTGTAATCTCTTTTCCTGTGGTTTAAATCCATTGTTCCATGTCCGTCTGTGGAACAGCAAAGAACAAGCTTGCACCCTTTTTGATATTACATCCTTTCAAATATTTAAATAAGACTATCATGTCACCTCCTAACCCTCTCTTCTCCAAGCTAAACATACCTAGCTCCTCAAGCCATAGGGCATGGTCCAGACCATTGACTCTGCATTTGGCCACCCCCTTCTGGGCACTTTCCAGCTCATGAACACCTTTCTTGAATTGTGGGGACAATGTTCCAGGTGAGATTTCCACTCTAACTGTCATGGCAACATCGTATGGAATCCTGGGGTGTACAGTTTGGTGAAGGCACTATAGCTTTGTGGTTGAGAATACTTTGTTTGTCTGTTTGTTTGTTTGTTTCAAAGATTTATATCTTGCCTTTTCTCCCACAATGGGATTCAATGTGTTCCCCAAATGCAAAAGCCAGGATTCCATAGGATGGAACCATTATATTTAAAGTTGAATCATAATGCTATAACTGTATAGTGTGAATGGGACCCTGGTTGACAAGTAGCAACTCCAGCTTTTCCTCATTTGCAGACACTCACCTAAACACACATATCTTATCCTCCTCTTCTTTGCACTGCCTTCCTGGCCCTCTTTTTAATGGTAATAATTTACTGACTGGCTGTCACAAGCCATTTTGCTGCCTGAGGCAAAGCAGCAAATGGCACTTTCCCTCCCAGCCTACTCCCTGTCAAGATTCAGATGGCACATACAATCAAGCCAGCTGTTTTGCCCTCTGAAGTAGAGAACCCCAAAAGCATCTCTATTCTTGGCAGTTAAAAATGTAGGAGGAGAAAGAGGAGGGGAAAACACACCTAGTGAATGGTAGACACACTTCAACCAGCTGTATTGTAAGAATAAAAAGAATATTCACCTTTATTCAATTTCTTAAATATAATAATAATATTTGAAAATCTGATAAGGGAAATTAACAGAGAAGGAAGAGAATATTAGTTTTTACCTAATATCCACACATCCTGAAGTGTTTCAGGAAACTATTCTGTGCAGAAATTCACAAGGAGATTTTTTTGGCCTGTTACAGACTGCCAAAATAAAGCTGCTTCGGGTCTCTTTGGAGGTATGCTATTTAAATGATGCATGGGTTCTAAGAGTCCGGAGGTCGCACCACACTCCATTCATAAGCACCAGAGTGCGCTTTTGGTGCGCTTCCGGATTCTGAGATGCATACATCATTTAAATAGCCACCTCCAAAGAGACCCGAAGCAGCTTTATTTTGGCAGTCTGTAACAGGCCAAAGTGTGCAAAAAGTTGAATTTTGTACAAAGATGCCATTTTTACACTAGGAAAAAAAATTCACATTGTTTCAAGAAATGCATATGGTGTTTTGTGGAAAACTTGTCCCCTCTCCTCCACACAAAACAACCCCACTTTAGCTCAAGAAATTAATGAGTATTTCTGTGCAGAGTAGTAACTCAAGATACATCAGGAAGAGAAAAGCAAAAACAAAAACTTCACAGAAATACTGATTTTTGTCAAGAACAGGAAGAACACTGAAGAAATTAATCATCCACTAATACAAGGATGAAATAGGTGAAGATTTTCATGCCTTCTGAATATATTTTAAGAAAGTGTGTGAGAGGTCCCATCTTTCTCTGCATCATTATAATCTTTATCACTATCATCATCACTAAATAAATAAATATGAATAGTCTTTGGGGCTACACCTCTGAGAATCCCATATCCACCAAGCCATTAGCCATGGGAGTTCTAATCCATAACTCTGAAGTTGGTCAAAACTGGGAGCTTTCTGGGAACTTACTTAAAAAACAAAAAGACAACCTTTTCTGAAATTTTGTACAGGTGATTGGAAGAGGATATCAGGGGCAGACTTGTTCTGCAAACTACACAGTGAAAAACAGATATTGGAGAGAATTTCTTTTGGTTTACATTTTTCAGGAGAACAAAGTGATTCACACAAAGTTATCCTTCAAAATGTCCATTTCTCTTCAGTTTACAATGCAGTTTTCAGCTCAAAAGCTTTATACAAAAATGTACATGTAAGGAGAACATGCATATAAATATGTGTTTCTTAGAGAAAGATGTATGCAAATATGTGAGGTGAACTTCTGTATGAAAACAAATGTGAATTTAAAAATATAACTGATGTGGGAATTGGATGGAACAAACCTATGACTTTCTTTAACACCACAAATCTAAAGTGTCCTTCCTTCCCCAAGGAATCCGCATTTCCTCTTGAAACCTGAGATAAAGGATCTCTTCACACCTCAAAACAGTAGTCCAGTCTTTCAGAAAAGTTTATCACATGAGCACTTACCGTCTCCCAATTGGCTATCAAATGTTGGAGAGGCGCGTGTGTGTGAAAGCCTCACACTTCCTCATCATCAGGGAATCGTTGGCTCCCTCTAGAATCAGTGAATCATTCCAAAAGAGGGAATTTCCTCTGAATGCAAAGTTTCCATTTCAGGAGTGCTTTAGTTGTGTATTCTTGCATAGTAAGTGGTTGGACTAGATTGCCCTTGTGGTCCCTCTCAGCAATACCGTGTTACATTTTTATGATTCATTAGGTATTATAGATATTGAAAAACTTGCCTGGAGTATTTTTTTTTTTGTTTGCTTGCTTTTTTGGGGTGGAGGTGGGGGTGTCATAATTTCATTCTCCTTTTATCAATGTTATTATTTTTTTCAGGAATGTAAATTTTAATGTTCTGCTTTATTTATCTCCTCTCTCCAAAGTACAGTATATACTCGACTATAAGTCAACTTTGTGTATAAATCGAGATCAACTTTTGGGGCCAAAACTCTGGGTGTTTATATCATCCCGTGGAAAAGTTGAGGGATAAGTCATGGAGGAAGCCCAGCTAGCAAGAGAATGCAGGGCACCCTCCACAGCATCTTCCCAGCTCTGCTGTCCCTTGCAGAAGCAGCCCAGCTGGGGACAAACTTGGGTTGAAGTACTGTATTGACCTGTGTATAAATTGACCAAGGTTTATTGTGACAATGTTTTGACCTAAATGTCTCTATAAGTATATATGGTAGCTGTCGGGATCTGCTTTAGATTCTGTCCTGCTTCATTTTCCACAGTCCTTTCTAAACTCAGCCACTTATTCAATAACAATCAAATCCAAGACAAATGTACCAACCTAGGATATTCAAGTGGCTGGAAAATTAGGCAAAACAAACTTTGCTATATTTAGTAAAAACAGATGGTAGTCCCATTGTATGCAACATAGATGCCTTAGCAAACAGTTCTCAGATAATGCTAGCAACATGCTGATTTCAGTGTACAGAATAAACTCTGTATTTATTTGGCATTGTGTCTCTATCACCAGAAATATTTCACCCTTTGATAGACATGGCATTCAACACTCTATTTAATGCAATCATGCCTTTGCTAAATGAGCACACATAGATTGCCCCACATTTCTGCAGGACAACTGCCAAGACCCATAATAATTAATGGAAATTTTTCTGCTTGTTTTATTTGGTAAGAAAAAAGGCCCTGGAAAATATATATATATATATATATATAATCATTCTGTAGGGTAGGAGTAGGCAACTGTGAAAGGTCAGGGGGTCACATTAGCTTCCCAGGAGGTCTCCCCACTATGCTTGCTCCTGAAAAGCTAGTTTTTGAAAATTGACCCCCCAAATGCTTCCAAAGAGGCTCTAGGAGACATGATTGTATTTTCTGCCTGTTTGGGGCCTTCCTTTTTAACAGGAAGTCACTATAAATTAGCCCATCCCACTCCAACATGGTGGAAGTGTGTGAGGTTTTTCAATTATTTTACTCCTAGGTGCCCTTGGGGGCTACAAAAATGTCCCAGGGATCACACTCTACCAAACTCTGCTGTAGGGTAATATTTTTCCTCCATAGTTTTATGTGAGCCCTGTTTCCCAACAGAATATTTACCCTGCTCTTTTAGTCCTGATAGGACTCTTAGACGAAGCTAAACAAGACCCCAATACCATGGTGTAATAGTCTTGAGCCTCCTCAAGTGCTCTTGTGTACCAGGTCATCAAGAAAGAGTCAAGTGGTTGAGATATCAAAATATATTCTTGATCACCTGAATTCTACATGTTTGTGCGGAGACCAAGTGGAGAACCAACCGTATTAGGAACACCAAAGACACAAAGATTTTGGTTGAAAACTGATGTAGACAGTATTCATTGCTAATCATTGTTCTTTGAAGTTTGGAACAGAATCCAGAATGTTTTCACTCACTAAAGACTGCACATAGTTGCCTTCTGTCACACCAAGCTAATTTCTTGACAATGTCCCTCGATTATTCACATAGGGTTCAAAGATAGCTTGTTAAAGCAGTGATGGACAGGATGAGGAAACATACTAAAACTGAATCTGAATAAAATGGAGGTGCTCACAGTAGGGGCTCCTAATCCAGGTATTGATATACGTTAATTGGGGCCACACTTCTCTTAAAGGACGGTGTTCACAGTCTAGGGATGCTCCTAGACCCATTGCTCCAGGTAACAAATCAGGTAAATTATGGCAATTATTGATTTCTCTCTCTCTTTTTTAATGACTTGTGATGGTCAGGAGCACTTTGCCATGAGCTTCTGTAAGCCTCTTTCTCTGTGTTCCAATGCGCTTCCTTGCAAGCAAGTTGAGGCAAGCCCTCAGCATAATCTTAGTCCGGTTAGTAATTCATTCAGCTGTGTTAAAAAATTTGTTTTTTTCCCTTTTCCCTTTTCTTCTGCTTTGTCAAACCTATATAAATCCAAACCAAAATATATTTTTTTCAGTTTCAGCTTAAAGTCTCTAGAAACCCACTGCTTTTTTCTCCCTCCTCCAAGTCTCATTTTTTCTCCTGCTGTCGCTGTAAAGGATGCATTCTCTTCCACACCTCCAAATTGTAATATTAGAAATGGCGTTTTACATGGACTTGATTGGAGATTCCACCCCAAAAGAAAAAAAACAGTCCAAAGACTAATTTACTAAACAGAAAACTTTAAAAAGTTGGTGACATTCCTCTACCTCAACCAGGGGAGAACAAAGAAGTGGTTGTGGCTTCATCCATAGCTGACTCCTCTCTCTTTCACTCAATTGCCTCTGGTATATCTCTCTCTTTGGCAGCTTATTTGGAACACCCTCTGAGTCCTCCTTACCAGAGGAGCAAATTTAGCTGTCTGAAATCTCTAGACAGCTTCTACCACTTGTTAGATGGTTCCCTCACGCACTAGGCTAGAGCACATCTTGTCGGTCCGCCATCTCAACCGGACGACCTTTCAGTTTTGCCACATTGATGTTGTTGTTCACTGCCTTTATGTCAGCTTCAGCAACCTTATGAATGAGAGTCCTCAAAGTTACTGTATCCTCAACAACGATGCTCAGGTTTTGCAGACTCAGAGCTGTGACTTCCTTTATGTAGACTATCCATCTTCTCCTTTTCCTACTACCTTCTACCTTACTAAGCAGTATTTTCTTTTCTAGTGAGTCATGTCTTCTCATGATATGGTCAAAGTATGACTGCCTCAGTTTAGTCATCTTGGCTTCTAGGGAGAGTTCTAAGACCCATTTATTTGTTTTTTTAGAAGTCCTTGATATTTTTTCAACTCTTCTCCAACACCACATCTCAAATGACTTGATTTTCTTCCTATCAGCTTTCTTCCACATTACAGAACTTTAAACCTGTTCATGGCTGCTGTTAAAGCTGTCTTTTCTAGAACAAATTGGATTCTTGAGCCACAATATCAGAGCATCATGCAATAAATCTATAGCACACGATGCACAACAATAAAGATCCAGCTTGTTTTAAACACCTATGTAACAAAATGGGGAATCTGGTTTTGGGCCATATGAAAGGCTGGCTACATGGTTATAACTTCTGTTCTCCAAGCAGGGATGTGATCTGAGTCAGGTGATGCATACAAACCAGTTCCAACTAAAAAAATTCTCATGATTACTAATTGAACAAATAGCATCACATTTAGTTTGAACTTCAGGAAAAAGGTTTTGGATGAAGAATAGCTGTAACATTAGATTTGCCTGTAATCAGCCATGTGCATTCTAAAATATTCTGTGTCTTTCCATTCTGGTTTACATCCTGAGGAGAAATACCCTATGATTAATCAAAGGCATTCTAAAATATCAGTCTGGTTCAAGAAACTGATCTGTGAAAAACATCATACCTGCCACAAGCCTGATGCAAGATTCACTGTCCTTATCTGCCCCCTCCCACAATGCTTTGACATTCTTTATAGCCCTTAAACTATGTTTAGTCCTGGGAAAAGAAATTCTCACCCATCTGCTACAGCATCAAATGTGCTTTTCCTCTGCATGCAAAATGCTGCCACTTGCACTATTCTGGAATCCAGCCACAAGATATCTCTTATGGTAAAGCAAGAACGGGCAGCTTCCAATGGTCTGGGGCTAGTACATGCCCTTCACTGACACATCTATATACATCCTTACACTCTAATTCCTTTTTTTTTAAAAAAAACTGAAACTTTCCTTTCATCCTATAAATGGTATGGTTTCAAAATCTAGTGATCAGAGGGGTTTTTTTTTAACTGAAGTGACTCTCTGAGGTTAGAACAGTTTAAAGGGGAAGAGGTGAATTTCCCTCCATACCTCCTGAAGCAGGAACAATTTCACATGTATATTCATAGCACTGTGATTCCACCTTAACTGCTCTGGTAAATGTGGGGAGCTACACCCCTACATGTAACAAAAACTACATTTAACCAGCTCTGGTTAAATACCCCTCTCAAAATTGCAAACTCCAAGGATTATATAGAATGTTGCCATGAAAGTAAAAATGGAATCATAGTGTTATCATGTGGTGTGTGAAAGATCCCCAGGGGCCAGGCTGAGTGAATTGTAATGGTTCCATCATGAGAACTCTCTTGAGGACAAACAGAATGCAGAAATGTCCAGAAACAAACACAAAATAACAGTTCTAGTTTTGAATAATTCGTTGGTTTTGAAGTCAAAAAGTGCAATGATAACATATAACCTATTTTAAAAAGTGAATTGCTTTGCAGTATCATTCAGCTGGATGTTGGAGAATTTGAAAGCTGCAACACTTCTATGGCATTTTGGTTGTTTGTAACAGTGCAAACGACAAGTGAGCCAAGGATGGTAAATGTAAAAGGCAAATGTGTGTGTGTGTGGGGGGGGAGGTCTGTTTCACCATGCCACTCACTCAATGAGTAAATAGTATTTGTCTGCCCCCCTCCCCCTGGCTTAAGTAGCTTGATAGGTTTAGCTGGGAGAACAGAAGATTGAAAGGTGACATGATATTCATCTTTAGATATTTTCAGGGATGATATAAAGAAGATGGAGCAACAGTGTTTTGTGTTGCTCTAGAGACTCACATGAGCCTCACATAAACCAACAGATTCAAATTGCAATAAAGGAGATTTCACCTAATGACGATAATGAAGATGATGATGATGATGATGATGATTATTATTTATATACCGCTTTTCCAAATTAGATCAAAGCGGTGTACAACAGCAAGTACAATACAAAGTCAAAATAAAACATAACAGGCCTCTCTCCCCCTCAAGATGGTGGTCAGAAAGAGGGCTTTTTCTTCCTTCAGGCAGGCAGTTGGAGCTAGCCTGCCTCTCTCCCCCCAAGATGGTGGCTGAAGGGAGGGCTTTTTCTTCTTTTAGGCAGGCAGTTGGAGCTAGCCTGCCTCTCTCTGCCCAAGATGGTGGCTGAAGGGAGGGCTTTTTCTTCTTTCAGGCAGGCAGTTGGAGCTAGCCTGCCTCTCTCCCCCCAAGATGGTGGCTGAAGGGAGGGCTGACTCAGGGGATGGTGGACTCCTCTTCCTTAGCTGTCTTTTGTCACAATAAGGTTTGCATACTAACTTGAACACTTTGGAGGAAAGGTAAAAACCAAATAAATAAATTAGCCAAATCTTTAAATATTATAGATATGCAAAAAAAGATTCATTTATATTTATGCTTTTAATATTAATCTCTGTAATTAGACTCTTAACAGACTATCTCGAGCTAAGATGAGAAATAAGCAGACAACACACCATAGTGTAAACAATCTCCTTTTCCCCAATAACAGGTTTAGGTATTTAGAAATTCAGACATCTTCTCTACACGTTACAATTTGGTGCCAGTCATCTTGTGTTTTATGACCCAATGAAATCTTCAGTCAGTTCAAAGGAGAGATTTCAAATTGTCAGTGATGCACAAAAACAGCTGAGGCCTTGGATTTACTGTCACATCATGCTGTAATGCATATTAGCATCCATTTTGGTTTAACATTGGGAGCTTCTGGCTGCCAAACTGTGCTATGGGGCAAATGTTATCATTGGCAGGTGGCTCTCTCTTTGTGTCATGCTACCTGTTCACACCTAATACCAGTTTGGCTCCTTTCCCCCTCCCTACTCCCCCATCATAAACACACAAAGAACACTTTCCCCAAGAGTATTCTTTCTACAGAGGGTTGAACATATGCCTTAAAAACAGCTTCTTTCCCATTGATCCTGATGTTGATGGGCCATCATGCAATAACGTCCAAATATGAGATATGTCTTCACTGTCGTTGTGTTTTCTTTTTTCTTTCTTTTTAAAATCCTCTAAATTTCTCATTGCAAGTGTTGGCAGCTAGCCCATCATCTGAAAGTGAAGAAAACATCTTGATTTAACATCTGAGCAAGGATTTTCATTCTTTCTTTCCTTTTTTAAAAATCTGTAAACAATTGGGCCATATGTACTGTGATGGAAACATGAAGGCTTGTGACAGAATACTATTTAAGGAACCTGGTGCTTAATTGCTTCTCTTGATTAGCTGAAAAGGAATTTAAATGCTCGGCTTGACATTCTGTGCATGTAGAGATATATAGTTGTTATAGGAGTAGATCTGTAGTGGAAAATTCAAGCAGGAGCAGAATGTGTATATATTAGAATCACAATGTTCAACTAATTAGCTGGTAAAATTACAGCACAGTCCTGCAGATGTCCTTTTAGAGGTGAGTCCCACTGAGTTCAGTAGGGGTTATATGCAGGTAAGTTGGTAAAAGATTTAAGTTTTAATTGAAAAATTTTGTTTAATTAAAACTGTATCCCCAATTAATCAGTAGATTTTATTTTTTAATACATATAAAAATTTTAGTTAGCTTTAAAGATATTGTTTTTCTCCTATGTAAATAAAATATATTTAATCGGTCATTCATTCATTCAGTCAATGGAATGTCCTTTCCTCTATCTTATTCAGTAAGCTTCTTTGCTAGGGTACAGGGAGAACAAATGATGAAGCCACCTTCATCAATTGTAATAATTCACCTCAAAGACTGGGGATCCACCAAAAAAGTAAGGGAGATAGCACTGTGGGATTCAGAGGGAATCAGAAGAAAAATCCTAGTTTTGTAAAGCAGCATTCTTTGTAGAATCCCCCATGATTGTTGTTATTAGAGAAATATACAACTTTGCTTCCACCCAATGTATCTGATGACCTATATTTTAAATGCATTGGCTATTCTAAGAGTAAAAGTCATAAAATTCCAAGACACTCTTCTGTGAAGACAATATGAAAACTAAGGATAAAACAGGTAAGAAATTGCATTAATCTAATTAAAACTCTTTCATCAAAAGTGTTACCTAAAGAAACTCCAAATATTGGGCTTTTCTTTCAAGGGCCATTACATTCAGGTTTCCAGCTTTAAATACCTTGAAAATGTCCGTGAACATTTTTACATTAGGACACAAACAGCATCTCATGGACTAATGGAGGAGGAGGTATTATTCTACAATAGTGGGGAAAGGCTCCTTCCCAATCAGTCCATAAGGCATTCATGTCAGCCACCAATTATTTTTCCTCTTAATAGAAAATAAACTATATAGGGTTAAGCAGAAGATTAGTTTGGGGTTATTGTTCCCACTAATGATACTTTTACATCAGCACTGGAAACTGAGGCCTGAATTATTATTATTATTTATTAACCTTTATTTATAAAGCACTGTAAATTTACACAGCGCTGTACATATAATGTTTTAGTTAGACGGTTCCCTGCTGTCAGGCTTACAATCTAAAAAGACATGACACAAAAGGAGAAGGGAGAGGTGGTGGGGAAGGGGATCAGGTCCAGCAGTTCTTCTCTACCTCCAAGGCCTGGACCAAGGCAGATGGAATGGAGGAAAGGCTTGGGTTCTTAATGGATGGTCAAAAGGAGACGGGAATGACAGTAGGGAAGGGGAATTCTCTTTGTAGTTCTAACTAGAGTAGATCCATTGAATCATGGGATTTACATATATGTTGTCTCACTATTTGCCACTATTTGCCAAACACAAGGATGGCCAAACTGACCAAATGATGAACGTCAAGGTCCATGTTGTGGCAATACCTTTATTGGCCATCCAACAAGTGCAAACATCCTTTATGGAAGCTTTTGAAATGCAAAGCTGGTTAGAAACAGCATACAAGGAAGTGGACAGAAGAAAAGGTATGATGATAAAACTACACAATTCATTTGTTCTTTAAGATGGATAGGAGGGAGTCAATGCAGGTGACACACCCAAAATGCATGGATTGACTGGGAAGTTCTGAACCTCACCCTGGACAACACGTGTGTGAGTTTTCAAGTTATCCAAAATAATCTCAACTCCAGAATCAAATTTTATTGACCAGCCTTTACTACCCGTGATCCAAGCCAACTATATGCTACTATGTCAAAGAATATGCAGTATGGGTGAATCAACTCCTCTGCCATTTCCTTGCATGCTTTTAAAGCATGTGTGCTTCAAAAGCTTGCATATGAAAACATGTGCCTTTTTGATTGACCCAATAAAAGCATTGCCACACTATGGGCAACATTTTCATTTGGGTTATATGTGTATAAATACTTGTTCCCTTTCTTTTTTTCAACAAAGGTAAAACTATAATGTAGATTCTGCCATTATTTTCATTTTCTTTAATAAGCATTGGCCTTTTTTTTCTTATTCTTATTCTTTATATCCCACCTTTTTCCCAGACTCAAAGCCAAATATTAAAAGTAAAATTCAAAAACTCTGTGATGGAAAAATAAAGAGCTTCCAAATTAACCCTGAATTCTATTTTCAGTTCAAGATAATCTCAGAGTGTTCAGTAGAAGACCCATGAGAAATTTCAGAAATATTCTTGAACATCTTTTACATTTCCTCAGAATGCCTTAGATATTTCACAGGAGGGAAATCTCAAAATTTGCTTCAAATTCTGCTTTAGACATAATTTAAGCAACAGCTGCAAAACAGGACAGCTACTTGAGTTATTCTGGGAATCATTATGCACTTCTAAACCATACTATACTAAATTACACTGTGCTATTCCTATTTAAAATACTCATGTAGGATATTACATTGATGCACTAGATCCTTTACTAGGGTAAATGAACTTACATATTATTTTAAGGGTGTGATCATGCTTACTATGGTGGGATACAAACCGCCGCTTTGCGGCGGTCTGCTGCTGCCGCCAGTTAGTCCGCAGGGGAGCCGGAGCCTCCACACGGCGTGGCTCCCGTGCAGACTGAAAAAGAAGCTCCAAAATGGAGCTTCTTTTAGAGTCGCGTTTGCGACGTAGCGAGGCGCCAGGGGCGCACTCGCTACGTCACAAAGGATGCGACGCGTACGGACACTCAGCGTCCGATACGCAAAGATGGCACCAGCCATGTAGAAGGGCTGGCGCCATCTTGTACGGATGGAGTCCGTATTAGGCCCAGGGGCGTCTAGAAGAGACGCCCCTTTTTTAAAATGGGACGTCCTCCAGACGTCCCAAATGCCGTTTTGTAACCGGCCAACATTTTTCAAAAAATGGCAACTGTAAGGTGAGCATCAGGAGTGACATTCTCACATGCTAACAGAAGAGAAGTCCCAAATTGGGAGCAGGGGCAATTTGTCATGGGAAGGGAGCTGTAATTGAGTGCAACCAGACACACTTAATGTAATATGGACCTGAGCTCAAAGTTTACATTTAGACTCTAGCAGCACAAGGTTATATGCCTCCGTATTTGCACCTTCTCAGGAGAAGATCAGACTAAAGTCATAATGATGTGCTGATCAGCACTTAGTAAGTATACAATGTGTATATTGTATATGATTCATCTATATTCATATATCCCATTATGACATAAGATCATAAGGAAGTATACAAACAAATTCTGTCTAGAGTGATTTGAAACATTAAGTGTTGAACTAAACCATCTAAAAGCATATAAAACAATTTAAAACCATATACCTATGCAGATTCAGGCAAGATTCTTATATTCCAATGTCTTTGGTAACTTTGCACTGTAATAAAGCCAGTAAAGCACATCAACTGAACATCCAAAGGGCAGGCATTCTGCAACTGGATCACAATAGCAAAGAATGCCCTCTCCTGTGGTCCTACATAACGTATTGCTGTCATTGAGATAGTGAAATAGGTCCCTCCAACGCATATGAATGCTGTGAGAGGTGTGTACAGGAGAGACATTTCTTTAAGTATCCAGGTCCCAGGTCTTTTAGGATTTGAAATGCCATCACCAGACCCTCAGATTCACATTATATGTATATTGGCAATCAGGACAGTTCCTTGAAAACAGGTATCCTATGGTTCCCATAGAGTGTTCCTATTAGCAGTCTAGTGGCTCTAGCCTATGTGAACTGCACTTACAGCAACCTCCAAATTATCTTAAAGAACAACTCCAAGTAAAATACATTGCAGCAGTCTAATCAAGAAATTACTAGTGCTTCCCTGTTCAGGAAAACCCATAGCTCATACTTTTCTTGAAGTGTTTCATTTTTATCAATTTTATTGTCTGTATGTACAACACTGTGTAAATCTACAGTGCTAAATAAATAAATAAATAAATAAATAAATAAATAAATAAAGTGTACCCTGTGCACAGTGGCATGACTAGGGGTGTGTGTGCATGTCTGTGTTGCACTGGGTGACACCCCAGAAAAAGGGGAACATCAGCCAGGCCTTTTCCCCGTGTTGTCCCATCCTTTTTCTCCTGAGGAGAATGACTGGGTGGCCCAAGGGAATGCAAGCATGCTCCCCCCATGCCACCCCATCCTTCTCCTCCTAAACAGAAGGACAGGACAGACCCAAGGGAAGCCGAGCATGTTACCCCCAGAAACACTGGCCTCTGCATGGGGTGACACCAGGAGCGGGGATTCCACTGCCTGCTCAGTGGTGGCTAAACTGGCATGGGAACATAGGAAAGTTATTTTCTGGGGTAGAACACAGTTCTTTCCCTCTCATAAAGAGGAAGATGATATTTGAGAGAATCACAACTATATCTCAGAACTTCAAAGGTGGCCTTTCCTATGCTTCCTACAACTTTGATCCGCATTGATCAAGCTAGCCAATAGTGAGGGATTATGGAAGAGCAGTTGAATAAATAATCAAATTTGATTCTCTGATTTCAAAACAAACCATATACCATTTCTTTTTGAGAAACGGTTAAAATATATTGTCATCACCCATCATTTAGCAGACATTTTTCAGCATTTATATATTTATTTCAAACTATCAGGTATCAGTTAGCTTCCACTTTGGTATCAGCCCCAATGTTCTGTTCAGGGCCTATGATGGGAAATGATATATGGCAGGGGAAAGGAGCTTTCTATGTTGATCCTGCCCCAAATGTGCCTCGCCCACCCTGAGATAAACTAAAGGGTTTGAAATGGAAGTTCAACTTATAATCACTTGAATGAAAGGAGAACTGTTAGTGTAATCGAGAATCTGATTTTATCAGAGTTCCTGATTTGGCACAGGTTCCGCTTGCTTTCATACTCTTTAAACAAATCTGTATGCTTTGTTCAGCAATAACTCTTGAATGACATAATCATCCCAGCATGCTTTAGTGCTATAAAGAATAGACTATTGAGCCTCTGAAGACACTGTTAGCTGGCAGCATGGGCAGAGTGAATTACTTTCTTATTGTTTGGGAAATGAAAATGTGGAATTCTAAAATATATGTGAACAGTATTACACAGTATCTGTTAAGAGTTCTAGTTACACAATGTATGAGAAGATATACAAAAAAGTATATGCTTGCCTTAAGGATAAAGACATTTTCATGCATGACTAAAATATGAGAACTGATAAATAATTTTAATATCTTGCAATCTGGTGTTGGGATTGCTGTACAGAAACATTAAAATACAATACATTTATCTCATGGTCTCCTTCATTTCTTCCAACTCTTCTGCTAGATATGGGTGAAAACACAATATTCACATTATTATTATTTCCATTTAACAAAACTCCTATCTCACATCCAATCTTTTACTAAAGCAATGGTGAAAAGAAAAACCATTCCTTAATAAGTCAGGATTAGCATTCTTAATAGATCACTGCTGAACAAACATGATTTTTGGAAATAGCTGTTTAAAAACAACTATAATTTGTTATGTACTCTAATGGCATCAATATTGGTTCTTGTGAGCTTCTAAAAGGAGAGATCATTATTTTTCTTACCTCTAGATTTACAGCTCCAACCCCCACTGATAAGATAATTTTGAACATCTGATTTTAACTCTGAAATTAGCTACATGTTTAGCCTGAATTGATTGACAGTACTCATTAACATGAATGTAAAGCCTTTAATATTTAAAATCTGCATTTTATTAATATTTAATATGAGGTCATAGGTAATGTCCATGCGTGAGAGATAGAAATGGAAGGAGGAGATAGTGCAGGAATCCAATTCAATTACTTCTTCCCCTAATTGCAAATGACTTCAAAGAATGAGGCACTCTTCCTCCTACATGACCTTAGTGCATATGCTAGACTTCATTAGGGAACACCTTTTTTGTACTTGTCAGTAATATCATTCTAATGTGGGTGGTCGGAATGGAAACAGAATCCTTGCAGAATTCAATGAGGATGGGGAAAATGATAGCTGAGAATAGCCTCAGGAGAAAGATCCAGACAATATGGCTCAAACGGGTGATAAGGTCAGAGTTTTATGAAGTGTCAGATTTATGTCAGAACTAACTGGATGTACAGACAGGTGAAAAACTCCAGCATGGAGGTGGAGGGGGGTGTGGCGACCACATGCCGTATGCCCTGACTCTGCCCCGGTGCCAGTGTCATGCTGCATGCCCAACCAGATGGACAGCGGCATCATGCTGCTTCTTCAGCGCAGAATTTATATGTGCTGCACCTAGGGTTGCCATAATTCCATACCTCAAAACCAGGGAAATGTAGGGCAAAATGTAGGGCATTCAAACAATGGAGGACACACCCAATTAAATGTCAAACACATTAATACATTTTAAAAAATTAAGCCCACACCCCAAGCCTCCAGGGAGGCCTGCCAGGCACAAGGCCTCCCTGCTGCTTGCCTGGCAAGGGAAAATGTGGCAAGGGAGGTGGAAGCGGAGGCAGAAGGCTCAGCGCCCACCCCAAGCCCCCTTACCTTATTTTCTTAGAATGCTTGGCATAGGGCTCCACATACCCTAGTCTAGTCCTGATTTTGGGCTCTGACAGAAAAAAGGAAACAAAACATAATATAATATTTGCATGTGGGCGTGGATGTTTATTTTATTCATGGAAGAATATGGAAATAACCAACACTCATGGAGTCTTGTATGAGGTCTCCACATCATGCTCTGTGTTGGTCTAGCAACAAGATTAAGAGAATGACATGGAGAGCAGAACTATCATTTCAGTATTGGTTCAAAGCTGCACTGTCAAATAAGGGTATTTGGGGTCTATCTTTAAAAAAGAAACAGGAGCATCAAAGTAGGTTAATGCCGTCTTCCAATTAAAGCACTTACTTGATATAACACAAGCTAATTCATGTACTTCAGAGGTTGGAGATACAGTAAAGATTGAGCAGACCCAGGACTTTATCAGGCTGCTAATTTGGAATTACAGTAGGATAATATTGAAAGATATGCCTGTGTGAATCTGTAGAATCAGTATGTAGAGAGATCTTGTAGCACCTTTGAGACTAACTGAAAGAAAGAAGTTGGCAGCATGAGCTTTTGTAGACTTAAGTCTACTTCCTCAGATGCATCTACTTCACCAAATGCATCTGAGGAAGTAGACTTAAGTCTATGTGACGAAACAAATGGGCCAAAAAGGAGTGTCCAGAGGCCACTCTGGCCCCAATCAGCCTGGGACTGCGGCAACCAGACAGCCTGCTCCCAAATAAGTCGCTGGCAGGAGCAGATGAAATCCACTCCTTTTGTTGGCAGCTTCAGGCCACCTTAGGCAGCCTCGGAGCAGCTTCCAGCTAAATTGGGGCCATACATCATCTAAATGCCACACCCTTAAAGTGGCAGGAAGTCACTCTATTTGGCCCATCTGTTTCAGGCCTAAGACAGTAGGATAATAGTCTGTTTGGATTATCGCACAACATTGTGTCTCTCCTATTGCTGCTTTGCATTTCATTTATTTGTAAGCTACACCTTTTCATTGACCTCTCAATGGTTCCAAATATTGCTGCTTTCCACTACTGCATCTGGTGTGATAGGCCCTTTCTGCTGCAGTTCTGACATTCCAGTAGTCATGTTCCATGAGTTGGTGTGATTACCCTCCTTTGCCCCTCTTACTCCCCCTCACTATTCCCAAGAAGGTTTAGGTTGCTTTTACTTTATTTTCCTTTTCTTTTCTGTTTCTATTTCTTTAATTTAAATTTTATTTTATTTTACCATTTTGTTATTGTGTACCTGTGTTTCAGACTTATGGAAACTCTAAGGTGACCCTATCATGGGATTTTCTTGGCACAATTAATTCAGCAGGGGTTTGCCTTTGTTCAGCAGGGATTTGCCAAACAGGGATTCAAACCTTGGTCTCTAGAGCCCAAAGCTCAAACCACTACACCATGTGGGCTCTCTTCTAACCGAATAAATGATCTATCTCTAATCTGTCCCTTGGGCCATCCCATCATTTTGCAAAAGATCAAGAAGAACCAAAAGCACTTTAATTCTGCCATTTAGTCTGGCAGGTATGTGAAAGTTAATCCTTTGTCCACTTAGCAATCCACCCCCAGACAGAACAAAGGGGGGAAGGTGTCTGCTCTCCTACTTCCCTCTTAGTTCCCAGTTACATTGCACAAAATGTCTGTGGGCACTGAATTAAGAGAGAGGAGAGGGAAGAGAAAGGAGGCAGTGCCTGAGGCCTGTGCAAGAAATCAGACTGTTTCATCACAAATGAGACAACTCAGCAAACTAAATTGGCCTTTCAATGAGAGGACGTTCAAGAAAGCCTGACCTTCTAAAGGCTCACATGTGCTGAATAGGTCATACATGGGAAAGAAGGTGGGGGCAGCTAGGCAGTGTGGAAGACCAAGCACAGAACCATGGATTGCCAAAGCAGCATAATAGCATGAGTGCAGAGAAGTATAACAGTGATTGTTTTGTTTTGTCCTGTTTCTATGTGAAATAATTTTTTTTAAAAAAGTCTACATGAAAATTCATATGCATTTTTTATGTACAAACATCTATTTAAAACCATTTTAATCCAATTTTTACATACACTTTCTTTTAATACATGCATTTTTGCATACACTTTTTATCTGGAGAATTGCACTACAAAATTAAGGAAAAAAAACTGTGATCTAAAATTCAAAGGCATAGCTATGGCCCTCAACATACTGGCAAAAAACACTGGCGTGAGGGAAGAGTGAGGGCATGGTGTTGCCTGCCACCCACCTCCACACCACTGTCATGCCGGTATCATGCTACCTGATCAACCATATGGCAGGATGCATCATGGTGCATCTTTGGCACAGCGTGTAGACACGCTGTGCCAAAGAGCTGCAGAAAAGCCACAGCGGCACTGGAAAGGGCACCAAGTTGGGACATGATATATGGTTGCCACATCCCCAACCCAGGGTTTCTAGGGGCACCACGTCACAGTGGCACCCCTTAACAGCAATCTGCTGAGCCCCTATGTTAGTCTGGATTAGTATACAAAGGGATCCTTTCACACCTTTAAGACTGAGAGAAAGAGGTTTGGAGCATGTACTTTCATAGGGTGCAGCTACACTGAAGAAATAATGCAATTTGACACCACTTTAACTGCCATGGCTCCATACTACAGAATCATTGGTTTTGTAGTTTTGTGCAGCACCAGCTCTCTTTGATAGAGAAGTGTAAAGAACTTGTAAAACTACAAATCCCACTATTTCATAAGATGAAGTTAGAACATTTAAAGTGGTATCAAACTACATTATTTCTACAGTGTAGACACACCCTCAGTCTACAAAATCTTATGCTACAAACCTCTCCCTCTCACTCAGACCCTATACAGACTAGCAGAAAGCGCTGGCCTGTGGGCGGAGTCAGGGCTCAGCATCCTGATGCTAAACTCCCTAACTCTGTTCCCATGGTGCCATTTTGGCATTCGCAGGTCCACATGGCCGTGCTGCCACATCTATGGTGCCCTTTGGAGGGTACAAAAAGGAGCTGCTTTTTGCAGCTTCTTTTTGCTCTGTCCACAGGCTGGATTAGGGCTGCATGGATTAGGGCTGCAGCATGAGGTTGCTGCAGCCCCAATCTGGCCAAGAAAGGGGCAGCTGCATGCTGCCCCTTAGGGGCAATCTATTTAATTCCTCAGTCTGAAATGCGATTCAGTCACCAAGTTTGTTTGAGAAGAATATAATTAAAATATGAACTGAATAAGTTCTACTGTTGTACTGTTTAGTTATTGCTATATATATTATTTCATATTTATAGTTTCTGTATGAAGTTAGCAAAACATATGTGTGCCTCAGTACATTAAGCAACACAACCATTGGGTCAGAACAATATATAAAATTCACTTAAAGGACAATTTATATAGGCCTTAACCAGTGGTTAAGCTTTTTGTACAACGGAGTGTTTTTTTAAAAAACAACAATAACAACAACAACAAAGATAATTGGATTCCTCCATCTTCTAGTATCAGAGGATTACATACCATTATTTGAAATATCTTATTTTGCAGACAAGTGATGTATTTTTTCCCCATCTTATACATACAACCTGAAACATTGCAGGCATAGTAAATATGTATGTTTTAGAACAGGAAGAAACAGGAAATCAGTGCCAGCCAGAATATTTACAGTATGCACTGTTTAAAGAAAAAATGTGTTTGATCTTTGGCAAGTTCCCTGACTTTGAACTGACACTAGACAAATGATTATGGAGACAAGATTTGTGAGAAGTTTACTCCCCCACTTATGAGCTCTTGCATTTGGTTGTACTGTCAACATTCCTGACCATTTGTCCCCTCACATGCAGTGAAGGTCAATTATTTTTGGTATATTAAGACAGGAAGGAAAAAGGTCTTTCAACCATGTAGCCTCAAATTAATTTAACACACATTGTAATGGGCTCTAAAATAACAGCAGTTTAACTGGGGAGTTCATTAAACATTTTCACAAATGCATAAGCTTTGTCAGATATATCCTCAGAGGGGATTTTGTTCACTTTAAGTGCAAAATGTACTCAATGAATAAAGCCATATAGGGGTTTTTATTTACATTTTACCACTGATCATACTTTTTGAAAAAAAGTTACCAGGTAGCAATGTCTTTGTTAGTCAGAATGTACATTTCAGAGGGTTTTTTTTTAGGGTAAGAAGGGTTAAAAATCTATCTGGATAGTTTCAGAATGGTGTAAACTTTCCAGATTATACAGTTTTTGCATGTTTTTGTATGCCCATTTTGACAAACCAGCACTGCTAGAATAGCTGTCTCTATACTTTCATTTAGTTTCATATCTCGTTTGGGGAAAGGAACACCCTTTGTCATCCTAGTATATGGCTTGAATTTTGAAACTATGGCCCCGTACAAAACATCCCGAAAGGGCAGGCTGGCGGCGACCTGTTTGCCTGTGGAGCGACACCACAGCAGTCAAACTGCCTGGTGTCCTCCACCCCAAAAAGAAGCCGGAAAAAACGGGTTCTTTTTAAGACGGCGCACACACATCACAAGTGTGCCACTGCTGCAATCATGCCGTAAGCAATGCACAGTGACATCTATATGCTTCGTGTCACTTACATCAAGATGGCAGCCCCCGTGTGGACAGGAGGCTGCCATTAGGGTTCCGGAGTGTGCTGTTGCTGAGCACTCCAGAACCCTAGTATCAGCGGCGGCAAGCTGCTTTTGGCCCATCTGTCCCGGGCCTATATCAGGTATTTTGGTCTTCTGAGATGTTTTGTTACCCATGATTATGGTATTCTTCTGGGTCAGTTGTCCAGGTTCATCTAAGGAGGCCTGATGTTATAATTATGTTCATACTTCCTGTGAAATTAGCCTCAGATGGCAGTGCTGGGAGAATCTGATGCTCTTCGGTTTATGGAGTGCCTCAAAGTCCTATTCTGCCCTATGTCCTTCAACATCTACATGGAATTCCAGGTGGAATTTGTTCAAAGTTTTGGGCTGAAGTATGATACATATGTTCAAATATCACTGTCTATCATTTCCACCTGCTTATCTCAGAGAAGGCCTCCAACTCATGTCTTAGAATAGTTTGGAGTATATGAGTGAGGACGATAAAATGAAACTATCTGGAGAAGATCGCCATTGCTTCACTAAATAGACATCCAGATTAGGCTACAATGACACACTCTACATGGTGTCTCATTCAGTTTGAGACTTTTAATGTCTGCAAAACATTGAAGCTACCCCAGCATTGGTAGATATTTGCAGAGGATGTGACACCTTTTATTACATTCCTGGCACTGACTGTCTATAGATTTCCATTTGTTTCCGGTACCAAAACAAGTGTTCATTTTAACCTTTAAAGTTTTTATTATTTGAAATCAGGTTCATGAGGGACTATCTTCACCTTACTGTCTCACTATTTTTGAAGATCCTCCTCAAAGGCACTATTTATGTAAGAACAATCAGGTTAATAGCAATAGCATGTACATTTCTATACTTGCTATCAGTGAACTAGCACTCCCTAAGCCAGTGGTTCCCAACCTTCCTAATGCTGTAACCCTTTAATACAGTTCCTCATGCTGTGGTGACCCCCAACCAATGGTCATGGTTCCTAAGACCATCGGAAATACGTGTTTTCTGATGGTCTTAGGAGACCCCTGTGAAAGGGTAATTCAACCCCCAAAGCGGTCACAACCCACAGGTTGAGAATCGATGCCCTAAGTCATCAAGGAGCCCTGGTGGCACAGTGGTTAAATGCCAGTACTGCAGCCACTTACTCAAAACTACAAAGTTGTGAGTTCAAGACCAGCAAAAGGGCTCAAGCTTGGCTCAGGCTTGCATCCTTCTGAGGTCACTAAAATGAGTACCCAGATTGTTGAAGGCAAATTAGCTTACAGTTGTAAACCGCTTAGACACTGCTTAGGCGGTATGAAGTGGTATATAAATGAAGCTTGTTTTGTTTTGTTTGTTTATTTACAATGTGTGTAAGCCAATTGCCCCGAACAAGCTGGGTACTCATTTTAGTGATCTACAAAAGGTTGGAAGGCTGAGTAGACCTTGGATTCCTGCCTGGGATCGAACTCACAACCTTGTGGCTGGCATTTAACCACTTTCCCACCAGGGCTCCTTAATGGGCATTAGGGTTAGCCATTTTTATGGAACTCTGTTCCAGTTGAATTATATAATGCCCATCATTCCAGTTATCCAAAGGGCTCTAAAGAACTATTTGTTTAAAACTGCTTTCTCTTAAATTGGGATTGGGCTCCTGTATTGCTACTGTAGTTTGCAATTATTTACCTTAGTTTAATAGGTCAAATGTTAATTGGGATCAGTATCATTGTTTATTTGAATCTATTGTATTTTTTTTTTACAATGTCCTATAGTTTTAAATTTAAGTTAATAATATGGCTTGAATTTACAACGGGCCCTTGTTATCCACTAGGGTTCGGTTCCAGGGCTACCTGTGGTTAACAAAAGTATGCAGTCAGGCTTTAATTGCAGCGTCCGCTGCCATGCAGCTGTGGAAGCTGCGGCACAGCTGCGGCGCTTTTTAAGTCTCGTAACCCTAACCCTAGAGCCACTTGTGCGCATGCGTTGCTAGAATCACGGGAAGTTGTAAGTTTTGCCGGCGGATGTTTTGGTTGTAGAAAGTGATAAGGGAAAGTTTGGAATTTAAAGTGTCCCCCTACATACATTCCTGCGCCATTTTCACCTGGGAACGGGCACAGTTCGGCTGCTCCTGGCACAGCTGTGTGGCGGCTCCCCTTTGCCACCAGGCAGGATGGCTCACCCATCCACCAGCACCCCAAAAAAAGGAAGGGGGACGTCTTGGTCTCATACTGAGATGGCTGACCTTATAGCTATATGGTCCCAGCCAAACATTTTGCAGAAACTGGAGCAGTCCTACCTGAATGCTGACACATATCGAGAAGTGGAAGAAGCCATGAGAGCTGCTGCACCGGTACACCAGAATTGCTACGCCGCTAATTTAAGTTGCCCATTTAAAAGCTCCGTGTCTGCTGCGTCACATAATGAGTTGGGGTCTTGGAACATGCGCAGTTTGCAGTCAGGCTTTAATTGCAGTGTCCGCTGCCATGCAGGTGTGGAAGCTGCAGCACAGCTGCAGCGCATTTTAAGACTCGTAACCCTAACCCTAACCCTAACCCTAGAGCAACATGTATGCATGCGCTGCTTGGAAAGTTTGGACTTTAAAGTGAACCCCTACACACATTCCTGTGCCATTTTCACCTAACAATAAAAAACGCTAAAACTGTAAATGTTTACATATGTACAAGGGAGGTGATGGGGATGGCAGGGGGACAGCGGTGGCAGCGGAGACAGCTGTGGCTGCGCATTGCAGATTCAGCAGGAGCGCGGGGAGCAAAGGAGAGGAGGCATCTATGATGCTGGTGACACTGGCAAAGTGCAAGCGGACAAGGATGCCAACACCAGCTGATCACCAGCTGGCAGGAGACCACCATTGTTCTTGGGCAGAGCGGGGGAAAAAGTTTTAAAGGGGCTTGGGCACTTTAAATGTGCCCATAGGCTTTCTGCCGCCGCTGCTTAGCGCTGCAGCTGCGCAGCTGTGCATCCGCCAGCCGGCAAAAGTAAAAAAAAAGCCGCGGTTTGGGCCGCCCGTGAGGAAGCTGCCTCTCTTTTTGCAGCGTCCTCCGAGGCGGCGGTTTGGAAACTCCGGGTCTGAAACGGACCCAGGTGAGGCGTCTTCACTGCCCCCCGTGTGGAAGCCCCAACACCTGAAGCACGCCCCCGGGGCGGGCCGTCTGGAGGCTCCGTATTCAGCTGAATACACCTCCAAGACGTCCTCCCCTGCCCGTCTGTAACCCGCCTATGTCACTATAATGCACTGCAGAGACTTAAATGATGGCTATTCAGAACTTGATATCCAAACTGAAGCACCCATCTTCTCCAGTATACCCACCTAACCATGATAGATGCCTCATCCTACAACTGGATAGAATGAAACTGGAGAAGACAAAGGACTTTACCACATAAAGCTAAAAAGTGGCATTTTAACAGGATAAAAGTATCTTTGGCATGTACTTTTCCCATGATGTTATGTCTGTCCTGCTGCTGCCTTACATTCCATTTGTTACTGTAATATACTTTTTCATCAAGGGGCAATCTATCATCAATAGGTTTTCAGTCTCACTGCTTTTCCATTACTTCCTTCATGCAACAGGTCACTTTCACTGCAGTTCTGCTTCTTAAGCAAGTAATGTGGTGTGAGTGGACATGATTCTGCCCTTTTCCCCTTCCCAGTGATTGTCCCCCCTCCACATTTCCTCCCAAAGCATGGGGCTGCTTAGGATTGTAGGATGGAGCCATGATAGTTAAAGTGGTGTCAAACTGCATTATTTATGCAGTGCAGATTAGACCAAAATTGTTTATATGTTTTTAAACAACTCCAGGGCCAGGACAGAACTCTGAGGCACCCCAATAGTTACTTCTCTCCAGGATGAAGATCAGCCATCGATGAGTGCCCTGAGTTCTGTCTGTCAACCAAGTACAGAGCCACCGAATTGTAACAATGTCTAGCTTACAGTTCACTAGCTTCTCTGCAAAAAATATCATGAGAGACCTTGACAAAAGCATTAAAGCCATTAAAGTATTCATTAGATAGTTCCACAGTTCTAATCCTGTGAATGTTTGTATAGTAGCTTAACCCAGTAAAGACTTTTCCCCCCCTGGAGTAAGGCAGTAAGCTATTTCAGTGGGTTTGGAAATATCACACAACAAGCTAGGATGATATACTCCAGTTATCTTACACAAGATGTCACTAAACTATGATCAGTCAGTACATACTGTTCTCATTATTAGTATCTATCTATCTATCTATCTATCTATCTATCTATCTATCTAATCTATCTATCTATCTATCATCTATCCACACATACATACATTTATGTAAGCACACATATAATTACAGATTGAAAATTCCACTCTGGCAGCTTCGCTGGTGCTGAATCTTCCAGCTCAGATAAGATGAACACATAATGAAAGGCAAATCAACAAATAAATCACAGCAATAATCACCAAAGTAGACTTTTCCCATTCCTCTCTTCAAAAGAACACTGCACTTTATACACAGAATAATCTTGTCACTAAAATGAAATGGTTTGGTAGATCAAATTTACCCAGTTCAATAATTATACATATACAGGTACCAGTATGACTTTCATGGAAATAAATATGGTAGAAAACTGCTAATTCTCTTTTCTACAACCAATTTGTTCAGTAAGGGACAATAATAAGTATCTTTATTGTAGCTTTTAAGCTTTGCTCACCTTTAACAAAACCAACACATTTTAAGTGGGTCTTAAGTCCCCTGAAAATTCCTCTTGGTTCTACATCCACCCAGGCACCTCAGTAATACCACATGGCTACTCTGCAGCATTAACCTATCAAAACTGCTATTTTAGTTTGTTTTATTTGTTTATTTCTTAAGTTATAATTGTTTTTTTTAATAATTCTGCTTACAAAGCATCAGGATTTATACAAAATAAACCTGCTCTCTTTGTAAAACTGCCATAATACTTTGTGTCAGAACATTTGGCTGCAGCTGATTGAGACATGATTTAAAGTGATGGCTCTAAGATGCTTATGTCTGGCACCACAGAAGAAGCAAAATACAACTTAGCATATGCACTCAGTGTCACTTCATCTGGTTCTGGTGTCCATGGGTGCCTATGGGTGTGTGTTTGAAAGAAAGGAGAATGAGTGAGTAGAGAAAATCACCAAGGAAGCTAGGAAGATACTTAAATTCATGAAGAGTGAAAGTCTGCAATTTAGCAGAATTTGGGTATGGTTATTCCTTACAGTGAGTTTAGGCTTACCTTTTAATGCTGTGCACATTCAGGATGTTAGTATCAGTCAGACCAATTTCCCCCTGAAAATAAGCTTTATAGAAAAAAAGTATTTTCCAGTTTCCTCTTCAAAACACAAAGGTCAACGAATTTGATTACCTTTAAAAATGCCTCTGTATTAAAATTATAGCAACTGCATTTGTTATGTCACTATGAATGAGCAGCAAAGTCTTCATTCCTCACCTTTGTTCATAGCAGCAGAGACACCCACTTGTGCCTAAAGGATAAAGCAATGTTAGGTGTCAGTAAGAATTGCCCTTTTTCAAATTAGCATAACTAAGAACTTGTCCATAGAGAGAGAACCTCCTTGGGTTTATTTCATCAATTTCAAAGATCATGAAAAGTCTTTATTTTTAGACTTTGGGGACTGTAGTCCAAGAAGTAACTTTTCCTAGTTCTGAAAATGAATTAGATATAAACCATAATCTTGCCTTCCTTTAATAGACCTATTATTGGGGGACACAGAAACTTGTCCTCTCATTTTCCTTTTGTCCCAGCCCTTTTACACTTCTATCTGCTGCTGGGCAAACAGATCTTAGAGAGCAATATGATAGAAGGTGTCGTGACTGCTGCCCCACTCTCAGCTGCTATTCTGTTAAAGGTTATTGTGCAAGCTCCAGATTATGTGCCCTGGCAACTCAAACCTGAAATATCTCTTTTAATTTTTATCTTATATATCAGGCTGGGAAATTGCATATGGGCCATGGGCCAATTTACCATCAACCATTCATTGGCCACACGTACAGAAAAAGGGGGGATAAGAAACAGAGAGAGAACACAATTATCTCCATTTTTCCTCCGCAGTCTCTCTCAAAATGGCAGGAAGAAGTGGCATTGTGTCAATTCCTGTTGCCATTTTGAGAGGGCTTGCAGAGGGAAATGGAAGTAGTTGGAGAAATATGGAGTTCTGGGGTGCTTGTTCAGATAAAGTGAGGTGTTTTGTATGTTTTCACACTTTGGGGAGCTATATTAATATTTTGGGGACAAACATTATCCCAAAATAACACCCTTTTTTTTTAAAAAAAATGGGGACTTGGGGGTTGGGGAAGAGAGACTTCAGTGCCCCCCCCCTTAAAAAATGTGGTCCAAGGGCTGCAATTTGCTCCCATTTCTGACATATCACAACACTGTAAAGCAGATATTATTATTCACAATGTACAGAATGAAATGAACAGTGGGCATGGATGGGACCATGAGATTAATGAAGCTACTCTTACAAAATAAAATGTTTCACCAAATTAATAGCTTTAAAATGGTTTTCAACTCCCCAGCCCTAACATCCCACTCTTAAAACTTTGCTTCTTTCTTGCATAGGGACACTTCTCTGATGTGTGTCATTGTCATAAAAGATTGTGCCTGTGCAAAACAAAGTTAAGAAAAAGATCACCCACCTTCCTCCTAAATGTAGAATTTCTATCTGCGTGCACCATTGCACCTATTCTATCTAACTTTGTATGTTTTTATTCAGGGCTATCTCTTTGCTCTGTTTTACAAAACAATGATCAATAATGTAGCTAGAAGGATAAGTGTGCACTTTGTGGAAATCTCTGTATAAATCAAGAATGCTAGTGGACTGCAATTCCCAGCAACTCTAGCCAGCACAGCCAATGGATAGGAGTATTGGGAGCTGCAGTCTGCCAATAACTGGAGGGGTATATAGAGACTGATCATACATAAAACTGCACTTTTCATGTGAAACATGGAAGGCTTGATCTCTTTAAGGGGTGCAACCATCTCTGAAAAATTCCTCCAACTGCACTAAGATTTTCTTTAAGTAGTCTGTATTCACCCCACCCTATTTTTTTTAAAAAAGAGAGAGCAAATTGTGTGACAGCCTGAAAACTGAGACACTCTTCTAGCTTAGAGAATGCACTACATCCCAGTAATTTTTTTCAGATTCTTTGTATGTTTCCTGATGGAGCAGGAGTCTTGAACTTCTATTTATGACATGTATTCATGTTTACATTTATGTATTAAATTATTTTGACCCCTTCCCCACATCATGAGATTTCAGGCCAAGTAACAAATAAAATCAATATAGACAGATTAATATAATAAAATAATTTAAATAGAATAAGATCTTATGAAACATTTTACCAAGTTAAAACTACTTGGAAAAGTTAGAAGAGTTTAAAACCATGTGCATAAACATTTCAGAGTGAACTACATAGGTCCAAACCCAAGAGGATTAATAAACAGCCATGATAGATGGAGCCTAAATGAACCCTAGAATCACATTGTAGTCATAGTGTCATGCTCCCATTCTCTGGCACAGATTGCAATTAAACTGTTAGGTGAAAAGGAGGAAACGTTACTATACTCAAGACTCTTACATGGACCTAAAAAGAATTTCTGGATTGCAAGTCATGTCTTGTCAACCACATTTGCTGTCATTTCCTTTTGTACTTTATTCATAAGTGACCTAATCCAAGGTCAGAAAATCATCTGATGGCAGCAGAAGATAACACCTGTTTGACTTTGAGGGGCAATAACAAACATGTTAAAATCATGGGAAGGAAGGGATCTGGACAGCTAAGCTCTTTCTATATGGATAAACAGAGATGGATTAGTAAGATAACATTGAAATAAATCATACAGGAAGGAAGAAAAGCAAATGTTATGCTTAGGCGATGCAACAAAACAGCCTGATTAACAAGATGAAGTGTGCTGGCTGATCAGCAGCAAGGAGAAAATATAGGCTGCATTTGCTAGATATATGGAGGTCACAAGAGCCCAGCACAAAAAAATATAGGCAACTTCTCTACCGTAAGGCAAATGTCCGATTAATACATATTTACATATGAACAAGGTACCAAGAAGCCAAGATCACATAAATAAAATTCTAGACATTATACTGCAAATGTTATGCAAGAAATATTTCAGTCTGACTGATATGCAGAAAGTTTGCCAGAATGGTGATGGCCAAAGCAAGTTCAAAGTCACAGGAAATGTTGTCATCAGCTGTCTGTAAAAATGTACAATTATTTGCTATTCTTCCTTTGCTTGAAGGTGACAATTATTACCTTTTCCTGCAGCTACTTGTTCAGTGTAGCATTATTGTCACTGCAAAATATTATAATGGATTAGCCTCTCCATATTGTGTTTGTGTTGTAAAGAACATGCTTTACAAAGTCTCTATAAGGATTTTAAGACACTTATTTACCCCTACTTAAAATGATCAAGCCACTCATTTGCAAGAATTAAAATCCCTAAACTGCATGCTCACTAATTTTTATCTCCTTATTATTCATTTAGTAGAGAAAAAAGAAACTGGAAAGAAGTGAGCAGTATCTAATTAATATGTCCTAATACCCAACTAATGTCAAGCATGACTCCAATTTATAACCAAACTATATTTTTACATTGAAAAATTCAATTACATTTACTGACACACTTTGAAATGCTACATTATTTATACTGCAAACTTTGCAGCCTCTCTGTATATTTATTAGCATTCTTTCCACAGTAGAAAAACACACATACAATGCAGATCACTGCATTCTTCATTTTTTAATTTTTCAAAGTGATATTTACATCTGTTCAGGGAGAAAGGAAAGGTTTGCATTTGTCAAGGAGATCCAAAAGACCAAGAGAGCCAGCAGTTAATTTGCCCTCCCCTTTGATTCTCCAGCCAAAACAAGGTAACCTTGACATTTCTCTTTTCTTTCCCTCCTTCCTTCCTTATTTTTCTTCTTTCATTCTCATTCTCTCTCTCCTTCCTTCCCTCCCTCCCTCTCACCCCCCCACTTCACTCTCAGTGCACACATCAACAATTCTGAGCTGTGAAGAGGTTCAATTGCCACCTTGGTGACTCACTTATAATGCACAAATCATTTACCAGGATAGCTTGAGGACATGACAATGACAGAGAGACATCTGTTGGGTGGATGGGATAAGAAAAAAGAGGTTATTCACAGCTGGTACATTAGCCACGCTAGCCACTAGGCCACCACAGTGTCCTAGTCCTACAGCTTCTTTCCCCTCCTCTCTGCCTGCTCCCTGCTGTCAGCTGCCAAAAGATATCTGTTCTCACCCTTTGCTGAATGAAAAGGTGCTAATGCATGACTTCAGGATATGACAGAACATACAGTACTTACAAGTGTTTGGAGATGCAGCCAACCTGACCATGGGGGAAAGAAAGAAGTAACTAAAGAGAGATATTGCATGTCTGTGTGTGTGTGTGAGTCAGTGAGTGAGTGAGTGAGAGTCAGACAGAGACAAAAAAGGAGGAGGGGTAGTCAAAATGATATTTTTCCTTCTGTCTGTGAGTAAAAAAGAAGGGGACAATGTTTTCTTATTGAAATATAGCTGTTTTTCTTAAATGTTAAAAAAGGGTGCTTGGGTTTGATTGTATATACATGCATTAATACAAAAGATTCCAGTTCAATAAATATAATCCATAGATAATTATCAAATTAGTACCTGCATTAATTCCAACAAACTTGTATTTCTTTTGAGATATGGAATAGTTGATAATAGGAGCAGAAAGTTAAACAACTCTGAACAAAGAAACATTTTTTTAAAAAAAATCAAATAATGTATAGTACTGATATTATTCATATGTCTATCTACCTACCTATACATACACATGTTTTGGATGTGCAGACTTAAAATTTTATGGCTTACAGTAACTTTTGTTGACCTGCTTTACAAAGTTCTTTTAACATCCAAAGTGCTTTACAGTTGAAACCTTGGCTACAAATTACAACTGGAATACACTTTAGTTAATCATAGTACCTGTTTTACAGATTGAAAACTGAGGCTGAAAGCAAGGGGCATGCTTAAGGCCAAATGACTCCACAGCTGAGCCAAGACATCAAAACAACACCTCTAGGTTCCAGGATCATATCTTTATAGGTTCTTTTTTTCCACTTCTCTGTGTGCTAGCATTTTAAGATAGCATGATCCAAGAATGAGACATCCAAGAGAAACATATAAAAAATCAATATGAGGAACAATATAGTCCAAACAGAGGCATGGAAAGGTTGCTTACATATCTAATTGAAGGTATACCCAAAGCAGGCACTTAGTACGCAGACAGCTAAGAAGCATTAAAATGTTAAGCCTCTAAGGAATGAGCAGATATTCCTTATCATATACTTGTACAAAAGTATTACAATAGAAAAGTAATAGAAAAAATGGAAAACATTTTCATTTACAGACAAATGTGGAAGAAAGGAATTTCAGCATATTATTGGCTGTTGTAAAAAAAAAAATCAAAAGTTTATAAGGGTTGGTTTAACTATATCAATGTAGCTCCAAATTGTACACAGACATTTAGTCATGAAAGTTCACAAGGAAGCATTGACACATCAGTAAAATTATTTTCCCCACCAGAAAGGCTATCCCATTTACTGTGACAGGGAAGCACACTCATACATTTCCTCTAGGTACTGTTTGATGAATTTAAACAAAATCCTATTTTGTTAAGATGTATTTTTCTCGTTGAGAAGATTTCTTAATATGGATGGAAATGAGGGGAAATATGAGTAGAAGTTGCAATAAGAGTTAAAGTATTTACTTATGTCTGCCTCTTTATAACAACATAAGTAGAGCCATGCTGTATCCAACTAAATCCTATCATGTAGATTTTCTCATTTTATTCTGAGAGGGGCCATTAGTTGCCTATGGGAAGCTTGTGAACAGTACATAATTGAAATTGCATCCTCTCTGCATGCCCAAGGAACTCATACACTGCCTCTGGAGAGGACACACAGCCATACTGACTAGTAGCCATTGATGGTCCTAATCAACATTTATATATTTTGTATAATCCCATTAGATATGAAAGTTGATCAATTTGGCAGCCATCACTGAATCTTCTGGCTGTAAATTCCACAATTTAAGTACGTACATACTTTTATCTGTCCTGAATCTCCTATCATTTATCTTCAGTGGATGTCCTCTAGGTTCTAGTATTATAAGAGAGGGGTAAAAACTTCTCCCTATCTACTTTTCAACACTTGGATTTTCTATTTTGTATTTTTTGACATTATCAATAACTTTATGCACTTATATCATGTATCCCTTATCTGCCTTTTCTCTAAGCTAAACAATCCTGACACTGGAACCCTCTTTATAGGGCTATTCATTGTCCCGCTTTGGGTATATCCTTTTGGAACTATTTTTAGTCTTACTAAATAATACAATGCAACAGGGCAATGTGGCTACCTCAGTACTCACTTCTAATGCCAGATCACATATGAACAAGTTTTTAAAAGCACCAGTGTCAATATAGATTCATGAGAAGTCTACTACTTACATCATTCCATTGAAAAACACAAAATAAAACAAAACACAAAAACACGGCCATTTATTCCTAGGGTTTGTTTCCCATTGTTTAACCAATTTTGAAGTACAAGAGAATTTCTCTTCTTATCCCATGACTGCTAAGTTTGTTGAAGGGTCTTTCTTGTGGGACTTTATTAGAATCTCAAGTATAGAATAGGGATGTGCTATGCTCAGTTATTCATTTCTGCAAGGAAGAACAAATAATGTAAGCATCCCCCACCTCCTGCTTTTGAAAAAGGCTTTGTGGGAGGATAAAGTGGCAGTAATGGAAGTCGGGAGATCCCCCTGGGCAGTCCCTGCCTGACAGTGGGAGGGTGAGAGGAAGACTGGCAAGACTCTAGGCTGTAGCCTTCCAGGAGCCTTACCTGGCTTCTCCCCTCACACCTCCCATAAGACACCAAGGGACAGGGGAGAAAAAAAAGTAAGTTTGCAAAAGTTAAAAAGAATTTCACTGAAAGCTGCTTCACACAACCAGCATTTTAAGTTACTGGTATTTTCAGCTGAAAGGTGCTAATACTGTACTACTTCAGCATTGACTTGGAAAAGTCCATCAGAGCAAGCCACTATTAGTTCAAGGGTACATTTAATGCCTTGTCAACCTTTTTGAAGAACGTGAAGTTGAAGACTTTCATGGCTGGCATCCATAGTTTTTGGTGGGTTTTTCGGGCTATGTGGCTCTTCTAGAACATGGCCACATAGCCTGGAAAACCCACAAAAACTTTTTGAAGAACCTTTAGCAGCACACAGAATTTGGATCTGGGCTTGTGAGTAGAGTCCATCCTAGACTAAGGAGGTTGAATCCAGATCAAAAGAAGAGTAAAGGTCCAAAACAGATGGGCCAAATAGATCTGTGTGAATCCATGCCAGCACTGGGACCACAGCAGTCATATGCCTCCAGTCCCAATCCAGGCCACTGCTGTGATCCTGAACCGGGCCACCAGAAGGAGTGGATTCTATCTACTCCGTCTTGGCCTGGTTCTTTCTGGATGATGCGGGCTCAGTGCAGCCTCCAGCCACATTTGGGCCATATGTCTTCTGAAAGCTACGCCCTGAATGCAGCTGGAATCCATGTCATTTGGCCTGTGTGTTTCAGGCATTTGACACAAATGGATATTAGTGATGCTTCTTCTTTTCCTTCTTGCTGTTGGGCCCAGAACACATGAGCAAGAAGTTTAAACAGTAGCATTAAGAAGGTGGAGCAGAGCTGAGGACTAGGGGATCCACAATAGTGCTTACCCCTTGTGGCAGCAGTGCTCATGATTGCTTCTTTGCCTTCACCATAAAAATATAAACCAGATGCTTCAGAGCTCTTTCCCCACAACCAAATAATGGACAAAATGGATTAACACCTTAGCATTAACATTTGGAACCAGTGGGTTCATTATTCTGTTTCTGCTAATAAAATCTAGTGTGTCTAAAAATACCTTTGTGTCTTTTGGATGAAAGTAGTAGGTAAGCAAGGTATTAATATAGATCAGATGTATGGATGTAAGAAAGCAAGAAAAAACCCAACAAATCCACTACTGAATTTAATACTGCCTGTGCAATAGTGGATTGATAAAAGGAACAAATATTTTACATGTAGAATACTTCTGAAAAAACAACTTTATATATTTCCTTTAAAATTGACATCAAAATCCTTCTCATAAGTAGGGAATGAGTGTCTATGTGTTCACACACACACACACGTCTCTCTCGCTCTGTGTGTGTGTGTGTGTATGTTTGTGTGTGTGTGTGTATGTGTGTGAATGATTTATCATAAATATAAAATAATGCTTATAATCAAAAACTATGGCGGGTTATAGACCGCCGCTTTGAGGCGGTCTGCCGCCGCCGCTGTTTGCTCCGTAAGGGAGCCGCTGCAGCCAAACCGCGCGGCTCCGTTACGGAGCAAAAAAGAAGCTCCAAAATGGAGCTTCTTCTTGTGGCGCCCTAATGACGTCGCGAGGTGCCAGGGGCGCATTCGCGACGTCATTAGCGCCGCAACACGTTCGGATGCACAGCGTCCGATACGTAAAGATGGCGGCGCCCGTATGAACAGGGCGCCGCCATCTTGTATGTATTCTATACGTACTAGGGTTAGGAGTGTGTGGAAGCACCGCCCCTTCCTAACCCTAGTACGTATAGAATACGTACTAAATGGCGGTCTGTAACCCGCCTAAATTACAATTGAGTAATAATCACTAGTGCTGTTTATTGGTATTCTTTATACTTAGCTACAGTTCAATTTTGAGAGGGAGGCATTTTATTTGCAAAATCTGACCATCTCAAAATATCGAGCCGTGTTCACCAAAGCAAGATTTAACATTATTCCCTCAGCCGTGCTAGAGGGTCGCTTTAAGGGAACCCCCTACCATGAATGGGTTTGCCCTTGCGGCAAAGGCTCTGTTGAGTCTCTAGAGCATGTCCTATTTTCTTGTATCTTTTACAAGGATGAGAGGCTAAGATTAATTTCTCCCCTCCTGCTTAAGTTTCCTGGTAGACCTAATAACTGGTACTTGGAGTACCTGTTAAATGATTCTAAGAAAAGCAAAATGGAAGTAGTGGCAAAGTTCCTTTTCTCTGCTGTCAAAACACGTAAGATTATGATTCAAATTAAATGAACAAGTCCTGTCCTTTGCATCTTGAATATCCAAACAAATACCCATCTTGGTCTTGTGTTTTATGGTTTAGTATTATTCAATATACTTGAGAGTGCATGTGTGTGTGTGTGTGTGTGTGTGTGTGTATATATATATATATATATATATGTACATCTCATGAGTATGTTCTGAATATTTGCTTTATAGTCCCATTTTAACAAGTTTTATATGTTTTAAATGTTTTATCTGTTTTATACACACTTTATTGTCTAATGGCCTGTTGGCTGAAATAAAGACTATTATTATTATTATTATTATTATTATTATTATTATTACTTTATACTTAGAGAAATAGAAAACAGAAATGAAGTTAGTGGAAATTCAAAAGCTACAGGGAAAGATCTACTTTGATGAATCCATCTCTGTCTCATATTCGCTTTAGTCTATTTTCATGTAAATTTTCCATTTGCATTTGGTTGAGGGCACAGTTCAGTATTTTGTTGTTGTTGTTTTTAATTATGATCACAATTTGCAGTGGAAAGGAATGTTCTTTTGCCATTGAATGTTTAAGTTTCTCTCATTCCTTCACTTCAAGTCCCACTTCAAGAGCAGGCTCCGTGACAGAGGTAGCATCATGAGTTTAGACTTCTATAAAAAAGGGAAAGAGGAGCTCAGCTAATGGCTTTTGACAATTGCCAGGATGGCTTCATTTCAGTTTCTGTTTTAGAATATAAATTCATTCAAGTGTTTGTCAAAATTCATGAATGACAGCTCTGTGAATGAAAAATGAAGAAGACTATTGATAATATTCAGCTACTATCAAAGATACCATAGGTCAGATTATTCCAATATCCGCCCCCCTTTTTGATGGCTATGAAAGTACGTATCTGACATCTATTTTTCTTATAGAATAGGAAACATCAAACCTCTTTGCAAGTGTTTCAGAAAGACAGGACCTTCATCTGAAAAAAAAAAAATCTTAACTCTATGAACAATAGTGAAAAACTACTATAGGGAGATATATTTTGTTCATAGATATAAACAGTGGATCAGGAAATGATATTCTGGTAGTCCACACCGAAAAAACAACAACTTGCAGGCTACATTCTGTTGGGATAGCAGCAGGTGGAGAGGAAGGAGCAGACAATTTTGTGGGAAGCTTGTGTATGTGCCACACCAACCAGAAGATAGGACTATATAGTAAGGAAGGCAGCTTCATTGCAAATGTGACATCCAAGAAGTTCAGGTGGGGGATGGGGAGGGAATGGAATGACCTTTGAAATCATGAGATGTGTTTTAGCTAGTACTGAGATTAGCATGCTGAATGACTAGTGCTGAATAACTATGCCCACTCCCTGTATGTTCATTCATATGTGTGTGCAGACTCATTTTTACACATGTACACAAATAGCTCAGAATATAAAAATTTGTAGCAGAGGTGTGATCCAGAAGGAAACATTTTTGGATATTAAATCTTACAGTACTGTCTTTTTAGCAGTCCCTGGTATCCATACAACTCTTCTCTAGCATTACATTTCATATAAGCCAATTTTCTTTCTATCAGCTTTCTTCACTGTCCAGTTTTCACAACCATGAATATAAACTGGAAGTACGATGGCATGGACAAACCTACCTTTAGTATTTATTTACATATCTTGACACTTTAGGACATGGCCTAGTTCCTTCATAGCTGCTCTGGCAAGTTCTATTCTTTTTCTGATTTGACTGCAGTCTCCACTCTTCCTTCTTCTGAGTCCATTTTGCATATGATATATTCACCATAAATGTTAAATATGATAAAATACAGCCTTGCCTGACCCCCTTGCCAATTGGAAAACAGTCCATTTCCTTGTATTCTGTCATAATGGTAGCCTCTTGTCATGAGTACAGGTTATGCATCAGGACAATCAAATGTTGTGGCATACCCATTTCTTTATGAGTGATCCATAGTTTTTCTATGGCTTTGCTATAATATATAAATAATAATAATAATTTGTTTTATTTATATACCGCTATTCCAAAGATCATAGCGGTGAACAGCAAGTAAGCTAATTAGCAAGTAAGCTAATTTGCCCCCAACAGTCTGGGTACTCATTTTAGCGACCTCGGAAGGATGCAAGCCTGAGTCGAGCTTGGGCCCTTTTGCTGGTCTTGAACTCGCAACCTTGTGGTTTTGAGTGAATGGCTGCAGTACAGGCATTTAACCACTGCGCCACCAGGGCTCCACCAGGGCCTTTTTTCCCTATAGCTTTGCTATAATCAAAGGCTTTGCAATAACCTATAAAACACAGATCGATTTTCTTCTGAAAATCTTTGGTTTTTTCAATTTTCCAACATATGTTTGCAATCTGATCCCCAATGCCTCTTCCTTTTCTGACTGCAGCTTGGACTTGTGGCATTTCTCACTCCATATATGGTAAAATTCTTTGTTGTAGAATTATAAGCATCACTTTATTTGCATGAGAGATTAATGCAATGGTCTGGTATTTACTATAACCTCTAGTGTCTCTTCTCTTGCCTTGTGGTCACCTGAGGCTTTGATAATCTCTGCTGAAAAGGATCTCAAAGGTACGCTCTTCTGCCCAACTGGCCATCTCATTGGGCAATTGCTTTCTTGTCATCTCTGGGATGCTGAGACCCATTAAAATGTAATGCAACATCATCACATTGTTACCCCAGTATCCAGCCTCAGTCATTCCTATTTGTCCCTTAATATCAAAAAGAGATGTTTCAGGCAGGTAGCCAAAAGAGGGCTCTCCAGTGCAAGAAACAAGCCACACCATATTATGAAATTTAGATGGCTCTGCATGGGAGAAGCCATCTAAATGGGAGTGATTTCTATCACTCAGGATAGAAATCAGCATAAACCCTTAACTAAGGAGCTGGGACATCATTTATTTATTTAGTTAGTTAGTTATAGTATTTATACCCCGCTCTTCAGCCAAAAGGTTATCAGAGCGGCTTACATTGTTTTAAATTAGACATTTCCCTGCCCTCTACAGAGAAAGGGAGTTTTGTTCTGGGAACAAAACTCTTTTTGTTTGAGGACATTCAAACCAATTGTCCAGTCATTCTTTCATATCACATTGCATTCTTATCCCCTGGGAAAGTCATCTAACTCTTGGAAAAGCCATTTAACTCCTGAAACACTGCTTCCAGACCCATTTCTTGCTATAAATACATGTTCCTGAACATTAGCAATTTGGTCCAGTTTTGCAATCAGGCAGAAACTCTTGTCAAATTCAAGACCACTCAGTACTCCTGCAAGCATACTGGGTCAAACTCAGCTCCCAGCTTTCTCTCAGATTGGAGCCTGGCTTCTGGAACTGGTAAGCATTGTCCATTGCAATCTTTTAATTTGCTATCCAATCCCACCTTTTTATAGATCTTAGTTCAAGAGAGAGAGAGAGAGAGAGAGAGAGAGATATTAGTATGTGTGTTGATTTTTATAAATAAAACTTTTATAAATAAACTAAATTAATTTGTAACTTGCTTCTGGACTTCTCTGGGTTCAGAAGTCATATACAAAGGCTTAAAATCTCAGCTTTCTGCCTCTGAAGCCCTCTCGCTGCTTCCTTTTGAGCTAAATCAATTTACCCATTGAGTACAATTTATGGGTGCCCCTTGCAATTTAGGTAAAAAGATAATTAACTCCTTGTTACTTAAAAAGAAGACTATTCCCTCAGCTAGGGTGTCCAAATAATGAAATGCCCATTATCATAGTTTTGTTTTCTATATTTGTTGACAAATTTTAGTTAGAATGAGATTAGATTCTGTCATTGAAGCCTGGAGCAGCTCTATTGGTATGCCACCTGTTCCTGGTGATTTATTGTAAGTGTTCTGAGTGCAGCTTCTACTTTACTTTCTAAAACTGAAGGTTCATCTTCAAATGGTTCTTTCTATGAACCTGTTATCCTTTTATATCTTTTGTTTTGCTTCCATTGTCTTTTACTTCTACTTGATCATGTAATGTGTTCCCCTTCTAGTCATAGAGCATCCCCACTCTTGGTTTAAATTTCCCTTTGATTTCTCAGTGGAAGAGGTTTCTAGTTCTTACCGTTTTGTTGTCACCTTATATTTCTCTGCATTGATTGTTATACTAGTTCTCCTTGTCCTGCACACAAGTCACTGAACAGTTGCATTTAGGATTCAGACTATTTCTGCAACCTTTTACTTTGCTTCTCACATAGCCTTAACTGCTTGAAGAAGTTTGCTTTTCATCCATTGAGGCTTCTCCTTCTTTTTGGCTACAGATAGTGTCTGTTTGCATTCCTCCCTGACAATGTCCCTGGCTTCAGTTCAGAGTTCTTCTGGCTGCTGATCACATCAGATTACTGTAATTTATATTTTACACTGAAGTTAAGGTACGAGAGGAAGTATGAGGACTTTTAATTTCTCCATGTTTATTATCATATCCTCCAACATTGCACAGATGAAAACTGGGATGCATATGGGCCAGCAACATCAGAGTGTGGTCAAGATGGCAAAAGTTACTAATGAGGAAGAACACAAAAGCTAGGAGGTACTGTAGCAGTTTGCTTTTGCTGAGGCATACCAGGAAGGGCAAGATTCCACCACATTCTCTCCTTCCTTCTCCCCCCTCTCAGACATAAAATGTACTCTTGCACTTGGAGATCATTACACAAGATTTATCAGTTTAATTAAAAAACAACATTGTCCTCCATTTCTCCCTTCCCAGGATGCTCCAGCAGTCCCCTGTTTCCCTCCCTCCCTACTCCCAGAGGTCCACTGTTTGCTGTGGCCTTTGCCAGAGTCCTCCGTTTCTGTCCCTCTCTGCTCCCAGAAGTCCCCTGTTTCTCTCCTTTCCTGGGATGCCCCAGAAGTCCCCCATCTGCCTTGCCTTTGCTAAAATCCTCCATTTCTATCCCTCTCTGCTCCCAGAAGTTCCCTGTTTCTCCCTTCTTCCCAGGCCTTCTTCCCCCTCCTCCATCCCCAACTTGGGGGCTACTCCCTCCCTCCCTCCTTCCCTTTCTTCCTTCCTCCTCCAGTCCTGCCGTCAAATGATTGACACTCGGAGCACAAATGGGAACAAGAATCATGCCAAAAAAAAAGCCCACACTTACTCTGGAGTGAGGTAAATTTTGTTTGTAGTGGGGACAAGGGACCTTTTGGGATTGATTTCTGACACGCAGCCAAGCCATATCAAAAACTGAGTCATTCCTCCAATGGGAACGAGCCCTAAGTTAGTCTTATTCAACCGGGTTTTATGCAGGATGGCGCCCACCACCAGTGCAAAAGTAGGCTTCAACTGCTCCACCCAGTGAGCTGCACTAGGAGTGGGGTGGAGGCATCTTTTTAATCTTCCTCTCAGACATTAAAATATCTTGGGCACTCATTTCTCTGCAGCTGGAATAATATGCTGAACAGGATTTGAAATGCAAATATCATTTATTTACTCCCATAACATGGGAATGCAGAGAGCAACCACATGCTTAAGTCCCTCCCTTCACTTTTCTTCTTTGAAATCACTGTAGAGAGAATAAAAATAAGACATCATAGATCTATAATGACTGAAGAAATGCTGAGTTTGAAAACTCCAAATCTAAACAGATATACTAGTGAGTGAAAATACTGTATTTAGGGATGAAATACAATGATTCATAAATATATACCTTGTCATTGTCCATATATACCTGCTCACCTAGCTATTTGCTTGTTGACATGTATTAGCCAGCTTGAGGTAGAACAATTTGACAAGGGGGGCCTCATCCCCAAATTACACTACTTAAGGAAACATTCCCAGAAGGATCAAGGGATACAAAGTTCAACTTCAACCATACCACAGATTTTAAAGATTTTACTGGTAAGGAATAACATGGATACAATCTGGACACAGCTAAATATTCTTTCCATTTTAATTAATCCAACTAAATCCTCACTTCAGACTATAGGCACACGGAGGGTTAAATTATTTGACAACTAAGGTGCAGGTTATTCAGAAGCCTGATTACAAGCTCTCACTTTACATACATTGCCTTGGTGCAAGGGAAGACGTAGAGAAAGTATTTGGCATTTAGCCACTGTAATCTCCATTTATTAGTTTGGTTTTATGTGCTTTGTGCTTCTTAATGCCTTACTAGTTTCTTCCTGGCAAGCTGCTTCCCTTAAATTATTAGGTGTTCATATAGTAAGGATCTAATATTGTGCCTCTAAATGTGCTACAAAGCACAATAATTGAAATGACTACTTACTTTTAAAATATATTCAGAGGTTTCTTGGCAAGTATAATTAAATTGGCTAATGCAGGGAATACACCTTTTGTATGCCCAAGCTTCTTTCCATATAGCAAGCAACTTTCACAACCAAAAGCCAGGGGGAGGAAAGGAGAGAGAATTTGAGTCAAAATTACTGAACCTCTGTGGACAGATTTATGTTCTTGGCCAATTTTTGTATTATTGTGAAATGCTTCTGTTTTGTTTAATAATTCAGAGAATTCCATGTAGACCTCCTTGGGGGAAAATGTGTGTGTGTGTATGTGTGTGTGTAATTTTTAAAAAATCAAACAACTTGGGAGTTTTATGCTTTCTGATATGCTGATCCAAATTCAAATCCTCACTTGGACTTTAAGTGGGGGTAGGCAACAGTGAAACGGCCTAACCCCCCCCCCCCAGCATGCTCAAAAATATTTTCTTTTCTTTTCTTTTTTTTAAATCTTAAACTAGCATTAAAAAGATTAAAGTATTGAAAATTAAGCAAAAATCACATTAGAATATTATTTTTATAAATCCACATGTGAATCAGGAAAGGGAGGATCAATAATTACAATTAACCTAGGGACCAAAAGAAAACCAGAAACTGACAAATTTTGTTTTCTTAATTCAAGAGATACCTTGGTGCCATAGTCTGTGAGTTTCTCCATTGTAACTTAGGGCTACATTTTCTATCTACATTGACTTAAGGGCTGTGCACACAGGTGGGAAAGGCTGGGTTGGGGCGGAGTCGGGGCATAGGGTCCACATGATGCATGCCCCAGCTCCGCCCCCAGAGTGGCATGACGCCATGTGCTATATCACATGGAGGCACATCATGGTGCTCTTCTGGCACTGCGTCTGCATGACACAGCACTGAAGGAGCACTGAAAAGCTGTGGCATCATGGCTATTGTGCCCTTTGCAGGGCGCAAAAAAGAACTGTTTTTTGCAGCTCCTTTTTGCGCCCTGCAAAGGTCAGATCAGGGTCGTTGCATGCGGTTGCCATGACCCTGATCTGGCTGTAAAAGGAGCAGCTTGCACAGCCCCTTAGTTTTCTATGTATAGCAGTAAGATGTGTGATTTATCAAAACTGGAAAGAATGTGTGTGTGTGTGTGTGTGTGTGTGTGTGTGTGTGAGAGAGAGAGAGAGAGAGAGAGAGAGAGAGTTTCCCTTCCAAAATGGTGATTGGAAGTGTTTACAACCACGGTCCCAAAATTATGGAACAACTTGCAAGAAGAGATCCGTCTTATTACATCATTAGAAGCCTTTAAGAAGGCATTAAAGATGGATCTCTTCCAGCAGGCATATCCACCCGACCTGCTATAGCTGAAGATTCCCACCCCGATTTGATAATATGGAAAAACAGATTAATCAGACACTTTGTTTCCCCTACAGTAACACCGCTAGCTGACTAGTATTGACTAGTATTGTATTATATTGTATTTTACTGTACAGTGGTACCTCGGGATACGAAATACCCAGGTTACGAAATTTTCGGGATACGAAAAAATCCCATAGGGAATTAT
This sequence comes from Sceloporus undulatus, assembly GCF_019175285.1. NCBI lineage: Eukaryota > Metazoa > Chordata > Lepidosauria > Squamata > Phrynosomatidae > Sceloporus > Sceloporus undulatus. Next base: position 279,851,434 of record NC_056523.1, read on the forward strand.
TGTTTCGGGTTACGAATGTTTTTTCGGGTTACGAAAAAACTTTTGGTGCTTTTTTCGGCTTTTTCGCACGGAATCGCGGCTTTTCCCCATTAGCGCCTATGGCAATTCGGCTTACGAAGGCTTTTCGGGTTACGAAAGCGGCCGCGTTACGAATTAATTTCGTAACCCGAGGCACCACTGTATAATGTTGTTATATAATGATGTTTTTAATCTGTTGTGTATTTTGTAAATTGTATTGCTAACATTGATGTGATCCCGCCTTGATCCGCAGGGAGAGGCAGGAAATAGAAAAATAAAAATTATTATTATTATTATTATTAATGACTGGGCCTCCAGTCATTGGTAGACTTCTACCAGGTAATAAGAGTAAGCTGGAAGGGAGGCACATGCAAATAAGTACAATGGACCCTTGTTATACACTGGGGTTTGGTTCCAAGATCCCCCGTGTATAACAAAATCTGTGTATGCTCAAGTCCCATTAAATATAATGACATACAAAAATTGTGTCCCTTATAAAAAATGGAAAATCAAGGTTTGATATTTGAAATTTATACTTTTCTTGAACATTTTCAAACCGTGTATGCTTGAATCCGTGTATAAAAAATCCGTGTATAAGAAGGGCTGACTGTAATGATATCACCACTGATGGAAGGCTCACTTGACCAATCAGTGCACAGGCGCGAAAGTTTCTTCTGGAAGCTTCTAAGAGGAAAAGCTTCTGAGACCAGGTGACAGTTGGAGAGAAAGGCAGAGAGAGAGTCTTCAGCAGTTAGGTGAGAATGTGTCAGATTAGAACGTTTAGGCTTTATTTATTATTTTTCTGGTTGCTTGCATGAAATGAATAATTTGAGAATTACACATATTGTACCTGCAAGACCCTTAAGATCTTGCATGATTTCTATCTTTTTGTTCTGTTTTGTTTAATTATAATAAATACTTCCTGAAAAGTATCTGCTACTTCAACATTCCTTGACATGTGTCCCAGCTTGGTTGATGCTTGAGAAGATTAGCAAGAAGTAGAACTAGACATCCTTAACAAGTCCCAGTGCATGTTAAAAGAAATCCAATACGAATTCTCTGGGTGGTGGCAGCATGATTTGAGCATCTCCAGAGGTCATCTTCAACTCCACACAGAGTAGGAATATAGACCAGGAGACTTAAGGAGAAGCTAAGTATTGGCTGGGTCTAAGAGCTAAGGCAGGCCTGCTCCTTGGCTGCTTAGACCACAGGAGGATCATCACATGATCCCACCTTGAATTCTCACTGTAGAAACCACTAATTTCTGAAGACTCTCTCTCTCTGCCCCTCTCTCCAACTGTCACTCTCCAACTGTCACCTGGTCTCAGAGGCTTTTTCTCTTAGAAGCTTCCAGAAGAAACTCTCGCTCCTGCACAATGATTGGTCAAGTGAGCCTTCCGTCAGTGATGTCATTACTTGTTTGCATGTGCCTCCCTTCCAGCTTACTCTTATTACCTGGCAGAAGTCTTCCAATGACTGGAGGCCCTGTCATTACAGGAAGTGATGTTGCAGTCAGAAGAGGTTGAAAAAAGAATTCTCTTTGCAACCAATACTGCAACTGTGCATCCAACAGATGATGCACTGGACTCAAAAATTTCTAACTATAGATCTAGGATTTAAAGATATAGATATGTTTGTCTGTAGAATCAGTACATATAGAAATCTTGTAGCACCTTTGAGACTAACTGAAAGAAACTGGCAACATGAGCTTTTGTAGACTTCAGTCTACTTCCTCAAATGCATCTGAGGAAATAGACTGAAGTCTATGAAAGCTCATGCTGCCAATTTCTTTCAGTGAGTCTCAAAGATGCTATAAGATCTCTCTATGTACAGACCTAGGAGTATAAGAGGGTACAAGCACATAAAAAGAACTGTGCTCAATCAGACTAAAGGCCCATCTATTCCACTGCACATCTCTCATTCATACACAGTACCACCTTCTTGCTCAGGTCTATGGAGTTATCAGCAGAAACAAGACAGGCGTTTCAGCTTGTTTGAGGAATTCTCAAGTAGTATTTTAAGAGGCAGCAATAGGATTAAGCAATCTTCACAAATTCCTAAGGTGGAAGAAAATGCTTCCCCCAATTTCAAATGAAGATGGAATGTGGTTGATTGTGTGTATCTGAGAGACAGACAAAAAATACTAGAGGAAGAAAGGAAAAAATTACTGTTCTAGAGGTTGGCATGGTTGGCTGCCTAGAACCCTGAATAGGAGCCCTGCAAACATTTTTTGCAGCATGCCCCCATATGTTGACTACATTGTTAAAACATGATGTCAGTAAGGTATTAAAACATAACAATAGATTAAGAAGAAGGTTTTAGAACAGAGGTGAGATAATTAAGACAAGAGAACAACTAGAACAAGCAGGGATAACGTTAGACTGGTGTCATTATCTACAACTAAGAGAAGACTTCAAAAAAGACATAAAAAAGGAAGGAATAGAGATAGAATGGAAGGAATTTGACAAAATAGTATTAGGAGGTGAAAAGGGATTTATTAAAAAAACTTATAAACTACTTTTAAATAATTTGCTGAAGGAAGAAACTGTTAAAGAAATAATGGTAAAATAGATGCAAAACATTGGCAGGGTGATACCATTAGAAATGTGGGAGCAGTCTTGGAAATATAATCAGAAATTTACCAGATGTAATATACTCAAAGAAAACGATCTAAAAATCTTTCATAGATGGTATTTAACACCTTTCAGACTATCTAAAATGAAAAAAAAATTGAATCCCAATTGTTGGAAATGTAAGAAGAATATCGGTACTATGTATCATTTATGGTGGCAATGTCCAAAGGTTAAAAAATATTGGGTAAATATACCTAAAATAATGCAGGAAGTCTTAGAAACAAATATCCTCCTACTACCAGAATTGTTTCTATTAAATATTGTGGATGTAATTCAAATTAACTTGACATAATCAGATTAGTATAATATTATATATGATCTCTGTGGCACGAATGGCCCTGGCAAAAAATTGGAAATCAAAGACTATACCCACAACAGAGGAATGGAAATTAAGAGTTTATGATTTATTAACAATGGACAAACTGATGACGTACATTGCAAGGAAAACAAACCAAGATTTCGAAAACAAAAGGGGAAAAAATACAAACATATGGAAATTAAATGTATAAAAGTTGATACCTAACAAGGTAGTTATACCGTAAACTAAGAAATATAACTATTTACACTTGTGAAAAGCACAAAGGATTGTGAATAAGTGTGTAACAGACAATAGGTAAATGGATTAAGTATACAAGCAAAATGGAATTATTTAGGGAAAAGAAAAATATAATTTATTCCGTTGTTTTTCTATCAGAGGCTTTTCAAAAAAAAATGTGATATACAATACATATACAATTATTACTGTATAATTTTTATGTATAAATTCGAATTAAAATTTAATAAAAAACAGTATGAAAATAAAATAAATATGATATGATTTGAGTGGGGAAAAATCACTGTTGCTACATTTCACATTTCTTTAATTCTACATCTGCATGTTCACCAAGTAGTATCTATAATAATCTCCCAGCTGAGGTGATGTTCTGTGCTTCTGATGAAATGGTCTGTTGTCTACAACAATGGATGTCAATTAAAATCTTGTTAGTCAATTCAATATAGCAAGATTTTGCTGATTTGGCTTCAAATAGCAAGGCCTATCCCTATGGAAATCATTATTAAATGAATATCAGCACCTTAGCTGGCATTGTGGACCTTAGCACCATTAATCGCGTATTATATTTTCTGTGAGTGTACTCCAAAAACATGGAAAACACTGAAAGTCTGTCACCAAAGTCTGTATGAATGTAACCAAAATCCCCCCTCCCCCCAAAAAAAACCCTCACTTCATAAATAGTACAGCCACTCTCATGGCAATGTCTATGTTTTCACAGAGCTTGAGGATGAACATTCAGCTATTTTTCTGTAGCTAGATACACTGCAGGGACATTATCTTCTGGGAGCTCAAAAGATCTCATTGGGAAGGAGGGATATTGGCCAATGCTTGTTGCAGTGAGTTTTTTGGTGATATAACATAAGGAAACATAGCTACTAGCTACTGAGATGTGGTTACTGTATATACTCATGTATAAGTCTATGGATTTTATTCTAAAAACTGACTCCAAAAAACTGGTTCAGCTTAGCCATCAGTCCATGTAAGCTTGTTGTTGTTGTTGTTAGCTGCCTTTAAGTTGACTCCAACTCATGGTGATTCTGTGATGAGACACCCCCAAGACTCCCTATCCTCCACTGCTCTGCTCAGTCCCTGCAAACCCATGTCTGTGGCCCCCCCCCTGACTGAGTCTATTCATCTGGCATGCAGTATTCTCCTCATTCTTCTTCCCTCTACTTTTCCTAGCACTATTGTTTTCTCTAGTGATCTATGCCTTCTTATTATGTGGCCAAAGTGTGATAAGCTCAATTTGATCATCTTGGCCTCCAAGGAGAGTTCTGGTTTTATCTGCTCAAGGACACATCTGTTTGTCTTTTTGGCTGTCTACAGTATCCTAAGTAATCTTCTCCAGCACCACAACTCAAATGCATTGATTTCCTCCTGTCTGCTTCCTTTACTGTCCATCTCTCACATTTGTACAAGACAAAAGGGAATACAATGGCCTGGACAATTCTAATTTTACTACACTTTTGCATATCTTTTCTCTTTAGGATCTTTTTCTAATCCCTTCATAGCTGTCCTACCCATTCCTAGTCTTGTTCTTATTTTCTGACTGCTGTCACCACTCTGGTCAATGTCTGATCCTAGGTATGGAATTCTCTGACTATTTCAATTTCCTCATTGTCTATATTAAATTTATGTATTTCATCTGTGGCCATGATTTTAGTTTTCTTTATGTTCAACAGTACAGTATTCTTCCCTTTGCACTTTCATCTTTGACCTTGCTCAGTAACTGTTCCAATTCTGTGATGTCTTCCACCAGTATTATTGTGTCATCTACATACCTCAGGTAGCTGACGTTCCTACCTCCTAACTTCACTCCTATTTCTTCTGATTCTATCTTTGTTTTTCTTACGATGTTTTCTGCATATAAATTGAACAAATAGGGTGATAGGATGTAGCCTTGCCTGACCTCTTTACCTATTGAGAACCATTCTGTTTCTCTGAATTCATTTCTGACAGTGGCCTCTTGTCCTTGGTACAGATTTCTCATCAGGACTATCAGATGTAGTGGCACCCCCGTGACCTTGAATGCATTCCATTTTCGTGATCTGTAAGGTCAAATGCTTTGCTATAGTCAATAAAGCACATGTTGATTCCTTTCTAGAGTTTATTGATGTGTTCCATTAGCCATTTTATGTTTGCTATTTGGTCTCTAGTGCCTCTTCCTTTCGTGAATCCCACCTACACTCCTGGAATTTCTCTTTCCATGTATCATTGAAGTCTGTGCTGCAGAATTTTGAGCATTATTTTGCTTGCATGTGAAATTAATTCTATGGCCCTATAGTTGCTGCATTCTTTTGCGTGTTCTTTCTTATAAATTGGGATATATATGGATCATTTCCAGTCTGTTTGCCATGTTATTGTTTTCCATATTTGTTGGCATATTGATATTAATATTGGTGTAACTAATCTTATATATTATCAATATAAATACTGTAGTTTCAGTATTTTAAAAAAGGAACCATCTCTCTTCTCTGAAGAGAGTGGCAGAAGGCAAAAACTTTTAGTCCATCCCAGGAGAACCTAAAAGAAACACCAACCCCCTCTACTCTCTCTGCTGCAACAACACTTCTGGCCTGTTTGAATGCCTGGGTGGGAAAATTGCAGTGAATGCTGCTCTTTGGTGCTTCTCCTTCATAGGAGTGCCAAGAGGAATAAGATTTTAAAGGATAGGAACCTTCAACATTTGTATATTTGTCAGCTTTTCTGGATTAAAATCAGGCAAAGTTAACCAACTAAAGCTAAAGGCTAACATAGTTGCCATTTTCTTTGCATTGCCCTTTCATCATTTCTGATATGTGTGCATTTTTTTAGCCCTGCCTATGCCTGTTTGCCTCCCACACACATTACATAGCCATGATTCACTGTAGTTCCTTTCTCCTCTATCCATTCTTTAGAGTTAGCACAAACAATTACAGTATACCTACTGGAACGTTTCCTTTGTTTTGTTCTTTGCATCCTTCATTAATGTTTTACCCTTGACATATCCATGTATCTTATCAAAATCCATAATTTTGGCCTCAGAACCTACCCTTGACATATACACGAGGTCAACCTATAGTCGAGTATTTACAGTATATGGTACATGTATAACTCCCAATGCAGGATCTCAGCTGAACAATGCTAAATTTGTATGGCTTGTGGTGTGAAACTAACTAAGTACTCTTTGCCAAAGCTTGGCAGGGAAATTACTTAATGAATGCCATTCTCTATTAACCTAACAGTTAAATCTGGACAAAATATACATAAAAATGAAATAAAACAATTAGATATCACTTAACATGGTTCATTATTATTAATTCATTTAGTATTCATTGTAACTATGCTAGTCATAATGAATTCATTTGATATTAATGTGTGGATGTGCTGCAGCAATTTCAGCATAATGCAGTTTTAATTCATGTTTCATTAACATAAAGCAGTAGCAAACTGTATATTCATTATTCTGAGTAAATAATAACTAAATCCCAAGCCCCACCATTACATCCTATATTTTGTTGTATATTTCAGTTATGTGGTGATAGGTCTGTATCTATCCACATGCGTGAATGCACACACATGCAAGATTGCTTTTTTCTCATCTCAGGAGATGTTTGCATTTGCTATTGTAGTACAAAGGGGAAAAAATGTTATGAAGCTATTTTGTGCCCATGTTCTATAGGGGACTTTCCAAAGGTATCTGTTTATATTATTGTTATTTTTGTCATGCCACCAAAAATGAGCCACACGGCTTTTCTCCAGAAGGATAGACTCAGTCTGGACTACTTGGACTCACAAGCAATTGCCCCTTGTTATGTACATCTTTGTGTATGCAAAGGACATTACTCCTAAGTAAATCTATAGACTTGAGGAAGAATTAGACATCCTACTTTCTTTGGGCTGAAGCAGAGGGGTAGGAAGGAGTGGAATGAGTTCTCTCTGGGCAGAACCAAGTTGGGACTGCACAGGCCACATAACGCACTCTTGAAGTGGACTGTGGACACTGGCCCTAACCATGCCACTAGGAGCCACATTAGCCTGGCTCCTTTGTACTCTAGTCCAAAGGACTAGAGCGCAGTGTCAGCGCAGCTTCAGGCCGATCTGGATGCCATGCTTCCAAAGCGGCCAGAAGTTGCTTCATTTAACCCATCTGTTCCAGTCCTGTCTTATCATGAGAGCCTTTCTACAGCAAACAGTAATTGAGGCATTCAACAATATAGCCACATTAAACTGGATCAGTATGCAAAAGGATCTTGTAGCACCTTTCAGATTAACTGAAATGTTTAGAGCATTAGCCTTTGTTAGACTTAAGTCTACTTCATCAGGTGCATGTATTCAAACCACTGTAATAATTTTTGTTTCTGTGAACACTTCTATGCAGATGTTGGCCTTGGTTAAAAAATGAAAATGTATTTCTTCCCTTCAGTTTAGGATTTTTTTTTCACCATGTGCATGCTTTTTGTTAGCATTTATTGATTGACTACAATGCCTATTGTGAATATTTTGTCATGAGATCAAGGCTTTCTCTTCTTGCATGTATGAGCTATTTGGCCCTCTTACTTTACCTCTTTATGAGACACAAACTCTGGTAACAGTTGCAAATGTAATATTAGCTTCTATGTGCTACAGAAAGGATCACCTCTAGATAAGGGGCATTACATAATACTGTTATTTCTGCAAAGTGCCTTTGAAGTGGAAACATTTACTGTACAGTACACTCTGATAAGAACAGGTACTGTGTGAAAAATGAAAGTATATGTTTTAGGGTCATGGTGACTATAATTTTTTTCCACCAAAAATTGCTCATAAAATACCTTTCCTTGCCATGGAGGAGAAAATGAAGGAATCTGTACCTCTGCTACCAAAGTTACACAAGGGCCATTATGTAGTATACCTGAACTACATTAGGATCATAGAAACAAATATAGCAGCACCTTTAATACTAACTGGTTTTATTTTATTTTAGCATGAGTGTTTGTGACTATAAACCCAGTTCTTCGTATGCAGTATAGAATGATATCTGAAAAAGTGGGTTTATATCCACAAACACTCATGCCAAAATAAAAACCAGTATGGGGCCAAGTAGACCGGAAGCTTGGAGTAGCATCCCAAGGCTAGCTGCATCTGTGGTTTGCAAATGAACTGCTGGCAAGGAGCTTTTTTTTTGTGATCCTTTTGCAACTGTGTTTGGGCTGCCTAAGGCAGCAGTGGCCCAACTTCAGCCCATTCCGGGGGCATGCGTCATTTGTACGCTATGCCTCCAGATTGAGCTGAAGGCGACGCTTTTGGTCTGTCCAGTCAGTTATAGTCCTAGTAAAAGTTCTTCAAGGGACCACTAAAGGAAGAAAAAAATAATAATCCAAGATAGATGTGTTTGCCTCAGTGAGTTGGTATGACCATGACTAGCATGTCTCTCTCCATGGTCGCCAAAGGTAGATTACAGTACAGTTCATGGAGAAAACTTTTTTTGGATAGCAATTCTCACAATGCCCAAGCAACAAGCCCAAAATAGTATATTTCCCAAACTTGGTACAGCACAGAAATTCCAATAGCAGGCATAAAAGAAAGTGAATATCTCCTAATTCTGTGCCAGTTTAGGGATTTACACTGGGTGTAACATGGAAGATCTATGAACACAGATTTTCTTTGTTTTCACACAGCACCAGAAGACTTGGGAAGGTTGGCACAAATTATATGCTTACCCCTTTCTAGATCAGCCTTCCTAACTGTATCCTCAAACAAAGCAGATATGTAACCGTATGTGGTCATTGCTTTGAACTGGAGACCAACTCATCATTAAAAGGACAGGGAGTGAATTGTCCCCTGTATCACCAAAGACAATTCACATAGTTTTCTCTGTGTTGTGGGAAGGAATGAAGCTTTCTATGTGGTATTCTTCTCAATGTGGCAAATGTCCTGGGAAATTATTGTGTAAAGTTCACATGGTTTTTTAGAGCTAACATCACCAGTTTTGTGCAGAAAGCTTCTTTTTTTCATAGGAAACAGTCTTTCGTGTAGAAACGATGTTTCCTTTTGTTGAAAATATGTTTTCTGTGCAGAAAACAGTTTTGGTGCAGAAAAAGGATACGTTATTTCTACACAGAGAAATTATCCAGAGCAATTCACAAACAATGAATCTTGGGGGGAGGGAAGACTGCACAGAAATCTCACTGCTGCATTATTCTTCCTGTGAAGCTTTCTGGAGTGCTGAGAAATATTTTCCCCCAAAGAGATATGAATGAAAACAACGACTGCACCTATTGGATACTGTTGGGCTGTGGCTGAAAATAACAATCCATTCTTTTCTGCAGTTTTGCTGTCCACATTTTCAGTTATCTGTGGTCAATCACAGTCTGAAAACCTTATAGGTATAGGGTTGGTACTAGCCATGATTTCAGGCATTACTGAGGGTCTTGGAAAATATCCCCCACAGATAAAAAGAGACTATTGCAAGCAGGAGTTATGGTTTCCCACTGTATTAAAAGGAAATCTATAGGCTGAAACAGACTGCCCAAAAATGGCGGTCTGCAGGCACTCGATTTAACTCCGGAAAGACTCCGCAGCCACCAAACCGCGCGATGTCCCTCTGGAACAAAAGGAACCTGTTCCTTCCGGGTTCTTTTTGTGGTGCTTGGGTGATGACACAATTGTGCCAGTGATGCACTCATGATGTAAGCAATGTGCAGCAATGTGCAGATGCTGCGTTTCACTTACATAAAGATGGTAGCCCTGTGTGGATGGGAGGCCACCATTAGGTCGCCGCCTGCACGTACTAGGGTTCTGGAGCGTGCAGTTGCTGCACGCTCCAGAACCCTAGTTTCAGTGTCAAGACAGCGCTTTTGGTCTGTCTGTCTCGGGCCTATGTTTAGATTTAAAATGTTAATCACTGAGAACTGTAGCAACTAGCAGTTTGATGACCACAGTATATCCTCCATCATTTGCCAGATGCAACCAGGCCAAACAACATCAAAGTATGGTCAAGATGTCAACAGTTATTAATGAACAAGAACACACAAGCCAGGAGAGGCTAGAGCAGTTTGCTTTTGCCTGAGCCTACTGAGATTCCACTCTCTCTACTCCTCTCCCCTCCTCTGTGTTAATTGAGTGCCAATTACCTTTGGGCTTTGAACTCACTTTGCAGTAACTGAAATAAACTGAGGACAAAGGGAGGCAGTAGGAGTAGGAGAAGAAATCTGGAAATTTTTAAAAAGCAGCTGAAAAAGTGGGGAAATATAAGATATTCCTTGTCAAATAAGGGCAACTGGAGGCTCTTTAGGGCTAAAAACACTGGCAAAAATATGCCAGCTTCTCAGCAGCTTGGGTGTGTGGTGTCCACACGCATTATGCCCTGACTCCACCCTGAAACCAGAGTCACACTGCCACCCAACCACACGGTGGGCAGTGTTGCAGTGTTTCAGTGGCATGGCATTTAAATGCTGGCCACTGCTGAAACAAGGAAAAACTGCTGCGGTGTCAGCAAAAGTGCCTTTTTTCAGGCACAAAAAGCAGTGTCTTTCTGCTGCTTCTTTTTGCACCAAGAAAATGCTAGATTGGGCCCAAAGCATGTGGTTGCCATGACCTCAATCTGGTGCTCAAATGGGCAGCAGCAAGCCACTCTTTCAGGGTGGTCTGTTTCACTCCCTTGCTGGATGCGATTGCTGGAACAAGCAGATCCTGCACAGATTAACAGGAAAGTTTCATGTTGTTTGTGTGTGTGTTTAAAATAACATTTGACTAAAAATAACTCAAGGGGTTTTTGTTGATGGCGGGTTCACAAGATTGGCACAAATAGTGTTGCCATAGGTGGGGGACAAAACAAGGTGTAGGACATGAAAAAAAAAACCTGTTGATTTTATGCAAGTTTAACTGCCATGGATTACCCCAAAGAATTCTGGAAATTATAGTTTGGATATGATGTTCAGAGAGAGCCAGCATAGTGTAGTGATTTGAGCATGGACCTAGGACTCTGAAGATCAAGATTTGAATTCTTGCTTAAAAATGGAAACCTACTGGATCACTTTGGGCAAATCACACTCTCTCAGCCTCAGAGGAAGGCAAAGCAATGCCCTTTGGAGCAAATCTTGCCAAGAAAACCTCAGGGTAGGTTTGCCTTTGGGTCACCGTAAGTTGGAAATGACATGAAGGCACACAAAAACAGCCTGGTGCTGAGGGTTAAGAGACCATAGCACTACTAAAGCTGTTCCAGTATTGGTAATGGTATATAGATAGTCTTTATATTTCTTTGTATCTGGTATCAGGCTTTCCCACAGAACAAAAAGAGAGGGTGGGAGGAAGACTGTGTACAAAACAGCAGGCAGTGGTATTACTGGTATGTGTGCGGGGGCATGGGTGTGGCTCACAAAAGGTGACACCTTAGAAGGTGGGTGACACCTGGTCAGGCCCTCTTCCCGGTGCGTGGTGAGAGTACACCCCTCCAGCTTTTGCAATGGGGCTTCTCCCTCATCAGGAGGAGACCACAGCTGCAGCTGTGAAAAAGAAAGATGAGCACATCCTTTTGCCCACCACTGCCCATCCCTGGCAGCCTCTCAGGAGCCCTCCCCTGCACCAGGTGATATCAAGTTGGGGATACCACTGACAATGGGCAAAAATTCAAGAATCACAAGATGTGTGTAGTAGTTGAGATCCTGTAAGCTTTATTTTTTTAATTTGTTATTTAATAGATATTCTGTTAAACACAAGTTGTTAATCAGTTAAGGCCTGTTGCAGCTTCAAATCCTGACTTAGCATTTGTCATGCCGATCAGTGCAATATTAGAACATCATATCGTCATAATGGCAGGGCTATCTTTGCACTATGCAGTTAGTATATAACTTTATATTACACTAGGGCTATACTACAGCCCTCAAACAAAGGGATCAGCATATATTTTAGAGCCAAAACACACAAGAGCTCACCACTTCATCTACATAATTGGGGACTTTTGTGCAGTGAGGAAATGTTTTTATCTTTAAAGGGTATGAACTGTTTTAATGGAGGAAATGTAAAGGAAGGGGAGTAAAAGCCTTCTATTTCTCACACTTTTCCTCCCAATTGTTCTGCTGCTTTCAGATATTTTCTCTCTGCCAACTCATTCTCAGTATCATAGCTGGGCTGGAGAAAACCCTCTTAAAGCAATGGTGCTCAGGGATATAAAGGCGGGGTACATACCGCCACTTTGCGGCGCTCTGCCGCCGCCGCCGGTAGGTCCGCGGGGGAGCCGGAGCCTCCACACGGCGCGACTCCCGCGCAGACCGAAAAAGAAGCTCCAAAATGGAGCTTCTTTTTCCATCGCGTTTGTGACGTAGCGGACGTCCCAAATGACAATGTAGAAAGCCTCAAGGAAACTATCACAAGGAATTGTCCTATATTTAGTTAGATCTGCCTCATGCTGTCAACTGCAAAAGGAAGAAGTTCTTCATGGTTTCAAACATGATTATTTCCCAGCTCTTTATGGGAACCTCTTCCATTATATTATCATACTAACCAGGCCCAAACATGTATAACTTCTAAAAGCAGGTGGGATTAGGAGTGTTCAGGGTGGTATGGCAGGGCAATAGGAGTCACTCCCCTGTTCTGCACACTTCTCTTGCATTTCATGGACAAATAAGGGAGACTGTTGTTAAGCACTCCTACATCTCCCATGATTTATTTTGGGGTCCTCATATTTTCCTATCTCATGTTAGGAAAGAGCATGTTTTTGAAAGATTGTGAAGATTTGTTTCCCAGGATAAAAGGAACATTTCCCCCAAGGCATGTGGACATCCAAGTAAACAAAACCATTACATTTAAAATGCTCCTTCTTCCCCCTGAATACTCTACATTTACTCTCAAAACATGAGACAAAGAATCTCATCACACCCAAAACAGTAAGCAAGTCTTTCTCTGCCTATCTCTGTTGTGTCTCCAGCCAAATTTCTCTGTCCATCCATCTCAGGCAAATCCCAACCCAGTCACTGTTTTGTGACTTGGGGCTAAAGTTAAAGCCATCAACCAGTCTGGAATCCCATTGTCAATTCCTGGGAAAACACACTCAGTCTTTGTTACCTGACTGGCTAGCCCATTGCTTGTGGCTAGTTTTAAAGTATAAATATGGTTTCAAAACCTAAATTCTGTGCACACAGATGCCATATGTACCTCCACTCTGTGTACATTCTGTGTCACCCTCATACCGCCCAGTCTGAGCCACTCCAGCTGTGGTCTTCTCACTGGGAAGCTAATTATAATCCCACTGCAAAACCCTAAAACCTCTGTTTTTCTCTTTCCACCGTTTTATTTTGGTTAGCTCTGTATGCTGCATCTGTTTACATTGCTAGTGTGTGTGTGTGTGTGTGTGTGTGTGTGTGTGTGTGTTTGTGTTTGATTGCACTCTGCATTTTGTTACATAAAACCTTCTAAATTCACCCAAGACCTGGAGTCCAGTTAGTATTGGTATAAACTGTTGTACACAGTACAAAGGTTACCCAAGCCTTTTTCATAAGGGGCTGATGTTTATCAAATGTGGGTGCTGATATCAGAATTAATTATAAAAGAATACAATTAAGTAGATAAGTGCAACTTCCATTGTCTACTCTAAGAAAGACTAGGCTTGAGTCCAATTCTAGGTACTCCGTAGCTAACAAAATGTGAACCCCCCCCCCCAAAAAAAACCCCAAACAAACAAAAATATAAATAATTTGGTAAAATCAGGATCAAAAGTCCCTGAAAAGTATGAATCACTGAAAGGTATGCAATATATTTTAGTACCGTAGAGAAAACCAAAAAAAGGCAACTATTTTTCTAACTAATTATAAGATCCTTATTTTCTTTGAGAGATTCTAAGAAGTGTCAATATTTGACCCTGCTACAGATTCTTCTTCCACTCTCTCTTCATCGTGGATTACAAATAAAAACACTAAATCTAAACTCTCAAAGGAAGAAAGGGAACATCAATGACACACAGACATATTTGCAGGCAATCTGATCCACAAGGAACAGTAGGGAAGATCAATAAAGTGAACCCTGAAGATGCAACCTTTCAGGTCTCAAAGCCTGGCAGTTCTTTGTTGGTCCAATAAAAGGTATTGCTTTAATCTCCTGTACTTTGTCCACTAAGGAAAAATTAAAAGTTCAAGGCTCAACTCTAAGCTGTGAGTGCTACTCTTCTCATATGTTTTGTTTTGTCCCCAATAAAGTCACCATCACATTTCTTTCCTTGACAGAATAATTTTGTGAGGGACTTTTCAATGTTAACTATTTCCTTGCTCACTTTCAAACTCATACAGTGTGTGTTAGTGCCTCACAAATTAGAACAAAATTACCCTGAATGCTTCCACTGCTCCATCTGCCACGAGAGGCAGTTATCTCACTCAATGTAGTGGTAGTGTTGGCCCTGAAGATGTAAGAGCAAGTGGCTCTGGAGTGGGATATATATCTCTACCTGTATTAAAGAATGGCAAGTCCAATGGCACTTCGGAAGGGATGTGTATTTGGATACACATGTGTCTACCTTCATGTTTACTAGGTGTACTGGAGGCCCAGATCTGTAGGTTCCTTTAGGGGATATAACCACATATATTTTAGAAGAAGGGGAGATTGTGGTCTCTAATAGCATAATACACAAAATAAATAGCTTTGACATTCATAGGAAGAAATACAAAAGAACTGTCCACATTTTTCAGTAATCTTCAGAAGCGTACAACAATAGACTTTCAAGAATGGAGGCGTACATATTATGTAGTATATTCTTCAAATTTGTTGCTGTTGCTGTTGTTTTGTTTTTAATACTGCCTATGGTTTGTTAACTGAAATAAAAGCATTCATTCATTCATTCATTCATTCATTCATTCATATTCTTCTATTCAGAGATCACTACACAGAAGTAGGGTCCACTAAATTCCATACATGCCAGGGATATATATATATATATAGGGCTGCACTTTCTGGGTATTTTTATATAGCACTCAGATTCCAACATGTATCACAATGAGAAGAATCTATACAACATTCCCCAGACTCCCACTCCCACTCCACATTACCCTTATTTTCTTGAATGAGTTCTGTTTTCCACAAGTCATTTCTTGGGAGTTTATCAGACAAGGGAAATTATTAGTATAATCCAATGGCAATCTGAACGCAATCATAGGGTTTAATGTTATTGCGTGATAACCCACTACATACAAATTCAGGCAAGGGAAGTCAGTCCGAATGCAATCATGGGGTTTCACGTTTTTGCGTGATAGGCTGCCACACACAAATTCGGGCAATGGCATGCTATTTTTGGGCAATAGGGAGCCAGTTCGAATGCAATGAGCATTCACGTAATT
The DNA here is from genome assembly GCF_019175285.1 of Sceloporus undulatus. Taxonomy (NCBI): domain Eukaryota; kingdom Metazoa; phylum Chordata; class Lepidosauria; order Squamata; family Phrynosomatidae; genus Sceloporus; species Sceloporus undulatus. Next base: position 279,866,919 of record NC_056523.1, read on the forward strand.
TTGTTAAACAAGCAACTTTACGTGAATGCATTCTGGCCCCACTTTCTTTTCATTCAAAATTAAGAGAAATTCCTCCTGTGTGATAAACTCCTTGGTCAATTTAAGATGATATGATGGTGTTGCCTCCAGCTGATCAAGAAATACCTCCAGTCATCATAGCACTGCATCATAGCATCATAGCACCTAGAGAGCTTCAAGAAAGCTGTCAAGACGGATCTCTTCTGGCAGGCCTTCCTGGAATAGAACCCAGCCATGTAATGCTCCCCCACAGACATATATAAGTGAAGACTCTGCCCACTGTTATTTTATTGTTTTTAGATTTTATCGTCTGTAATTTTAATGGATAGAATTGTTTAATCCTTTTTTAAGGTGGGGAGGGGAATTGTATATATTGTATTTTTAAAGGTTGTACGCCACTTTGATTGTGGTAACAAAAAGTGGGATATAAATTAAAATTTTATTATTTAGTATTATTATTATGTTTAACAGTCACTTCATTGTGACTTAATTTGTTAAGGCTACACAAGAAAATTAATTTATAAACCCAATTTAGTGTAAAACATTGCTCTATCTTCAATAGTAGATGGGCGTTATAATAATAATAATAATAATAATAATAATTATTATTATTATTATTATTATTTCACCACCTCTCCCGGTGGATCGAAGCGGGGTTACAGACTAAAAAAGCACAACGTGTTTACATAAAAATTCAATTAAAAGCAGCTAAAAACAATAAAATATACAACATCATACAGTAACAATAGCATCAACAAACAAGGCAGGGATTATACACAGATAGGACAAGTCATTCATATCAGGGGGGTATTCATATCAGGTGGGGTATGCTCGGCTAAAAAGCTCGGTTTTAATCACTTTTCTGAATGTTTCTAACGGGGTCGCCGAGTGGATCTCCTCAGGGAGACTGCTCCAGATTCTCGGAGCTGTTGTTGAAAATGCTCTTTACGAAGTAGCAACATACTTAGATAGTCCTAATAGTGCTCTTTGTGTGAACAGAACAGTGTTCAATAGACCCAGTTATATTAAGTACAAACTTGATAGTGATTTTTAAAATAATTTTATTAACATATATACATAGACACAACATATAACCCACCCTTACATACAACCCCCAAACAATAAACAACTGTGAAAATACACTATTAGACAAACATCAAATATCAAACATAGATATAAAAAAATCTTGATAAAGTGTATTTTCCTCCCATTGCTGTAGTTAATAGATCCATGTCTTTAGCTTCTAGAATTTTAACAATCAGTTCTTCCTTTGTCGGGATTTGATCTGATTTCCAGTATTTGGCAAATAGTATCATCACCAATGTATTCATATAAAGTATAATTCATGGAAATTTGCTTCCGTTTATCTTGTCTATTTTATTTGTCATATTTAATAAGAACAATTGGGGATCTAATGGAATTTCTATCTTTAATATCTCAGTCATTAATCTGTGAATTCTTTGCCAGTACTGTTTGGTCTTGTGACATTTCCACCACACATGTAGTAAATTCCCTTCAGACTTTTGGCACTTCCAATATGTTATTTTGCCAGTTTTATATATAGCATTAAACTTAGTAGGACACATGTGCCACTGATAAAACATTTTGAAGTAATTTTCTTTGTAATTCTGATATAAAGTAAAATTATTAGATAGTTTCAGAATTTTTCCCAGCTTTCCAAATCTATGGTTTTTCCTAAATCTTGTTCCCATTTAATCATGGTATGTTTTACTGTTTCCTTCTCTAGGTCTCTCTGTTTAAGAATTTTATAAAATTTAGTTATGTGACCTGATTCTTTGTCTAATAATGATTTTAAAAGCTGTGTGCATTCCCTTTTTGGGCTTGTCTCCTGGCAGCTCTTTGTCAGCAAGGTAGTTGATTGTTATGTCAGCAGATCTTTCAGATCCATCATGGGAAGAGGTTTCTTCTGGGAGAAAGAGATTTGCTAGCAGAAAAGGCTATGTCTAATTCTAACCTTCCACAGCCAGTACAACTTTGAGTTAGGATTGTACAGTCTCATATAATGAGGAAGGGGAGAAATTTCAGTTTGGCAAGTTATGAAAGACCCAGAATGGAGAGCTATTTTAACTTTTTTTTTAAATTCTGTGCCTTCAAGTTATTTCTGACTCACGACAAACCAAAGGTGAATCTGTCACAGGTAAGATTTGTTCAGAGGGGGTTTTCATTGCCTTCTTCTGAGTCTGAGAGACTGTGACTTGCCCAAGATCACCCAGGGGCTGTGCAGACCACCCCTTTTACAGCCAGATTGGGACCACAGCAACTGCACAGCAACCGCCATGGCAACCGCAGTGCAAAAAAGAGCCGCAAAAAGTGGCTTTTTTGTGCCCTGGAAAGGGCACTGTAGCCACCACGCTGTAGCTTTACGGTGCTACTTTGGCACTGTGTCATCTAAATGTAGCGCCAGAGGAGTGCCATGATGCTGTGTACCATGTGGTAGGGTGCACAGCATCATGTCGCTATGAGGGCAGAGTTGGGGCGTGCATCATATGGATGCAACACTCCTCAACTCCACCCCCCAGGCCAGCCTTAATGGCTGGCCTGCACAAGCTGCCAGTGGGTTTCCAAAGCTGAGCTGGGATTAAAACCCCTGTCTCCAGAGCCCTAGTCCAATGTTCAACCCCCTATACTTTGCTGACTCCTATTTAAACATACGTTCCACATGAAATGATGTGGAGCAAAGCTGGTAAAATTCTATTACTTATTAAATAGGCAAATACTTTTGTAGATACCTTTCTTGTAAGCATGATGGTAGCATGTTGTAATTATTATAATTTTTCTGCAGTTCTTTTATAATACTTTGTAAGGGATGTTGTGCCACAGAGAAATAAACCTGATGACTGGATTAAATAGGCAGGTGAACACTGATGAAATCTTGTGAAGAAATTTGAAAAATAAATGACAGGAATATGATTTTATTTATCAGTCATATTTCCAGTCTATCCCATTCTTCCTCTAAACCCTTCAGCTTGCTATTGCTCTTCAACAGTTTGCGTAAATGAATGAAAACACTCACTCACACACACACACACACACACACACACACACACACACACACACAGAGAGAGAGAGACTAATATTTTTTGGAAGCAGTATGGCTGTCTATCCTATTGAAATATTATTCCACTATAAAAGAACCATATATCTTACACTAGACTGTATTTTAAAAACATTTAGATGGCAATCTGAAAGACAGGAAATGTTTGTTAAAAAGAGTACTTTTACACCTAAAGTCCTAAACAATTATAGTTTTGGGTCATTAGTTTTTGTGGAGTGCAACTTGCTTCATTAGATGCATGGATGATAGCCTCAGTTGGAAGATAGTTATACCATATCTTGGGGTGGGGTGTGGGAGATTGGAAATGTGAAAGGCACCAACAGGTGGTAATTTTAATAACAGCCGCTTGAGAGTATTTCAGAAGAAACAAGAGCATCCTAACATTAATACGCAAAGATAATATGTATTTGGTGATGAATAGTCTTTGTCAATCCAAATACAAGAAATAGAATTCAATCTCTTAGCAGGGCTAGAGGAAATAGAAGTGCCAAACTTACAGGCAGAGAAAACTGCCAGAACAGTGGTCTTAAAGGAAAAAGAGTAGGATGGCAACACATATAAACCTGCAGACACAAACTGGTTGATATATATAGTGAAATTACAGGCCTCTGTCCCTGATCAAGCCAGAGGAGTGAGAGTTAATCTTTTTGATAAATTCTCATTCACCTGCTTCCAGTTGGCAACTGACTTTCCATGTGCCAAATGAGGTTACATACATATAACTGGTGAAATCTATGTATCTGGAATTCGCAAAAGCTGGTGCCAAATAAGACTTGCTAGTTTTTAAGTTTCCACAAGATTCTTCTTCTTTCTGCGACAGAACAACATGAGACCCCCCCCTTCAAATATGGATGAAAGTGAGAGCAGAGTTTATCTTTTCTGGGATGCAAAGACATCAATTCAAGTCTGGTCCAGTGAGTAGGCCGACAGAATCAAAGATCATTGTATAATATAGCATATTGTCTTCCTGTAAGCAGTTGTCATGCATGCTTGTGTCTCAACTCAGATTTAGTCTTATTGTTTATTCAGCTCTGAATCATGATGTTTTGCCTCTAATCTACTTGTCATTTTCTAGAACATTTGCTCATCAATGTGTTGACCGCTTCTGTCAGTCTGTATTTTCTAGTAATTAGCGCACTTGCCTTCTGCTTCTGAAGTCAGTGCTGAAGTGTGAAATCAATTTTGATGGCCCTGGACGTATTGCTGATGGTCATTTATTCATATCATGAAACAGGTAAGACATTCAGCATGATGAACAGTGTTTGCTGAAGAGAGATGTGCAACAATGATTTTGGAGAAGAAAAGTGCCACAGCTGAAGGCTAGAAGCTCTGCCAGTTAATCCAACATGAATAGGGAGAAACTGAGGTTTCCTAGCATAAAGGAAATGTACTCTGCAAATTCTCAGAGGTAACCTTGCTTACTAGTTCAACATTCCATTTTCTTTCAACTGAATATATATATATCATTTAAAATAAAATGAAATAAAATGACATAAAGGAAACTACTATCTTATTTGGGACTAACTGAAAAGAAGAAATTTCTAGGTTTTGCAGGCTTAGTCCACTTTTTCATATGCAATATCTGATGAAGTGGATTGAGTCTCCCAGTTAATTTCAAAACTGCTACTGGATTACTTTATGTCTTCTTATGGTAAAACAGGTTAACTAGAAGCCAGAGCAGATGGACAGGGCAAAAGGTTCAAATCTGCTTTTTCTGAAAGCAGGTTGAAACTGCACTATCCGCACGGTCTGATCCCAAGGCGGGTTGAATACACTTGGCCTGACTACACAGTGCAGTGTCAAGCCACACCACTGGATAATTTTTTTTGGTCATCTCCTCATCATGCATGCACATCGTTGCAGAAACACATCACCTGTGACCTCCAAGTACTTCAAGCATTTTCCACCTTGAGTTGGAGTATCCCAGCTTCTTTTAGCTCCATTCTTTCAGCCTGGAGCATGTCTTCAATTCAGGTTCCAGTCACTTTCAAGGTGCGTGTCATCTAAATGATCTGCCTTCAAAGTGGCTAGAAACAGCTTAATTTTGTCTGCCTGTAATAATAAAATAATTAAAAATAATTGAAAACTCATTTAATTTTTTTTTAAAAAAACACTACTAAATATTTGAGAAAACATACTAATAAATATATATGGGTAAAATAAGAGCAAACAAGAGGAAAAGACAAAGCCTTAGCTTCTTGTTTCTTGAGGCACAGTCATGCTTTGTATGTTTGTTAACTGCCCTCGAGCTGACTGTGACTCATGGCGACTTCGCAGATAAGACATCCCCAAGATTCCCTAACCTCCACTGCTTTGCTTAAGTCCTGCAGACTCAGGCCCATGATCTCTCTGATTGAGCCTAGCCATCTGGCATTCAGTCTTCCTCTCTTTTTTACTACTCTCCCCCTTTCCTAGCATTATTTTCTTTTCTAATCAGTCCTGCTTTCTCATGATGTGGCCAAAAGTATCACAGCCTCAGTTTCATCACCTTGGCTTCCAGTGAGAAACCAGTGAGAGTTGAGGCTTGATCTGTTCTAAGGCCCATTTATTTGTCTTTTTGGCTGTGCATGGTGTTCTCAGAACTCTTCTTCAACACCACAGCTCAAATGAGGGGCTCTTCAGACTGGTCATTAAGGCTGGCTTGGGAGCAGAGTCAGAGAGTCACATGCACATGATGCATGCCCTGACTCTGCTCTCCAGGGCACTGTGACACTGTGCACCACTCCACACGGTGCTCCTCCAGTGCTGCACCTGCACAACACAGCATCCAAGGAGTGCCATATAGCTGTGGCACCATGGCTATCATGCCCTTTCCAGGGTGCAAAAAGGAGCCACTTTTTGCAGCTCCTTTTTTGCACCCTGGAAAGGCTGGATTGAGGCCATAGTGTGCAGTTACTGCAGCCCCAATCTGGTTGAAGAAGAGGCGACTGAAGGCCGCCCCTTTGGGGCTGTTTGTACAGCCCCTTAGTTGATTTTCTTCCTATCTGTTTTCTTCATTTTCCAGCTCTCACATCCATATATGGTGATGAGGAATACAGTAGCTTGGACAATTCTATGTTTAGTCTTCAATGGGTGGGATACAGACTGCCCAAAAAGGGTGGTCTGCCGCTGCCTCCATTTCTGCCAGTGGGAAGCCTCATCCTTTTTGTGGCACGCAAGTGATGCCACAGTGCGCAATTGGCGCACTCGCGACATCACATGGGCACCGCGACGTGCAGACGCTAGGCGTCCGTTATGTCAAAATGGTGTGGCCGTGTATTCTAAAATTGCCCCCAGGCAACCCTAGTATGTACGGAGGCCAATTGTATATCTTTACATTTTAGGATCTTATCTAGTTCTTTCACAGCTGCCCTTCCCATTACCAGTCTTCTTCTGATTTCTTGACTGCAGAATCCACTCTATCAGAACAGATCCATTGAAATCAATAGGATCTAAGTTAGCCATGAATAGCTTTAAAAGATAGATTTCAAGGGTTTCAAGTATTATTAAGAATACTATTCTTAAAGTTGGGTCCAGCACTGGTTAGTGAGAAATGTAAAGAGAACCTAAGTAAGCCAAGTAAATAATATATTAAGCCCACTGATTCTAATAGGTTGATTTTAAGTATGATTAACGCTGGATACAATCCAAGGTGTTCACAACACAATAGCAATTTGATATGTTGCTTCAGCCATATTTTTAATGAAGAGGTAGTAGAGAGGTGGTGATGGAGAAGAGTGCTAAGGATACCATGGACATCCAAAAACAAAAACAGATCAAACCTGAAATCTCCCTGGAAGCAAAGATGATAGAATTGAGGCTGTCATAGTTTGGCCACGCTATGAGAAAGAACTATAATGCTAGGAAAGGGAGGGATTAGCAGAAAGGGAAGAAAACCACATGGCAGATGAATGGACTTAATAAAGGAGGTCACAGTCTTAGGTTTGCAGGACCTAAGCAGAGATGTGGAGGCCAGGGAGTCTTGGAGATGTGTCATCTGCTGGGTCACCATGATTCAGGGTCTACTCAAGGGCAGTTGACACCAACAACAAACAGTCCTTCTGATGTTGCTGAACTGTGACTAATACAGCCAGTGATGAGAAACGTGAGGAATGCACTCAAGCAACACCTAAAGAAGTCCTAACTTGACGAATCATAGAGGACTCCCTGTTGCACTGGACTTCTGTGGGGCTGGCAACGGCGTGGCTCTTGACCCTCAAGGCAGCACTCAGGGGGTCCCTTGGTAAGTCTCACAATGCCAGCTGGCATTGTAGGGCTTGGCCAGGTGACTGGGTGAGATCTGAGAGGCCATATAGCATGTGACTCCCACCATTGGGAGCCCGGATGCAGAGTGACCTATCCTACCCCCATTTCACACTGTTGCTTGCACTACATTCCGAGGCTGCAACTGGTCACCTTCAGGGGCTGGGGGGGGATTTTTCCATGTTACTGGAGCGTGAGGTTTTCACCCTCCTTGGTGTGTTGGGAAATTTTGTGGATCAATTTTGTTCCATAATATGTATGCAAAATTGATACAGGTTAGCTATTTTGTGTACTCATAGCCATTACCATTGGCAGTTGTAGCTTCCATTTAATGTAGATTGACATTGCTTTAACTGCCATAGCTCATTGCTATGGAATTCTGGGATTTGAAGTTTTATGAGATATTTAGCCTTCTCTGTCAGAGCTCTGGTGCCACAGCAAACTACAGATTCCAGGATTCCACAGGATTCCACAAGCTAAGCCAGGACAAACTATATTCATTCTGAAATATGGCAGCAGTCTGGGTGACCTTGAATAAGGCATACACTCTCAGCCTAAGAAGAAAGCAATGGCAAAACTTCTCTGGAAAAATCTTGCCAAGAAAACTGGAGGGCTCCTTACATTGGAGTCAACTTGAAGGCATATAACAACAGTAAATTATGGTTTCCTTTCGAGAAAAGTGAAGTATAAATTAGTTTAATAAATAATTAAAGAAATGTGGGGAAAGATCCTCAACTTCAACCTATAAAGAAAAGCAAACCACAAAGGAAACACACAAAGAGCTGCTGGGTATGCTTCTAGAATAATCATATGAAAAATAGATTCAAAAGTAAAAATAACTGAAGGGAACCCTATAATCTCCAACCCTCTCCTCATAATATATTCACCCTTTCTTTCTCTACTAGTGAATATTTCTTTCTGACTTAAGCCACCTGTTCACTAGACGTAAAATACAGAACTTCTAATTCAAAGAACAACATTTTCAAGAACATATTCCTTTTGATACTGTATAGCTAATGCTGGAAAAATATGAAGTGGTTCTTAAGCTTCATTTTTCTCTGTGGAGCACATATTGTAAGTTTGTCAACTGATTTCTGGTGGATATCCTACTGTAATGCTTCCCAGCAGGAGCTATTGTGTAGGTTTCTTTGAAGCAACTTGCTCGATAAAGGAAAGATATTGTAAGTAAACGTTGGTGTCAAATATTACAAAACATGATGTTTCTGAAGACTAGATTCTTTTAATCTTTTCTACTAGAAAGATGTTTCACTGAAGAGGACTTTCAAGTGATATCACACTACTAGAACTCTCTCTCTCTCTCATTGTCTGCGTCTGTATGTCTCTCTCTGTGAGTGACTGTGTCCGTACACCCACTCCGCTAGAACAATGCTGTGAACAGAATGATATCCCTCGGGCAACATACTGTAAATAACCTAAAACCAGTACTGGATAAATGACTGTGTTTTTTCCCCCAAACATACCTCAGGAGGTAAGTGAATCCTTGCTGATGAATAGTCCTCCTGCAGCTTAAAACAGACACTGCCTAGCAGTGGCAAACATAAGGCATCCTCTGCAACAGGTACTGATACCAATTCTGGGTTAGCATTTGGACCTGACAAGATCAAGGGCTGATTTGTACCTATTTCAGCCCTGAATGAGAAGTCCAAGAGAGGCATTATAGGTTTTAATTTACCAAGAATGAGAGAAAAAGCAATGGAGAATTATAGTATCCTTTGTATTACTGCTTCCTTTACAGACATATACACCAAACATTGTGGAAACAAACTACTTCCTATACCCAATCATCCTCTTTTGGATGTCCCAAGAAGGAAAATGGCATGGGCTGTCTACAAAGTCCCCATGGTGAAAAGTAAGAAAATAGGAAGCAGTCCGACACCAAGACAAGCTGTTTCTGATGGAGAGTGAAAGGATTGGAAAAGTGTCTGGCTATGTACTAGTAGCCAGTTGCAGACCAATGACACCATCTTCTGGATGACCCCAGCATATCTCAGTGGAAGATTCCTCACTTTGCATCTGACTATGGGAATATAAACAAAAAATGCTTCTCTAGTCCTCTTCCCCAACTGTCTACTAGCAATGAAATGGTGGGAATTGCAGAAGCTGTGACCCTGTAGCTGTTGTTGGCTTTCAACTCCCTCTAGGCTGAGCCTGCATGGCCACCTGTGCCTGGTCCAACCACAGTCAAAAGTGGTATCCAATAATATCTGAAGGGTCCAAGTTCTCCCATTGCTGGTATGGTCTAACTATCAGTCTAGATGCAAAACATATGACCTCTCACTGAATTATGGTTCCTTCAGCACCTTCTTTCAGCATCTGAGTCCAGCCACAGCTCATTCACTGAATTTTTGTCTACTGTATGTTTCTAGGGAGCAGCATTAATTATAAGAACAGAATTAACACTTACTTTAAAAAAGGTAAATGTAAGTTGTGGAAGGACTCTAAGCAGCAAAAGAGTCATAACAGATGAGGGTAATATAACCCTTTCCCCAGTCTTTGTTGTTGTTACTTGTTGTCAAAACAACTTAAATAATAGAGACCTCCAAAACACCCTGTCAGCAACAGCCCTGTTCAAGTCCTGCAAACTCAGGGATGTGGTATAAAGTTATCTAAATGGCCGTAATTTCTCCAAGTTATTTCAGTGTCAGATTTTATGTAAATGGAGATAACTCGATCAAGAATAGGAAAACCATCTACGAGAGACATTTATTTTCCCTGATGAAAATTCATGTGGTTATCTACTCACCTTGGCTTTAGGCAACATCTTTCTTCCTGCCTTTGTCCTCCAATGACCATCTTTAAAACTGAATTTATCACCCCATCATCATACCCACAAGTTTTGCATTTATGTTGCTATTCACACATATAAACAGCTCATTAAGAGCTATAAAGCTCTGTTCCTAGACATTTCACAGCAAATATCTGATGAAGTAGACTTAAGTCTATAAAAACTTATGCTGCCAACTTCTTTTTCTCAGTCTCAAAGGTACTACAAGATCCCTTTGAATAAATGCTAGTTAGATTTAGGGGTTTTGATGTAGTGGCATTTCATTATTCATGTTATTTGAAGGAAGAGTCATAACATGATTCCTTGCTATATATTTAGAGCACCCATGCACGCACGCACGCACGCACACACACACATACACAAAAATATGTAAAAATAACAGAACATCATGCATTATTTCAGCAAACACACATATACAAAACTGACAGATTTGAATTGATACGCTGAAAATATATGACTCAAAACAACTGAGAATCTTCTGACAGTAAGCTAAAACAAACCCTGATATATAAGATATGTTAAAGAGGCAGTGATTTTATGTGGGTTATAAATTTGATACACTACCTTATTTTAAATCAAACTTTGTTAGATTTCATACATCAGTCATAGAATTATTCAGGGTGTAATAATGAATGAAACAGGCATTGCAACTTCTACAGTAGTGTCAAATGCATACTTGAAGCACATGCCTTGAGAACTCACAATCAGAAATTCCAGGAGTTAAGGATAGTCAGTTTTAGAAAAAAAACATGATCAATGTATGGAAGAAAACATTCCGTTAACACAGTGGTTCCCAACCTGTGGGTCGGGACCCCTTTGGGGGGGTCAAACAACCCTTTCACATGGGTTGCCTAAGACCATCGGAAAACACATATTTGCATATAGCAATGAAATTTTATGGCTGGGGGTCACCACAACATGAGGAACTATATTAAAGGGTTGCAGCATTAGGAAGGTTGAGAACAACTGTGTTAACACAAGAAAGAAAGTTACAACCATCAGCAAACATTTTGGCAGGGGGAGAACTCAGCACAGAGATAAATGCTAGACAGAATACGAGGCAGATGGATTTAGATTACTTACACGGGGCCAATCCATTCCTGAATTGTACAATACTATATTACTTTCCAATCAATCTATTTCTCAAAAGCAGAAAACCTTCTGACTTCAAGGCAGCGGAAATGTGATCTATAAAATAAGGCTCAGTTCTAAAAGCTCTGTTAGCATCCTTCAGACATTTCTGCTGATGATTTAAGTTAACTTTCAAGAATGGTCAACAGTTAAAAATAAGAAATCTTTAGCAATAAAATGGTGTCAACTACAGGAAGAATATCCTGCAATCTTCCAATAAAGATTCAAGCACATGGCTCATGCCTTATAGTGAATTCTTTGGTTCAGAATAGGTGTTCATACCTTTAAAACATGAACTGTATGGAAGACCACACAGGATTAACCAGGATTAACAATGTAATGATGTAAACATCAACAAAGGCAGCTAGTACAGTTGGCCCTTCTTATACACCGAATTTTTATACAAGGATTCAAGCATCCACGGTTTGAAAATGTTCCAAAAAAGTATAAATTTCAAATATCAAACCTTGATTTTCCATTTTTATAAGGGACACCATTTTGCTATGTCATTATATGTAATGGATTTGAGCATCCACGGATTTTGTTATACACAGGGGATCTTGGAACCAAACCCCAGCGTATAACAAGGGTCCACTGTATTTTCTATGTTAATTGGCCTGAATTTAAGTGCAAACCTTGAAAGCGCTATCCAAGGTGCTGAATTGTAGCCTCAAATTAGGTTTGACACCTTTATACTCTTGACTAAACCTACAGTGGATTGACTGCTTGCTAAAATGGATACCAACTGATGACTGCAGTAATACAGTATGAAAATCAGTTTGGTAACCTGTTGGTGCATTGTGAAGAGATATGTCCAGCTCACCTTTTTGGTCATCTTTTCTTTACCAGCTGTGCAGTGACTGAAGTGCCCCCATGTAATACAACTTTTCTCAGATGTTAGAGAGTGAGAAAGCTGCAGACAAGTGACTAGCTCTTTTCTTAAATAGCTGGATGTAAACAAAAACAAAACAAACAAGCTTCATTTATATACCACTTTATACCACCTAAGCAGTGTCTAAGCGGTTTACAACTGTAAGCTAATTTGCCCCCAACAATCTGGGTACTCATTTTAGCGACCTCGGAAGGATGCAAGCCTGAGTCAAGCTTGAGCCCTTTTGCTGGTCTTGAACTCGCAACCGTGTGGTTTTGAGGTAGTGGATGCAGTACAGGCATTTAACCACTGTACCACCATCAATTGCAGGGATCCCCAGAGGACTCTTGTGAACCCAGCCATATGAAAAGAGCTGGATACTTCTCTTTTGTTCCATTGCTCTCCACCAACTAAGAAATAGCTGTGTTCAGGTGCTACAGTTGAGAATTTGTAGGGTTTTTTTTGTGGGGGGGGGATAGAAGACTACCATAGCAATGTCTCATGAGTATGTCTCCCAGTGCAGGATCACAGCTTCTGTATTGTTGGTTTACATTTCTTTATACACAAGGTTACCAAGAGCTTTTCTGAGGAATGTCTTGGCTTTAGAACCTCCCACTTGCCCACGAAACCAGTGTGGCAAGGATCTAGTATCAGCCTTGTTTAAATATTTACATTCCTGAATTCTGAACAAATTGTATTAAAGCAGCTATCCCCTGGGTCATCAGCAAATAATGTCTCCTGTCACCAAAATTAGATAATATATTGCTTGTCAAGTAACTATAGCCCTAGTTAGGCAGTAGCAATGTATATCTGCTTATCTGTGCACATAAGTGGCTTTGTGCTGTATAGTTCTACCCCCATTTGTTAAACACATTATGTACATGTTTATATATTGTAGCTCTCACTTTTGCAGATGTCGAAATATATGCATAACATGGGTGATGGCGGGTATGTAATGAACATTGTGTCAAAGGTGAGAGCTTGAGCCTGAGTTACTTACGGGAACGTGTCTCCCTACATAATCTTCCCCGCACTCTCAGGATATCAGGGGAAAATCTGCTGGAATTACACTCAACTAGACTAAACTCAACTTCTCAAAGAGCTTTCACAGCATTGGCTCCAAAACTGTGGAACAGCCTCCCAGAAGAAATCCGTCTTATTACCTCCTTGGAGGCTTTTAAGAGGGCAGTTAAGACAGATCTCTTCCGGCGAGCCTACCCACCCAATCTTCTATAAGAAATATTGTCCTATTCCTCTGTTTAGGATTAGAACACTCTATCCCACCATCACTTTGCTAATATTGATTTAATTTGTAAAGTCGAAGGCTTTCATGGCTGGCATCCATAGTTTTTTGTGGGTTTTTTGGGCTATGTGGCCATGTTCCAGAAAAATTTCTTCCTGACGTTTTGCCAGCATCTGTGGCTGGCATCTTCAGAGAATTAAGATTTGTTTTAATTGTTGAATGCTATATATCTTATTATTGTACTTTTATTGTATATATATACACCAGGTTGTAATCTCTCCTCGATCCACCAGGGAGAGGCGGGAAAATATAAATAATAATAAATTATTAATAATAATAATTACATGGTATGTCCCCTCCTCACTTGGGTGTTTATCTAAGTGAGTATGATAACCCACTTTTTTCCTAATCAAGCTGTCCAAGATGACTAATCAGAGTACTGAAAATAAAACAAATCCACACTACTCATTGGCTGCCACTATTAGTATTTTTGGCCAGGGTTTTGCTAATGGCTTATGCTGGTGTAATCCCTGGTTACTCTTGCATGGGTGCATTTAAAATAATTTCACAATAAGCTATCTATTTTGTGCCTTGGTAAGGGCAGCTGCCTGCAGACTCTTGGGTTCAGCTCCATTTCACTGTCACTGATTGGTTGCATGTGTCCACCATGGTGCTAGCTAGCTGCCTTTATGCATCTAGAACACAAGAAGTGGCCTTTACCCTGTCCAGTGTTGGCAGCCAGACACTATCTGTGTGCATTTCTCCAGCCAAACAGTGGCTGGAATGGAACTGTGCCTAGGAACTTCCAGCTGAACTTGTCCACCTAGAGAAGAAGAATCATGGATCCCAGCAGTCCCACTGGATCTTGTACATAAGCAGTAATTCATGTTTACACCTTAGAAACCGTACACCATTATGCACATGGAAACCTCTCTGGATCAATGCCTATGGAACTAAGGAAGCTAGATTCTCCTTTGTTTTATTTGTTTCAAGAATGATTTCTCTCTCCTCAAATGTAGTCTTAAAACATAGTTTCTTTGCAGGAATATAAACTGAAATAACCTGCACTCAGTAACCTATCTGCAATTTGTTATAGCTTTAGAATCTTAGAATTATAGAGATGAAGCACAAGGGCCATCCAGTCTAACCCCTGCCATGCAGGAAGATGCAGTCAAGGCAATTCTGACAGATGGCCATTCATCCTCTGTTTAAAAATCTTAAAAGAAAGAGACTTCACCACACTCTGAGGCAGCATATTCCACTGTCCAACAGCTCTTACAATCAGAAATGGTAATGTTTATGTGGAATCTCTTTTCTTGTAATTTGAATCTATTGCTTCATGTCCCATTCTCTGAAGCTGCAAAAAAACAAGTTTGTTCTATCCACAATATGACATCATTTCAGTATTTAAACATGACTATTATGTCACGTCTTAACCTTCATTTTTCCAAACTAAACATCCTTCAATAGTTAAATCTCTCTTCATAAGGCTTGGGGTCCCGACCTTTCACCATTTTGGTCAGTCTCCCCTGGATACATTTCAGCTTGTCAACTTCTTTCTTGAATTGTGGTGCCCAGAACTAGACATAATATTCCAGGTGAGGTCTGACCAAAGCAGAATAGAGTGGGGCTATTACTGTACTTCCATCAATCTAGACATTATACTCCTATTGATTTTGCCTAGAATTGAATTGGCTTTCTTAGATGCCACATCACATTACTGATTTATGTTCAGCCTGTGGTCTACTAAGAGTTCTAGAACCCTTTTCTATGCACTGCTGTCAGCCCAGGTGTCACCTGTCCTATGTACAGTATGTGCATTTCATTTTTTCTGCCTAAGTGAAGTGCCTTACATTTCTCCATATTGAAATTAATTTTGTTAGTTTTGGTCCAGATTTCTAATATGTTAAGGTCATTTCAAATTCTCATCCTATCCTCTGAGGTGTTGGCTGCCCCTCCTAATTCGGTGTCATATGTAAATTTATTTGACAAGCATGTTCTTTGTTCCATCATCATATCCTGTTCTATTTAGTTTCTTTCTATATCCATGTTTTTTATTATACTATCTGTTAAGTTAGTTAGGACTTCTAGAGAAATCAAGAATGTCATCACAGCCATCCTGATTTTTTTTAAAAAATCCTGCATTTACTTAATTATTTAATTTCGATCCCACTTTTTTCCCAACATAAGACTCAAGGGGTCTGTATATAAAGTAGACTTTGTATATACAGGCTGAGAGCTAGCATGGTTTAATGCTTTGAATTTTGGATCAAGAGTTTGGGTGACCAGCGTTTGCATCCCCACTCATCCCCGGAAACCCACCAAGAGACCTTGGGCAAATGACATGCTCTCTTCTGAACAAATCTTGCCAAGAAAATCCTGTGATAATGCCACTTTAGGGTTGCCATTAATCAGAAATGACTTGAAGGCACACAAGAACAACACAAAGGTAAAAGGGAAATTCAAAAGCTCTAACCCACCATCTCTCCATTATGGAGGAGCACCCACTAAATATGGAACTTAGGCATGCAACATGCTTTAATTCCTCTCCTTCTTTAGGTAGTAATTGCAGTGAAAGGCACCAAGACATTCTTAATCTGCTTTCTCACTTTTCTGACTTGTGCCTATAATTTAGTTGTTGGAAGCCCAGCAAACTTATTTAGATTTCTGTCTGTGTATTTTCCAGCTGATCCACATGAATCAGTGGTCTACAATATTTTATCTTTATTGATACACATTGTGATTACACTTCAAAGAAGGTAATGCTCCAGAAACATTAGGTATGTTCATATGAGATACATGAGCCATTGCAGATGATAAAAAATGTACTATTTTATGGAATTCAAGTCAGACCATTAACTTTGTATAGCATAAAACCACTAGGTTAGAAGTTTTAATTGAATGGGTTTGCACTTTCTTTCCTTTTTATTTTCACCCACACTAGATTTTTATCTTATTTCTGAGATACATATGCATAATTAAAATGCAGTATTGTCCCTATACCCAAATTAAACATTCACAAGGACTTTCAAAGAAGACATTCACTTATGCAGAGCAAAACAAAATGTTCTAAAGAAATGCAATGGGGCCAAATGATATGAGACAACTGAGTTTATTAGACTTGCTGGCACAAATCCAGTTTTTAGTCACAATTAGAGAAGATCTATTAAATCAATATAACTTACCTGTTTCATTCAGTGCATCTACTCTAGTAGGGACTAATCAATCAGATTCCTGTTATCTTTATGTCTTAAAAAATATTGACCAATATCCTACATCAATGATTTAGTTATGAATACCTAATTTCAGGGTGAAGCAGATTGGCAGGAAGGAGTAGCAGTGGCTTTTCTAGGTTTGATGTCACCCGGTGTAGTAAGTTTTGGTGGCGTGTATGTGTGTCGGGATTTATGGGGTGGGATGTCCAGTGTGGGACTTCTGGTATATGCAGGAGCACATGCGCACAGCTGGCATTCCACCGTGCACCCCAGGAAGCAGCTGCGAGGCCCTGGGAAGGGCTGGGGAAGATACCTCAGGACCTGGGGAGGGCAGGGAATGCCCCGTATGTCCCCAGGAAAGGCCAGGGAGGACCTGCGGAGGGAGGGAAATCTTGCCAAGACCATCCACACTTCCCTGGGAAAAGCCAGGGAGGAGCTCCTGGGACCCAGGGAGTTCCGGGGACTAACCAGGTGTCACCCACCTCTATTGGGGTGTCACCCTCTTCTGGGGTGTTACCCAGTGCAGTCCACAAACCCCACACCCCCCACATGACGCTACTGAGGAGTAGCTAGAAGCCACTCCCAGCTCAATCACCCCAGGGTCATGAGAAACACATGTCATGGCCCTGAGGGTGCCTCTAGTCCTGATCCCAAATAGAAGCAGAAAAGATCTGCTTCTTTTAGGGGTGGTTTTGGGCTGCCTTAGGCCCTAGAGCAGCTTCCAGGCACTCCAGGGGATTGCGCCATGCCCCTGGAGTGGCCAGAAGCCACCCCTGTCTGTCCATCTGTTTTAGGCCTAAGTATTGCTTCTTTAGGCCTAAGTATTGCTTTCTTTTAGGCCTAAGTATTGCTTCCTCCCCCCAAACCTGCTATAACAGCAAGCGATCAGATTGAATAGTGGTGGTCTATTCTGCTCGAGATCAGAGTAGAGTAGAATGATGTTTTCAGCTCACACTTGCCAGGAATCTGCAATATAATACATAATTGCAACACAAGTCCTGATTGTTGTAGCCTCATTCACTGCTTGCAGAACAGACCTCCATCACCTGGAGTGTCTGTTGGCTGTTATAGTAGGTTGGGGCTGGTTTTGTAAATAGGGCCATGAACATGAATATATAGCATAAATGAACATAGACTAGTTCCAAATCCAAATCTGTAGTTTACAAATCCATAACTGTAATATTGGATGCCAGCCAAAATCTTTTGATGTTAATAATAATAATAATAATAATAATAATATGCTTTATTTTTATACTGCTTTTCCGAGGTGATCAAAGCGGTTCACAAAATCATTTAAAACTTACACATCATAATTATTATTATTATTAAATTATTATTAAATTTTTATTTTTATACCGCCCTTCCAAAGATCAGGGCGGTTAACAACACGATAAAAACAGTACAATACACAAAATCTACATCAAAAATTAAACATAAATATAATAAAAAACAGAATAAAAACCCCGTTAGCCAGTCTTCTTGCCCATGAAGAGGAAGGGAGGCCTATTAGGACTTTAATCGGGGAATGCAGCGTGGAATAGGAAGGTTTTTAAATCCCTTCTAAATTGGGCCAGGGAGGTGGCCGAGCGGAGCTCTGTGGGCAGCGTGTTCCAAAGGGCCGGGGCGGCGATGGAAAATGTCTTCCTCGTGGTGGAGGTAAGCCTAGCCCCTGGAACCCTAAGTAGTTGCAAAAACAATAAAAACAACCTTACAAAAAACAATAAACATTGAACAACATGCAATAAAGACAAGCATGATGGTGGTCAGAGGAGGGCTTGTCTTCTTTGCAGGCAGAGGCCTGTTGTTGCTGACCTGCTTCTCTCCCCCTCAAGATGGC
>NC_056523.1:279885367-279891107 GCF_019175285.1 Sceloporus undulatus
GGTCGGGAGGAGGGCTTGTCTTCTTAGCAGGCAGAGGCCTGTTGTTGCTGGCCTGCTTCTCTACCCCTCAAGATGGTGGTCGGGAGGAGGGCTTGTCTTCTTAGCAGGCAGAGGCCTGTTGTTGCTGGCCTGCTTCTCTACCCCTCAAGATGGTGGTCGGGAGGAGGGCTTTACTTCTTAGCAGGCAGAGGCCTGTTGTTGATGGCCTGCTTCTCTCCTCCTCAAGATGGCGGTCGGGAGGAGGGCTTGTCTTCATAGCAGGCAAATATCAGTCATGATGATCTGTGGATTCAGAGTGTGGCACTGGAGAATGGTTTCCATGAGCCATACTGTTCCTCCCTCTCTTCCCCATAGCTAATATTGCCCTGATAGAGAACACTGATAGACAATTTACTCTTAATACTGCAAACAGCAGCTTTGCAGGTTATCTCCATTGTGATAAAATGGGGAGAAAAATACAACTCTCTTCTGTAGTCTCATGGTCAATAGCCAAATCAGCTCCTTTCCAATCCCAGCCCCCCCCCCCCCGCCACCTGCAAAAGGATATTCAATCTCAGATCTTCACTGTCAGTTCTACTTTGCTATAGGGTTGCATAATATAAACCTCCTCACGGAGACTTACACACAATGGCTGAGATCCTATATTATTTCAGTGTATTGTGAATATCTGCCAGAGGAAATATGTTATGCTTCCACTGTGCCACCCCTATACTAAAGAGGAACATAGCACAACATCAATGTGCAATCTGCATTTCCATGCAACTTAATGAAATTTGCTGTGCTTCTCTTACCACCATTCACTTTACATGCCGAACACAACTTATACCCATGTATGTCTGTAACAGTATGCCAGTCTAATTGTGCTACACAGCTTTGTGCTAAATGGAGATGTTGCAGAACTGAACCAAGATAGCAAATGAGCAACTGAATAGACAGCCATGTGTGCATTCATGTGTAATAACATCTGCATGCACAATGTGTCATTTGCACAGTTCTGCTTCCACAACTTTAAATTGAATGTGGGTGTCCTACCTCAGGCAAAATGACATCCAACTGTATAGGGCACAGAAAGAATTCTGGCCCTTAGGTTTTCTGAGATAATTCTGAGAATGCAAAAGTCTTGTTTGAAAGTAATCCCCCTTGGAGTCTGATATAGAGAAATTCACATTAAATCAAGATTTTAATGGTTTTATCCAATTTGTAGTTTATGAGTTTATAGCTTTCCATTTCCTGTCCTTAGCAGGAAATTTCAAGTGTCATATTCTTCCTGTTTCTCTTTAAATAACATACAAATAAGCTCAAATTGAAAATGCAGTTAGTCAGGAAAATGAATTAAAATGTGCACATTCTCAAAAGTGGATACCAAAATATGCATGCATTTCCATGTAGGCAAAAGGGATGTTGTGCAACACAATGGGGTGGGAATCCTAGTGAGATTCAGAAAAATGCAACAAAAATGAACCTGAAAGATTTTCACACCACACCCGCAGGTTTATGTAACATATTTTAATGTAAAAAGGAAGATAGGCTGATACATCACCCATGAAATTCAAATATCTTAATTCAATGAAGTGCCTTAGGTGAATTGCTAAGAGTCATTTATGTTGCATAGAAAACAAGGGCTACTGTTTCCAAGTTCACAGAACAGAAACCCACCCATGTTTCTCCTCCTGCTAAGCAACATGAGATGAAACTGTTATTGAAAATGTCTAATCTACCTGTGGATGTTCCCATGCTCTGGGCTTCAGAACATCATCCTGTCATTGCTTACTCATGGAAGGTTTATTCATTCTTAAAAGTAAGTTAGAGTAGGAAGTTGTGTGAGGTAAACATTCTTGATTCCAAGGAAGGGGTAAAGAATGTGAGTATGGCATCTCATGTCCACATATGTTAATGTGCTTGTATAACTCCCCAGTCTCCCCCGAAGAGGACGCCGCCCGCCCTCTTCCACCTGGGCAGCAGCCCAGAGGACTCTCTTTTGCCGCCGGAGCGACGTTTTCCTAAGGGGGAGGGGCCGGTGAGAGCGGCCCCCATAAAGCCGGCTCACCGGTCTCCCCCGAAGAGGACGCCGCCCGCCCTTTTCCACCTGGGCAGCGGCCCAGAGGACTCTCTCTCGCCGCCGGAGCGGTGTTTTCCCAAGGGGGAGGGGCCGGCGAGAGCAGCCTCCATAAAGCCAGCTCCCCGGTCTCCTTCGAAGAGGATGCCGCCCGCCTTCTTTCACCTGGGCAGCGGCCCAGAGGACTCTGCTCATACCCCTATACCATCAGGGAGGAGTGCCAAGGACAGTTGCCTGGTGCCACTTTTGTTGTGGATTTTTAGGAGGGAGGGAATTTGAAAAGGGGGATGTAGCTAATATTGTCAGGGGATTGTTGGACATGGTTTGTAATTGGCTGGGTGAGGGAGAGGGAGGTGTGGCTGTGTTAAGAGGAGCTCCCATTGGAGTAGTGTGGGGCAAGGGGAGATACAGCGGTAGGGGTGTGCAGTCGTATCATAAGGGAAGGCGGGATCGATGTGTAATATCTATCCCACCTTCCATCCACTCACCTAACCAAAGAGGTCTGAGGGTCAGTCCAACTGTACCACAAACCCTGTCTCTGCTCCTGTGCAATGCCAGGTCGGTTAAGAACAAGTCCCACATAATATATGATCTTGTGGAGGATAAGAACTGCGACCTGGCTTGCATTACTGAGACCTGGCTTGGGCCTGAGAGTGAAGCGGTGTGGGCACAGGCCCTCCCTGCTGGGTACTCAGTGAAGGACCAGATCAGGGTGAGTGGGCGGGGGGGGGAGTTGCCTTGATCTACAAGAACACCCTTTCCTTAACCAGGAACCATGTCCGCCAGACAGACTATATCGAGTGTATATACCTGACCCTGAAGGCTAGGGACAAGTTAGGGATTCTGTTGGTCTACAGGCCACCCCGTGTGCTAACAGATTCCCTGGCTGAGCTGACACAGCTGGTCTCGGAGCTGGTGCTGGAATCCCCCAGGCTTCTTGTCCTGGGGGACCTCAACATCCCCTTCAAGGCTAGTCAGGTTCCAACTGGTGCGGCTCGGGAGTTCATGGCTACCATGACTGCCATGGGCCTGTCCCAACTGGTCACAGGGCCCACGCATTCTGCTGGTAATACACTCGATGTTGTCTTCTGTATGGACACGGAGTCTCTGTGGGCAGAGGTAACCAATATCGCTGCCCTGTCATGGACGGATCATTTCCTGGTTGAGGCTAGTATCAAGGCTACTGTCCAGATCCCCCCCGGGGGTGGTGGACCTATTAGAATGGTCCACCCTCGAAGGTTGATGGAACCCAAAAGGTTCCAGGAAGCCCTAGAGGGCTATTTGGTTGGAACTGACAACGATTCTGTTGATGCCCTGACTAACATCTGGGATGTTGATCTCTCCAGGGCTATACACAGCATCGCTCCCAAGTGTCCTTTCCGGCCTGCTTCCAATAAAAAGCCCTGGTACACGGAAGATCTCAGGGCAAGGAAGCGGACTGCACAACGACTAGAGCGCAAATGGCGGAAACACCAGCACTTATCCGACAAGACACTCCTAGAGTCTCTTTTGAAGGCATACGGAGTGGCAATTGGTGCAGCTAAGAATTCGTTCTATGCTGCACAAATTGCGTCCACAGAGTCGCGTCCAGCAGAGCTGTTCAGGGTTGTGAGAGAGCTTACTCAATTGGCTCCCCCCCTGAACCCACTATTGGAGCCATCTAAAGCCTGGTGTGACGAGTTTAACAACTTCTTTGCGGATAAAATCTCTCGGCTAAGGGCTGATCTTGACGCTGTTATTGGTTCAGAATCAAGAGTAGAGGCGTCCAGAGCTTCCGTGGACTTAGTTATACTGGATCAGTTTGAGTCTGTTAGTACCGAGGATGTGGACAGGATCCTCAGCAGCGTTAGGAGGACGACCTGCTCTCTCGATCCCTGTCCTTCATGGTTGGCAGTTCAAGGGGGAACGGCGACAACAGAAATGTTGTGTCGCATCGTCAATTTATCATTCAGGGAGGGCCTTTTTCCATCTAATTTAAAAACGGCCATTGTAAAACCTTTATTAAAGAAGCCCTCCCTTGACCCCATAATTCGAAATAATTATCGGCCTGTGTCACTGCTGCCATTTTTAGGGAAGGTGATCGAGAGGGCGGTTGCTTTCCAGCTACAGAGGGTCTTGGAGGATACGGATTATCTGGACCCATTTCAAACCGGCTTCTGGGCGGGCTATGGGGTTGAGACTGCCATGGTCGCCTTAGTTGATGATCTCTGTCTGGGCATGGACAGGGGTAGCGTGTCCCTGTTAGTGCTCTTGGACATCTCTGCGGCCTTCGTCACCATCAACCATGGTATCCTTCTGGATCGCCTGGGGGAGTTTGGTATCGGGGGCACTGCTCTGCAGTGGTTCCGTTCCTACCTCTCAGGTAGATTCCAGATGGTGGAGCTGGGGGACTGTCGCTCTAACAAGAGGGCCCTTACATCTGGGGTCCCTCAGGGAGCGATCTTGTCCCCTATGCTATTTAACATTTACATGAAGCCGCTGGGAGAGATCATCCGGAGACACGGGACGTGGTGTTATCAATACACTGATGACACCCAAATAGTCTTCTCTGTGTCGCCGACTGATGCAGTGACTAGGGATGGCATCTCTCCGCTCAATGCCTGTCTGGAGTCGGTAATGGGCTGGATGAGGGAAAACAGACTCAGCCTGAATCCAGAGAAAACGGAAGTGCTTGTGATAGGTTCTCCCGGTCCTGGGAAGGAGGTTTGTCCACCTGTCCTGAACAGGGTCACACTCCCCGTGAAGGACTCAGTTCGCAGTTTGGGGGTGCTTCTTGACTCGTCGCTTCACCTGACTCCTCAGGTGGATGCGACAGTTAGAAGCACCTGTTATCAGCTTCGGCTGATATGCCAGCTGCGTCCCTATCTCGACCGGGGGGGACCTTGAAACAGTGGTGCATGCACTGGTAACCTCTCGACTTGATTTCTGTAATGCGCTCTACATGGGGCAACCCTTGTACCAAGCTCGGAAGCTGCAGTTGGTTCAAAATATGGCCGCTAGGCTGGTCACTGGTAGCTCCAGGGCCAGCCACATAACACCAATATTGAAAGATCTGCATTGGCTGTCAATCCGCTTCCGGGCCCAATACAAGGTGTTGGTTGTTACCTATAAAGCCCTAAATGGCTTGGGCCCAGAGTACTTGGAGGACCGCCTCTCCCCATACAATCCGCCCCACACACTCAGGTCAGGTGGAAAAAATCTTTTGAGCGTTCCCAAGACAAGATTCGTACTAACGGCGCAAAGGGCATTTTCTGTTGCGGCCCCGCAATCTTGGAATGCTCTCCCTGAGGAGCTCCGCTTAGCCTCCTCCCTGGAGTCGTTCAAGAAGAACCTGAAGACTCATTTATTTTGTCAAGCCTTCCCTCACATGTCCTGATTGTTTTTCCCCTGTGTATCGTGTATTGTACTGTATTTTTAGATTGATTAGTAATTTTTAACTGATTTTATGATGGATTTTAATGATGTATAGTTATGTCTGGTTCTATTTGGGGTATTTTTTCATTGTTAAATTTGTTTTCTTTTTAATCTGTATTGTATTGCATTTGTATTGTTTGTAATCACAGCAATTTACATTGGCCTTGCCTCAGAGGCTTTCTGATATCAATATCACCATTAAAGAACCAAAAACACACAGAAAAGGCACTTTGGAAAGTCACACTCTCTTGGCTTCAGAAACAGTGCATG
>NC_056523.1:279891117-279971117 GCF_019175285.1 Sceloporus undulatus
TATGCCTCTCAAGCTGACTCTCATCATCATCATCATCATCATCATCATCATCATCATCATCATCATCATCATCATCATCATCACACTATCACTGTCAAAACAAGGGAGACTTGTTAGCATTAAAAGCACCCAAAACACACTTTGGAAGGTGACACCCTCTCGGCTTAAGAAACAGTGCCTCCATGCCTCTCAAGCTGACTCATATCATCATCATCATCATCATCATCATCATCATCATCATCATCATCATCATCATCATCATCATCATCATCACATTATCACTGTCAAAACAAGGGAGACTTGTTAGCATTAAAAGCACCCAAAACACACTTTGGAAGGTGACACTCTTTCGGCTTAAGAAACAGTGCCTGCATGCCTCTCAAGCTGACTCATATCATCATCATCATCATCATCATCATCATCATCACACTATCATTGTCAAACCAAGGGAGACTTGTTAGCATTAAAAGCACCCAAAATAAATTTTTAAAAAAACTTGAGGCCTCTGGCCACTCACCACCTCTTCCTTCCTCCTCTTCCTCCTCCTCCTTCTGCTCCCCTCCTCCTCCTCTTCCTCCTCCTCCTTCTGCTCCTTCTGCTCCCCCTCCTCCTCTTCCTCCTCCTCCTTCTGCTCCCCCTCCTCCTCTTCCTCCTCTTCTTTCTTCTCCTCCTCCCCCTCCTCCTCTTCCTCCTCCCCCCTCCTCCATGTGCTGTGTGGCCTGGGGGCGGGGTGGAGGAGGCAGAGGAGAAGGAGGTGGGAAGCACGGGCCCGTGCAGGGAGGCATGGAGGGCGGCGTGGGGCTTCCCCCTTTGCCTCCTCTGCCCCAGGCCACGCGGCCCTCCTCTTCCTCCTCCACACGGTGGAGGAGGAGGAGGGCAGAGCGGTCAAGCGGCCCAGGAGGAGGTGGAGGAGGAGGCAGTGGCGGCAGCGGCAGGACCAGACTGAGGCCGGTCCTGCCACCTCCATGGGCCGTGGGTTGCCGACCCCTGCACTAATCCTTTTTTGCATTAGACTCCCAGCCTGAGGACTGCCATCAGCACAAAACAATACACTTGCAAATTACTCCTGCATTCCCAGGCTCACACAGTACAGCCCCTAAGTCTACAATGTTATTCCACATGAATTCTGCACCATTAAATACACTTCTTTTGATGATATGATCTGTATTATTTGCAGAGTGGGTCCTGCAACTGAATTGGGCAAATGTGACAGCAAGTCAGCTTTTTGACTATTGCTTGTGCATCCACTAGATTTTGAGCTTTTGCATTTTTTCCTTTAGATGGGAAATACTAAATGGATAGGGCCCTACCTATGGGAAGTTCAGTATTTTGTTCTCCCTTTGAAGCCTTCAGCACATTTTTGGAGTGGGCCACTAAAATGAAGACCAGGTTATGTTGGGTGGTCCATTATTTGGATGATTTTTTATTTCTTGATCATACCTGTTCCAGACAGTGTGCCCTTCTAATATAAGATTTGGCTTCCCTTTCGGCTGACCTTGGAGTCCCATTGGCTCCCGAAAAGACTGGGGCCTTGTCACCTGCCTTAGTTTTTTAGGCATCAAAATTGACACTGTAGGTCAGTTTTGTGGGTTGCCACAGGATAAACTGCTCTATCTGGTGGACAGAATAGGCTTGAAGAAAGACACTATTTGGGAATTTCAAGAATTGATAGGTCACCTTAATTGTGCATATAAGGTAGTAGCATCAGGTAGGGCATTTTTGAAGCATCTTTGTGACATGGTAATGGGTGTCACATTGCCCCATCATAGGATCTGGATCATGCAGGGCATAAAAACTGATTTACAGAATTGGTTGGATTTTTTGCAAACTTTCAGTGGAGTCTCTTTTTGGAGGGAGACACTAAAGATTTCCAGTGCTTTGCAAATCTCCTCCAACACTTCTGATTCCACCAGTTTGGGGGTTTATTTTAACTGACATTGGTGACATCAGATTTGGCTGGAAGAATGGGAGACTGTGGGGTTTCTATCTGATTTAACATTGTGAAATTAAAAGCTTTCATGGCCATCATCCATAGTTTTTTGTAGGTTTTTCAGGCTATGTGGCCATGTTCTAGAAGAGTTTATTTCTGACGTTTCACCAGCATCTGTGGCTGGCATCTTCAGAGAATACTGGCCTAGAAGAGAGCTGGATATACTGTGTGACCCTGGGTCTGGAGGAATTCCATGTTAATCTGTGTATTGTTCTGTTGTTGATGGCAGGGCCTCAGGGTGGGAGGATATGCAGAGAGGATTAGTGTCTGATAAAAGGGAAGCCAGCAGATAATGATAACCACTTAGCAGTAGCAGACACTAATCCTCTTTGCATATCCTCTCACTCTGAGGCCCTGCCATCAACAACAGAAGAATACACAGATTAACATGGTATTCCCCCAGACCCAGGGTCACACAGTGTGTGTGTGTGTGTGTGTGTGTGTGTGTGTGTATCTTCTAGGCCAGTATTCTCTGAAGATGCCAGCCACAGATGCTGGTGAAACATCAGGAATAAACTCTTCTAGAACATGACCATATAGCCTGAAAAACCCACAAAAAACTATGATTTAACATTTCTGGCATTTTTTGCCATTGTTGTTGCTGTGCACATATGGGCCTGTGACTTGCCAATTCTGCAGTACATTTTTGGTGTGATAACATGTCCGTGGTCCAGGTTATCAACTGCACGTTATCTAAATTTCTGTGTGTCATGCAGTTTGTGAGGACCTTTGTTCTTTCATGTCTCCGCTATAATAGACTCTTTACAGTTTTTCATATTTTGGGTATCAATAATGAAATTGCAGATGCCCTTTCTCATCAACATTTGTCTCGTTTCAGGCAGCTGGTGCAAATGCCAGCCAGTTGAGATGCCACCAGAGCTATGGACACTTGGAGCAATGAAGTTTCAAATGCTATAGGCTCATCTCTGTCTGACAATACTCGGGCAGCCTACTGGAGGGTATGTAAAGATTTTGAGGAATTTAGATGGATCCTGGGTTTGGCGCCTATGTGGTCTATTCCAACTGACCATTGCTTGCATTTCATTATACCGGTGAGGGTGAGGGCTGCACTGCACCACATACCATTTGTGCTAAATTGTCTGCTTTAGCCTTTGCAGTGAAGGCCCAAGGTTTGCCTGACAGCAAGTCTGACATTAAGGTCAGAAGGATGCTGGAGGGTTGGAGTACAACCTGGGTTCGAGGTGCAAGAAGCCAATATCTCTGTCTATGCTACAGGGTCTAAGGAAACAATCGTCTGTTTGCACATCACCATTTGAAGTAGCTCTTTTTCATGCTGCTGCACTAACTGCATTTTTGGGACTTTTAGCTTAAGCAAATTGGTTGCTTCTTCTAAGCATGATCTGTCAGGCAAAACTCTGGCCTTTCGTGATTTGATGCTTTCCACCCAGCAAACAGATTATTTTGAGGGGATCCAAAATGGATCAGAGGTGGAAGGGCCTGCAGGCAATCCAACGTATTGGATTTTGGAAGTCTTCCAAAACTTATACGTAAGTTTTGATGCAAATTTATTAACTGCTGTTCTGTTTTTCTCTCATCTTCCAGGTGCGGTGTGGCAAGATGATGGGTCCTGATCTGTGGCCATAGCACAGTCTACTGGATGATGAGACAGGCCCAATGGAGCCATTTTTGACCACACCTTGGTTTGAGTGAAGTTGTAATTGTTGAATGGTTGGGGAACAGGGGACTTCATTGGAAAGGGCTGCTACCCTTGCTGTTTGAGAAGTGTGTGGGGCCTCCTCTGGGTGGTTTGGTCATTCTGCTCGCTGGGAATGAACTGGGTCTGACAAAAGGAAAGGCCTTGATTCGGCAGGCCAGTGATGATTTTCTGAAGATTCAGAGATATTGGCCCGGAGTAGTTATAGTCTGGTCTGATATCTTACCATCCCAAGTTTGGCAGAGTTATGGAAATCCTTGCACGCTTGATGTGGTGAGAAAGAGAGTTAAGAGAGTAATCCAAAATTCTTTAACAAACGAATCTGGCTTTGTGATTTCCCATCCATCTATAGGTTTCTGGTCTGATGACCTCTATAGGATGGATGGGGTTCAACTTTCTGATAAGGGCAATTTGTCATTTTGAAGGGACTTACAAGAAGGGGTGAAGGCTGTTTTGGCCAGGCTGGCGGTGGTGGTGGGGAGGATTTGGTGTTCACCATTGGCAACCCCCTTTAGGTGAAAGGTTGGGCTCTGGGACAGCTTTACAGGTCAAGGGATTGGGGTTGGAAATGAGCCTGCCTTTGGGGACATGGTGATTTTGCTCTCTCTTACAAATTTGTGGGATTTGGGGAGAAAGTGCCCTATATTTGCCCTCCAATAGACTGGGCCAAGGGTTCAGTCCAAAATCTTGGATTTACCTTGGGGCCTGGTGTTTCACCCAAGGGTAGGCTGGAGGGGTTATTTGTTTTGGGGTTGTTGTTGTTTTGGTCATGTGGTGACACCCAGTTCTCTAGCTGGCCCCACACCAGGATATGCCCTCTTGTAATTTACCCAAAATCAAGTTTATTAGGTATTAGAATAGGTCAAATAAATGGCCCTTTATTTTTCCACACATATGTGTATTGTCTCATTATTTTATGGTTGATCATCAAATACAGACACAATAGGACATTAGCAATCACAATTATCATAAACAATATAGAAGAGTAAGACACATGTTAAAACATATGAATCAATGGGATTTACATAAATATTGATTTATCATTCAGCAAATGATTCAATGGGTTTACTCTAGTTGAGATTATCAACTGGATTCAGTCATTATTATTATTATTATTATTATTATTATTATATGTTATTTATATAGCACTGTAGATTTACACAGCGCTGTACATACAAACAATAAAATATTAGCAAGGGCTGTAAAAGAAGCTAAAATAAGAAGCCATGATTACAGTGGAAAGGGAATGCTAAGAATAAGCTACAGCTTTAGTAGTGGTAACTGGAATGCCAAAAGATCTCTTCTTTGGAAAAAATGTAGAAATAGATGTTAAATAGCTAGAAAGAGCAAAGATTTTTTTCTTTATACAACATTATTTTCAAAAGAAATTGTAACCCAATTAAGCTTCAGACTGTGGCTTGCAGTAGTCACCAAGTTTTTCATGGCATCATTTAGTTAAAGGAGTAACAAATATTACCAGCCACATGTTTTCAATACCATTAGGAATGTGCTGTTTATCATGACAGCTGACTGGGCTGAAGAGGAGTGGAACAAGATGGAAACCATACCATTAACCAAGCAAATGTCTTTCACATCTGTGGCAATTTGCCATTTGCACAAATGCTGCTAAAATAAACTGGATTACTATCATTATAGAAATGCTGCTTCCATCTCTACAGTTGTATTGTTCTTTTTGTAAAACATCTTTTGCAACGATGTGTTAGACACAGTTATAATTGCTTTTGGATGAAAATTACACACTTTTAATTATAAAATATTTGCAAAAGAGTACTTCTGAAATAAGGCATCTTTTGAAAAACATCTTGCTGGAATTAGCATGCACTACAGCAAGGTTGTCAATTCAGGGCATGATCCATTGAGTTTCTGTATGGGCAGAGTGATATATAATGCAATGAGACAAAGGTGAAAGACAAAAGGGACAAGTAGTCTCATCCATCTTGTCTTAGAGACATCATTCTAAAGTTAGTAGGGAAACTCTAGTAATGTAAATTCAGCTACCACAATCCCACACCAGCATGTGCATGCACATGCCTTGGGCATGCACATTTTTATACCTACAGTCCATGTTGTAGGATAGTCTCCTTAAGGGTTCAGGTTATCATGCTCTCAAATTATGCTCACAGTGACAAATGTTCATATTTTGCCTATATCAGAGATCTGATTCTGCTTAGCTTGGGGGAAAGAAATACAAACAATGCTTGCCATGGCAATGGCCCCAATTGCTTATACTTATGAAATTGTTTTGAGAAACTGGTTTGAATTTGTAGAAATAGTACAAAGCAAGAAAGAAATGAAGAGACAAATGACAAATTGTGTCTAATTTACCTTGGGCATTTCACACAGAAAAAGATACCTGATCCACACCCTGTTCATTTTTGGCATCCATAAAAGGATGTCTTCTATACTGAGTCAGACCTTTAACTTCAATAATAATAATAATAATAATAATAATAATAATAATAATAATTATTATTATTATTATTATTATTATTTATTTATTTCTATTCCACCTTTTCCCTATGGAATCAAAGCGTATTACAACAAGAACATTAGATACAAAAAATAATCATACAGTAAACATAAGCTAGAACACAAAAGATAAACCTAATGTATAAAGCAAGGAATATATATATATATATATATATATATATACAAAGAACAAAATCCACAGTATCAACATAATAAATTAAAATACAGTGCACCCACACCATGCGCGGATGCATTTTAAGCGGCTTCCAGCTTACGTGGAAGCAGTCCAGGGAGAACAACAATGGCGTGCATGTGGCACATGCGCACCATGCTGCCGCATGCAAATGCCCCATTATTTCCAATGGGGCTCAAGCATAGGTAGATTTTCCCGGAATGGATCCCCCACGTAAGCAGAGGGCCCAGTGTATACCCTAACATAGTTAATCTAACTAACTAATATCAACTTTCCCCTAGCAGCAAAACATACAGTTCAATACAAATACTAGGACAATAATAATACAATAGCAGCAGGAGACCATAGTCCCATATACTCCCAAAACATTACATAAATTTACCATTTAGGTCAGACCAACTAACACATGGTTAGTTGGTGTCCCCACAGGGACAATAACTTTGACTGAATTTTAATTCCTACAACAATAACCCAATTTTTAAAACCCAATATTTGCATAGATCACTATTATTTAAATATAATTTTGCTTATACTAAAGGAGTTACACCTTTAGTAACTCCTAATAAACCATCTTTAAAGAAACTAATTGTATAACTGCATGCACTAGCTTGCAATTTTTTGTTCCTTTTTCTTTCAATGTCTACCACTTATATTTCTGTATTACTGCTTCTTAAAAGAATGGGTACTTTCTAGAACAGGTGTGGGCTAACTATGGCCCTAGATATGTTGTTGGACCTCAACACCCACCATCCTTCACCATCGGCTATGCTACTTTGGGTTGATGGGAACTGCATTCCAATGATACATGGAGTGCCACAAATTGCCCACAAATTGCCCAGAAACGTCTAGAGATTTCTTCTGTGTAGAACTCTACACTGAACAGCATTCTTTTCATGCTAATTGACAATAAGATATTTCAGTTATGTGGCCTTGCTGTGAGGTGGGAATCATATGGCCAAGGTTCTGTTGGAATGCAACTCCCAGCATTCCTCACTATTAGTTCTGCTGACCAGGTCTTCTGAAACTTCATTAAAGCAACATCTGTATTGTTGCATGATGTCCACTCTTCATCTAGACAAAGGCCAAGAAACCATGTTAATGTCATCCAATGTCAAACTGGTCCTGCATCATTAGGATGACTGAAATTCCTTCCCTTCCCTCCATAGATTCCATAGTATGCTGAAAACCAGCTTCAAAGTGTTTCCAAGCCTCCCATTGTATTATTATTATTATTATTATTATTATTATTATTATTATTATTATTAACCTTTATTTATGAAGTGCTGTACATTTACACAGCGCTGTACATGCAATCTTTTTAGTTAGACGGATCCCTGCCCTTGGGCTTACAATCTAAAAAGACATGACACAGAAGGAGAAGGGAGTGGTGGAGGGAAAGGGTAAGAGGTCCAGCAGTTCCTCTCTACCTGCAAGGCCTGGACCAAGGCAGATGGACTGGAGGGAGGGCTTGGCTTCATAATGGATGGTTAATCATTTTCCAGGAAAAATACATACTCTCAAGTAGGATAATGCATATACAGTACATAGCAATACAGGAAATGGTTTGATAAACAGGCACCAAAAGAACATCAAATAGTAAGCGACAATTATGCAATGCCTGGGAAGGCTTCTCTGGACAGAATGGTTTTCAACTCCGTTTTGAAGCTGGTTAAAGAAGTGATGGCTCTTGCTTGTGGGGGAAGAAGGTTCCAGGAGTGAGGGGCAGCAAGTGAAAAGGGGCGAATCTGGGATGGGGCAGAGGAAATCCTGGGCTGAGACAGCAGACCTTGACTACCAGAATGGAGGGCCCTGGTGGGAAGGTGAGGAGAAAGAAGGTCTGATAAGTAAGGAGGGACCAGTCCATGGAGGGCTTTAAATGTCGACAGCAGGAGCTTATACTGAATGCGGAAAGGGAGGGGGAGCCAGTGAAGGGATGCCAACACAGGAGAGATGTGGTCAGAGCGGTGGGTGGAAGTGATAATGCGTGCAGCTGAATGCTGAACAGAGATTAAAGGACGGAGGTGAGAAAGAGGAATCCCAGCCAGGAGGACGTTACAGTAATCAAGTTGTGAGATCACTAGGGCATCTTTTGTGTAGGTTATCTTTTGTGCATGGAGGGACATGAGATCATCCCTTGCCTATTGTTCCACATTATAAGTTCAGTGTTTCAAGCTGAACAATATATCCCAATCATTCTGTCTTCCAGTTTGCTCAATGCTTCCAACTTCCACCAATTCCCAATAATAACTTACATATACTGATTGGTATTTGCATAACAGAAGCCAATTCACTGCATCAGCATTGGGCCAAATTCTCATCTTCTTACTCCCTGTCCTTGCTTCTTTCCCATACAAGGTTAAGGAAATTGAAAACGACCCTGCTAAAGCTTAACACAGAGTAAGAAACACAATTGTTTGTTTCTACCTTCCTGTTATAGGTGAGAAATGAGTTAATTCTTTGGAATGTGCAGTTTCTTAAAGTCAAGTTTGACCCTATAACCAAGTTGAAGACCAAGCCATGGTGTGTGCATCTACACTGTAGAAATAATGCAGTTTGACACCAGTTTAACTGTCATGACTCCTTTCTACAGAATCTTGGAACATGTATTTTTGTGAAGCACCAGCACTTTTTGGCAGAGAAGAGTAAAGACTTTGTAAAACTACAAATTCCAGGATTCCATAGGATGGAGCTACAGCACTTAGTTGTGTCAAACTGCATTATTTCTACAGTGCTGATGTACCTAGTAGTTTGGCTGAATATAGTTTGATTCAAATTCCATACATGAAGATGCTAAAACTAAACAATCTTTCTGAAAAGTCCAATTATGTTGTCCACCACCACTTATATTCATGGCAACATCCAAGCATATAATCATCATGATGCTTTTACTTTTTGATGTACAACATTTCAGTGTAAAGGAGAACATAAGCTGGAGCTAGAAAAGTTAAAATAGGAGGTGATGATTTATCAGGGAAATTTTGTAAAAAGAACAGACTCTTGTGGGAGGACAAGCAAAGCAAGAGTAGTTGGAAAGCAATTTGGCATATTTTATTCATAGAATTGTTTTTATATGTATCTCAAAGTTTCAGAAAAGGAATAGGAGGGGGACTAAACACCATAACTGTGGCATTAGGAACATTGAGAGGATACATCTCTCACCTTCCAAATGGTTTTTTAAACCATGCTGAGCTTTTTGAAACATTTTAGTCATAGACATCAAATAGACCAAGTCAGCAGTCTGCTGTGATTGTGGCAAATGCTAAAAGGGCAGTCACTACTGTACAGGCAAAGCAAGTGGACACACTTTTTCTGTTCTATTTTAAAATACCTCTGAATGCATGTGCATTTCATATTTTACAGTCTGCATACTAGGGTTGTGAGGGAAATCCACTGTCTGTCTGAGATCTCATGGATTTGTCTTGGTGCACACTCCACAAACAGTCCACAAGACAGAAACAATATGTCTGTAGGCCTCATACTGATAGACAGCTACAGATACCCTTGGGGAGGAAATGTGCGTCTTTGAAAAGAACACATAGAAAATGTCCATATTTCAAATGTGAGCAAAAGATGGCTTAAACACAATGACAGAATGTTTTCTAGCAAAGCATACAATTTGAGACATGCACAAACATGCAAGTATTTGAAAAAGTAAAGACAGGGACTAATCTTGTCCCATTTATAAAGCTCACAGAACCAACACAAACTGCACATGGAGGTGGAGGGAGGAAATTTGCAGATGAAGACTTTGTAGATTTCACCACCTCTATCACCCATTGTGGCAGATATTTCTTCCATCATTTACCACTCTGAACAAGCTCCCACATCCCATGCTTGGAAAAGTTATTCTTAGGATACAGCTCCCAGAACCTCCCTGCCACCATGTCCACTGGTCATGATCTCTGAGAGATTCTGTGAGCTGTGGCCTCCAAATAACTTATTAAGGTTTTGCTTCTTCTGTTACAAAGCCAACAACCTTGGGGTGGAAGAACATTTATGCTGTCAAAATCTAAAGGGACAGAACCGATCATCTTAGCTACAATGTTGCACCAATATACAGAGTGCAGCCCACAAATGTGCCTAAACTCATCCTTGTAAGACACTTGAAAGAGGCCACAGCCCAACACAAAATACATCATCCCATTGCCTAAAACTATGCAAGAATGTGGTCAAAGGATTCTATGGTACATACAGTTCATGCAGAGATTGTATCAACTAATTGATGTTACCAGATCTCATGGACTTTGAGACTCAGATTTAATGACTCATTTATTGGGCTGTGAATTTACACCAACTAGATTTGAATTGCTACCTTTGAATTGGAATTTACTTTTCATTTGTTCCTTTGAAATGGAGGGAAGGAGTGCTTCCAGACAGAAGACATTTGTTAACAATACCAGTCAAAGGACATTAAGCAGCTATTCCATCTTCCCCTCTTTAACAGTTCTTCTGTTTTAAGAAAAAAAGAAGTGGCAGGAAAACATGGCAGGGTTAAAATGGAAGATATTGATGTCTAGACTCTCATAAAAAGAGAAGGGAACTGCATGACAAAAAACCCTGGCTAGACGTATTCTAGGAGGTATTCATCAGATTCTTTTAAAACACTATATTTTTTTAAAAAGAAACAACTGCTTTGCATAGTGTTCTTTTATAATAAATAATGAAAATGCAAGTACTATACAAAACGTCTTTCACCCCATATTTTCCTAACACTGCAATTCTATGGTACCACAGGAAAGAACTGATTTCTCTCTTTGAACTGGAAACAGAAGCGATACAATCTCAGAGATGAAGATGGTTCCTTTGCTCTTCCTTCCCTGTCCAGATGGAATCTTCTGTAACTGTAATATCTCCAACATCTGGGAGGTCAAAAGGGAGATGATGGAGGGTCCAGCTCCAATGGACTGGCAAAGGCATTGAACCATAGGATCCAAAGGACTATCAATCCCTGACACACATTTGAACAGCATCTCTAAATGATTCCTTCATATTATGGGCAATTGCTGTGTAATAATGAATAACAACACACACCCCTCCTCCCAAATTAGAATAAGAGCATCATAGGTTTGGAAGGGACTACAAGTGCCATCCAATCCTATTCTCCTTTTAAGCCTCTATTTAAAAAGGAGTATGTTCCATGTCAAACAGCTCTTTCTGTCAGAAAGTTCTTCTTAATATTTAGATGGAATCTTTTTCATGTGGTTTAAATCCATTGCTCCATGTCCTAGTCTCTGGAGCATCAGAAAACAAGCTTGTTCCATATTCAATATGACATCCTTTCAAGGGTAAGTAGATCTCATATGTAAGTCAAGGGCAGGTTTTGGGGCCAAATATGAAATTTGGCATGACCTGTGGATACGTTGAGGGTAAGAGTTAAGCAGGCTAGCTGCAGAAAACTGAGAGTGGGCAAACAGGCAACAAAACAGCCGGAAAAGTCAAGAAAAAAAAAAGGAAAAAAGGGGGGAAGGAAAAAGGAAAAGGAAAAAAATGAAAAAAGAAAAAAAAAGATGCAGAGATGGTTGGTTTCTCATCCTTTGCCTGTCTTGTCCAGTTACTTTCCTGCCCAGCCGCCTTTCCTCCCTCAGTTGTTTGCCGCCATCTGGCTTGTCCCATCACAGAAGGGAGAGGAGAAGAGGGAGGAGACAAGCCAGCTAATGGAGAGTGGGTGGATAGGTGGAGAAGCAGCTGGAGAAGACATACTAAAGACGATGAAACATGGCTGGAGGGACAGCTAGTTTCTCATCTTTTGCCTGCCTTCTCTGAGTCTTCTTTGCTGCCTGATTTCCCACCTTCAGAGAAAGTGGAGAGGAGGAGGAGATAAGCGGATCACATGGACACAACCATGGGTAGCCTGGCGAGTGATAAAGAGTCCATCCAGTATGAAAGGGGGAGGGCCAGGACTATGGCAAGAGCGTTGTCTGTCTGCAAAGAGCCTCCTGTAAAAATAGTGCTGACCTCCTCTGCTCTTACTCCCGTTGTCTGGAAACTCCAAATAGCCGTTGCCACTGCCATTTTTTCTAACAACGTTACCATATTTACCCATGTATAAGTTGACCCAGATTTTTTGGGTTGATTTTTGGCAGTTTTTTTTTACTTATACATGAGTATATAAACATGGCTATCATGTAAAGATAACCTTTCACTCCCTCAATAGTGTTACATACAGAGGAAGAAACATCTGTCAATAATGTGAAATCTACATTATCTCACTTTTCATATTAGGAAATGCATTACTGAACCACAGATACTCTAGAAGCCTATTTAACCATGCTGATAAACTCTTTTAGATTAAGAATAAAAGTAGCAAGTGGTACTATACATTTAATGGATTCATGTTAAATCTGAGAATCACACCTTGACTGTGCCTAGATACTGAATTCTTTAGCTGAATACATGCATTTAAATATACAACTGCCTTTTGATTTTTAATGGGGTTTTCCTCTTGAACAGTTGGAAAAATATATGAATTGCTGGCAACTTTTTAAGCCAACAAAAGATGGTAGTTCTTTGGTTTGTCATGTCTTGTTAAATTAAAAGAAAATGATTTGAAATTATGACTTCATCTGATATAACATGTCAGAAATAGTTTGAAACAGACTGGGAAAGTCTCTTTCAAAGTGTTTCAATGTTCTTCTCTCTCATCACATCATGGATATGGATTTTTTTAAGCACAGCAAAACTGAAAAATTCATGATAGAAGGAATAGTAAATCTGTCTTGAAAACAAAGAAACTGGGACTCTATTATGTATAGTTACGTATAAGTAAATATCATGGATTTCAGTGGCGGTTACTTCCAAGTAAATGTTCCTGGGATCATGGTATAAAAAAATATGAAAAAGTTATTTTTTTAACATTATATGCCCCGAAAATTGTCCACAAGTTACAAAATCTGTTCAATTATTAGATGAATAACACTTGAGATAAAATCACCATGGTAATGCAATGCTTTAAAGCCATATTACAATACAATTTTAATATGACACATCTGTTCAGACTAATGTAAATGTCTAGATGGCAATATAGAGAGGAAATTTCATATCTTAAAAAATTGCAAAAGAATGGCGTAATCGGTTGACACATTTAACAATAAAAGAAAAGATTTACGATTGGTTCCAAGAAGGTACTGCTGGGTACAAATGGATGCTTTTATTATAAACTAGCAAACTGCCTGCCATTATGGGGAGAGAGCTTGTAGATTGTAAGGACACCCAGAGCTATGAGAGCGAATCAACTGAACTTCCCTGCAGGAACTCTTGTCAGTGAGGGATGGGCCACCTGGTGCTAGAATTAGGAATGGAGGGCAGGTTCACAAGAGCTTTCCCAAGTACAATGTTTTAGTTTTTTAATATAAAAGGGAATGACAACTATTCCTTATATGACAGATCATTGGAGTGAAAGCAAAATCTGTTCCCTGCTTCTACTGATGCCAGCCATTTTTATTTTCAAGGCTCCATTCTGGTTCCTTTTTGACAAGATGTTGCTAATTTGTATATATCATACGTGAAAACTGTTTTGGATAGATAGAGAAAGAGATGGAAAGATAAGAACTTTGGGAAATGATCCCCTCTGTCCCCGGTCTATGAATTGACCATGCTTGTTGGGGCATTCTGGGAAATGTGGCCCCAAAAGTCTTTTCCCCCCTGAGCTCTGAGACAGATGTGGACATTTGTTGTTGTTATGTGTCTTCAGCTGAATTCCAACTTATGGCAATCTTGCCATAGGGTTTTCTTGTCAAGATTTATTCAGACAGGGTCTGTTATTGCTTTCCTCTGAGGCTGAAGGACTATAACTTATCCAAGGTCACCCAGTGGGTTTCCATGAATGAGCAGGGATTTAAACCCTGGTCTCTTAGAATATTAGACTTAACATTCAAGCCACTATGCTACATTGCAGACATACAAAATTAATTTTTACATGCCTTCATCCCCTTTGAAGAATTCAGTTTGTCATATCAAACTGACTCATTCTTCCAAGTGGTGCTCCATTATGTAGCCAATACAGCAACACCATACAAGAAGGAAGTAGCAGTGTAACATAGGAAATCCAAGTCTTAGAGAACAACAAACAAACAATATTTAGAAAAAATACCTGTGGGAGGGGAAACAACCCACCCCACCCCAAAGTCTGTGACTGCTCAGTACTCAGGAAATTCTGGAGGAAATGGGATGGCTGAAATCTCGAACAGCAGTGCTCAGTCCTGTTACAATTCATTGCTTGTATCATGTGTCTATTTCTCATAGGCACCAATCCACATTTTTCCAAATGACAAAACAACAGAAGCTGATAAGTTACCTTGACCTGTATTATGCCAAAGGAAACAGAAATGTAAAGTAATTTTTAACATTTAGTTTGTCTTGGAAACATATGAAAGTCTACACATTTTAACTGGATATTTCTCTTTTTTTAAAATCTAGTATACGTTTCTCTTTCATGACAGGTAAACAGTTGGCAAGGAACTCCCTCTTGTGGTCAAATGTTTTCAATTAGAATTTTTTTTGCACTCAACTGATGGTCTGGATTATTAGAACATGGGTCACTTGAACCTATTAAGATTAACAATACTGATATAAGTGGCTTTACTGAAGCAATTCATTGCAAATTAGGACTGAATTCTAAAACATATGCTCTTAATTTTTGCTAAAAAGCAAGGTTTTTCATCAGTATTTGAGATAAATCAAATTTGATATCACATTTCTTTTTGACTTTTTTTTTTAATTAAAAAAAACAGCATTTGGTAATGAGATCTTTGCCAATCACAGTGTTATACATGCTTGGTACATGGGATCAAAAGCATCAATGCAAAAAGAGCACACATATTTAATGTAAGCCCAATTGATGTCAAAGTTGTTGAGTTTTTCAGAAGAAATGAAGTCATTTCATAAACTGAAAGAGGATAAAAGATGTTTGTAAAGGACAGAATTAACTTCATGAACATATTGTTTTCAATGGCTATCATTATTTCAGTTATATTTCCTTTAAAAAAAATCAGGATAATACACTTGTAGCTGTTTAAAAAGAAAATCAACATGTGGGGAAGGCTATATGGTAGTCCCAGTACTTCTATCATTACTTTGATAGCATCCACGTGGATCCACATGGTTTTTTTCCAATCATTCTCAAAAATTAAAGTGGTTCACTTTTTTCTAGCCTATTCAGAATTGTTGCTTTTCACAAGGTTAAAATGACAAGGTTTCAGTAGGATACTCACTTTCTTATGTGTTGTTTTAACCCTTTCTGAATACCAGAATGGGAGTTCAATCATGTGATGAATATGTATGAGTGAATCTACTTTTCTATAGCAATACATGATTCCCACATCATTACAGAGTAATAGTCAATATCATAGAATTCTGCAATATTGTGATAGTCTGGAAAATCAGTATGCAAAGGGGTCTTGTGGGACCTTTGAGATTAATTGAAACAAAGGAGTTGGTAGCATGAGTATTTGTAGACTTGAGCCTACTTTCTCAGATGCATGCAAACGCACAGTGGTATAGCCACTGGCCATCCCCTCCACACGCAGTTGCACATTTCAGCCCAGCACTCTGAACCAACCTATTCAAACTAGAACTATGTTTTCCTAGGCATTAGAACTAGTTGATTTTTTTAAAAAAACCACCACACCTGTTCTGTAAGATATAATTAAGAGTGTGTTTAAAAGTTCCTCTCTGACAGCATAGTTCCTACTTAAAACAAGAAGCTGGTTTCATTCTATTCTGTCCTATTTCAGCTTTTTGCTTCGTCCTGGATTCCATAATACTCCATGATTCTTTATATCATCCATTCCACCTTTTTCTCAAACTTCTTTGCCAATGGAATAGGAGGCAGGCAATCAGAAGGTGCAAAATAGCAGGAGGCAGGGCATTAGATGGATTCCAGAGTCATCTTATTTGTGTTTTCCAAAGGTGTGTAAGGGAAGCATGCTAGCCCTATCCCCTCAAACATAATTTCTGAAGAGGATAACCGCTTCTGCTTGTGGGGGATCTCCATGTTCTCTGATAGGCATTCACCCTCCTTATGAATTTACTAAACACACAGTTGAAATGTCTGAATCCTGGACAGAGGTCAATTGCTTGGTTCCAGCTTCTTGTGCATGGGTAGGAGCACTTTTCTGAGTTCAGAACCTGGAGAAGTTAGATTTGTTTTAGAACTATAGCTCTAGGAATTTCCCAACTAGCATGCCCAATGGTACCTCTAGCATAGGGTTGTCAAGAAGATGTAACACACACACACACACACACACACACACACACCACAACACACACTTCAGGCTCCTACCAACAGAAAAAAGACAAGTGATCTATGCCAACTTGAATGTCCCTCTGCACTAGCTAGTGATACCACCTCATTAGTTCCAGAGGGTCTCTCTAACCTTCCAAAGCTGATTTCTGGGGGTTGGCAGTGGATAGTGACTCCTGGGAAAGGGATGAGTCAACAAAGATCTTCTCCTCTCTTGTCAGACCACTGGAAATGCTCCACTGGCTTAGAAGACTCTTGAATCCAAGAGAGTGGAATGTAAGTTAGTCAACACCAATTTACATTCTACTGATTTCAGTGGGTTTGTTCTGACTGTGATTATATCAAGATCAAACCTTCATTTTGAGAGAAAACTCCCATAGATATCTATCCCTTCCTGAAGGATTTGATAATAGAACAACAATAGTTTCCTCAGCTTTAGGGAAGAAGCAGTACTTTACATTAGCAATTCTAATCTTCACCATCATTTCTGACTTATTTGAGCATTAACAGCCAACATACCTCAATCTTAAGTAAACAATCAAATATTGATATTCTTAATAGTCCTGGAAATAATAGATTAAGAATTAATTTAGACACACAGAAGGTGGTGGAACCCATTTTGAAGAAGCAGGAATAAAGTGAGGCTCAGAAAGAAAGCAGGGCATAGGTACAGCAAAAGAAGAAGAAAAACATCCCATTGAGATTACCCATTTTAACAGTAATATAAAGGCAGGGTGCCTTCTGCTGGTTCCAATATTGCTGCAGAAATGGCTATACTTTTGAAGATGTTTCACAAGGGCAGTATCCTAATTGGGGTTGGGTAAGCAGTTATGCTAGCTTCACCATTGTATAAGTGGTTGTGCCATTTAGGACATTGTGTAAGAGCAGTTTCTAAGCCACAACTACACACAGCCCTGTAAGTAACTGCCACATTTCTGCACAATGGTAGAACCCTGTGTAATTGCCCTGTAACTTCACTGGCACAACCTTGCATTAATACAACTGATCATCAATAATCACACTAGATGTCTGGCATCCTATTATTGTTTTACACATGTATAAGTTTACGTCTGGAAACAATTGTGCATTCTTACCTCCACATTCAGTTCAGGAGCATAGTAGTAGAGCTGCACATGTGGTACTGCTCTGGGTGCAGTGCCATTGTACATGTCGTTGCTCATACATTTGTGTATTTAGTTGTGCATCCAACTGCATAATCAGTTGTGCATTTGGCCATGCATTCATTTGGATATTTGGTGGTGAAATGTTGCCATTTAACACAGGGATCATGTAGCTCAATTAACATGTAATTCTACATATAACTCCAATTCACGCTACACTACCGCAGTGTAGAATCTTTGCCAAAGTGTCAGGTGACCACTCATTGAATTGATCAATAATATTGAGAGAAAGGTAACAAACACATTATTTTATTATGTTTCTTCCTCATTAATGTTATGGCTTGCTAAATGAATTTACAAAACACTATGCTACTTTGCCTTCAATCCATAGGTACTGAATAAAACTATGTTCAGTTACCTGCTTTTTTATTTATTCATTTATTAATTACCTTTTGATGCCATCTTTCCATATTAAAAAAATAGCACTCAAGGCATCTAGCAAACAACAAAATCATTTAAACCACCACAAATTCAATGAAAAGCATGCATTGAACAAATTGTGAAGGAAAAGGAATTTTCACATGGCAACAAGAATGAACAAAGTTTTTTTTTAAATATCAGATTTAGATTGCATATGTGCTCATGTGGATCAGAAACTTGTGTGGAAAAGCTGAACTTAATACTACTACTTAATAATATATTTCTACCCATTTTGATGTTTTCAAAATTCTCTCAGTTTTCTCAGAACACAATCAGAATGAATCGCAGGAAAAGCCAGCCCATGGAATAATAGCAATAGCAATAACAAGTACATTTCTATACTGCTTATCAGTGAACTAGCACTCCCTAAGCAGTTTACAGCATGTAACCCAATTGCCCCATGCAAGCTTGGTACTCATATTACTGACCTACAAAAGAATGGAAGGCTGAGTCAAGCTTGGAGCCCTT
Organism: Sceloporus undulatus; assembly: GCF_019175285.1. Taxonomy (NCBI): domain Eukaryota; kingdom Metazoa; phylum Chordata; class Lepidosauria; order Squamata; family Phrynosomatidae; genus Sceloporus; species Sceloporus undulatus. The sequence goes on from NC_056523.1 coordinate 279,909,775, forward strand.
CAGGATTGAATTTACAATGTGTGGCTGCAGGATTGGCATTTAGCCACTGCACCACCATGGCTCCATGGAATCTTTTCTTGTTGTGCACATTTAACTCATTTCAAACTTATGGCAACCTGAGGTTTACCTGTCTCTGGGTTTTCTTGGTAAGATTCATTCAGAGGGGGCTTGTCTTCATCTTCTTCTGAGGCTGAGTGAGGATGTTTCTATACTGCAGAAATAAAGCAGTTTGACACCACTTTTACTGCCATGACTCCATGGAATTGTGGGAGTCATAGTTTTGTGAGATATTTAGTCTTCCCTGTCTGAGTGTTATAAATCCCAGAATTCCATAACACTGAGCCATGGAAGTTAAAGTTGTGACAAACAGCTTTATTTCTATAGTGTGGCAGCAGCCAGAGTGACTTGCCCAAGATCACCCAGTAGATTTTCCATAGCTGAGCAGAGATTCAAACCTTGGTCTCCAAAAGCATAGTCAACACTCAAACCACTACACTACGCAGGTACTCTCAATCCTCTACACTATGCTGGCTCCCAAGGAATCTGTAAATCCCTAGTTTTAGGAATAGAAGTTATGTGGATCAAACTTTTATATCTCCATAGCTTTTATACATTTTATCATTAAGAACATTCCAGCTTTACAATTATAATTAACAGTATTATGGTTTTGGCCTGAGAGAAAAGAGTTCTCTTGGGCCAGGCTTTGACATCAGAGCAGCACATGCAACTCCTACGTGGCACCCGAGTGCAGAGTTCTGATTTGTACTTTGGGGAATGATGGCTGATTTCATCCTCTCTTTATGAATAAATGAGGACGAACAAGGCTTACTGAGGCTAATACATTAGGAAGATTACTGATTACAACACATATCTGAGAATGAGGAATCAATTAAAATATTAGTGGAGCTGGGACAGTGTTTAGTGTGCGGGTTCTATAACTATGTGTGTCAAAGGCAAATTACACAGAATCTGATTGCAATATGAAACACGGTATTTTCATCTAACACCTAACACCCTTCTTCACTGGAATGCCTTACAAAGGTAACAAATCCCATCCTTTAACATCACATAGTACAGGTAACCTCTCACTTCCCCCTTTACCAAATCTGTAATAATAACTTTTATGAGACCATTGGATGCTTATGGATAATATAAAATCTGATGATAGAGATTCATGACAATAACAGTTCATATTGTATTACTGCCCTTTCCCTTGCAAATGGATGAGGAAACACTTTGTCACCCCTTACCCAGGGGTAGGGAGAAAGAAGGCAGTGGTAGCTTTCTCTGCCTTTGTGGATGTTGGTCAATCAGAGTCAATGACTTATGAATTCATCCTGACAATGACAGTCCCTACATCCTCCTACGGTCCTTAGACCATTTTTGTCTATGTGACACACAGCCTCCCATTAGATTTTTGGTGTAAGTTTAACCTTATTTTGGGCAAAGTAGGATTTTGGTGTAGTAGTCTAAGTGTTAGACTAGGACTTTGGGAGATCAGGATTTGAATCCACACTGAACCATGGAATTCCATTGAGAGACCCTGGGCACATCACACTGTCTTAAATCTAAGAGGACAACAAAGACAAACCTCTTCTGAAAAAAAAGCTTGCAAAGAAAATCCTAGAGTTGCAATAAATAATAATAATAATAATAATAATAATAATAATGCCACTCTATTCTTCTTTGGTTAGGCCTACCTGGAATACCGTGTCCTGTTCTGAGCACCACAATTCAAAAAAGATGTTGACAAGTTGGAGCATGTCCACAGGAGGGCGACCAAAATGGTGAAAGGTCTGGAAATCATGTCTTATGAGGAGAGACTTAGGGAGCTGGGTATATTTAGCCTGGAGAAGAGATGGTTAAGGGATGATATGATAGCCCTGTTTAAACATTTGAAGGGGTGTCACATTGAAGATGGAGCCAGCTTGTTTTCTGCTGCTCCAGAGACTAGAACACAGAACAATGGATACAATCTCTAGAAAAAGATTCCACCTCAACATTAGGAGGAACTATTTTTGACAGTAAGAGCAGTTCTACAATGGCACACACTCCTTCAGAGTGTGGTGTTGTCTCCTTCCTTGGAGGTCTTTAAACAGAGTCTGGATGGCCATCTGTCGGGGATGCTTGATTGTAATTTCTTGCATGGCAGGGGGGTTGTACTGGATGACCCCTATGATAAGAAGCCTAAAACAGATGGGCCAAATAACCCAGCTTCTGGCCACATTTGGGGCATAGTGCTTAGATGACTCGAGTGTGCTGGAAGCCGCACCAAGACTGCATCTTTGCTGAAGAACTGGGCTATAAAGGAATGTACAAGATCTGTTTCTTTTGCTGGCATGGTTTAAAACTGTGGCAGCAGCCCAAACTGCAGCTGGGCCTCTGTGCTTGCTGTAGCCCTGTGGAGATTGGTGCCAGAGCAGCCAGAGCTCACTTTATCGGGCCCATCTGTTTTGGTCCCACATCTACCTGAAAACACGTGGGGTTTTTTAACAAAAGAAAGAACTAGCTGAAGGTCACTTCCTTTTTTCACATACTGCACCATTGTTTAGGACAGGTATTCATCTTATTTTATTGTTAGTTTGACTATTTTGAACACTGTTTAATTGCTATTATGTTGCTATGTTTGAAATTGGTTAATCTGACTTGTATTCATTGGGTTGTTAATAATAATAATAATTATTATTATTATTATTATTATTATTATTATTATTATTATTATCCCACCTCTCCCTAGGGATCGAGTTACAATAATAAACAAATATCAATGAAATATAGAGTACATATAAAAATCAAGGGTTAAATATTCCCCTATCCCTACCCCCCACTCTACCATTAGAACAAGAAATAAGAAACAAAACAAATCATGAGCAATGTAAAAAACAGATTAAAATTGACTAAAATAACAAAGAGCAAACCAGCAAACTAGAGGCGAGACATCTTCTTGGGGGAGACATGGGTCATCTATATCAGTGGAGCGGGAGATCAGTCTGGAAAGGCCTGCCAGAAGAGATCCGTCTTGACAGCCTTTTTAAAGGCATCAAAAGTAGTAATATGACAGATCTCCTCATATTACAGTCCATGCGTGGTATGAAATTTCAAACCTTATGCTAAACACCTCTGAGGCATTATGTGATAATTTGCCCACCCAGATTGTCCTCACAGCCATTTGGAAACAGGTCTTCTACTGGATGCATACCTTTGTGGACAGGCAGGTAGACAGCATAAAAGACTAGCCAAACCCATTGTGACAGATTGGGTAGGGCCACTACTTTGTATATCTAATCTATAAATTTAGCTGTGTCATTAAATGATAGGCATTGCCTTTGAGCTGAGCTCTTATAGCCTTTAAATGCAGGTTGCTATCTGGAAGAAAGCGAACATGGAATTTAGAGAAATGTGATGAAATTACTGAAAGACTTATGTATCCCTAAATTAAATGCTGAGGGGCTTTTTTGGATGAGGCTATGTCAGTATTCAATGGTTACCATTTTATTCTTAAACAAAAATTGTTATAATTGATGTTGTAAGCCACCTTCATTCCTGCCATCAGAAGGGTGGGATTTAAGTTAAGTGAACAAATAATAATAAAAAATAGGAGATGAGACTAGCTGGCTATTTGATAGGGCAGAAAATTATTGTTCATTTTTACCCAAATGTAACAAGTACACACACACGCACGTGCGCCTTCAAGTTTCCTATGGACTTAGGGTGAGACCATAAATTCCACAGGATTTTGTTAGGCAAGAAATACTCAGAGGTGGTTTTTCCAGTTTCTTACTCTGAAATATAGGGCTGAAACAGATGGCCATATAGTGCTGTATCAGGGCCACTGCATCTGCATGCCGTGGGCAAAATGCCACTTCTTTTGTGCTGGAAAAAAGGTGCCTTTTCCATCACTGCTGTGGTTTTTCAGTGCTCCTGTGGCATGCGGTGTCTAAAGGTCATATCCAGAATACCAAAAAACTGCTGCCATGTATAAAGCCAGGCAGCTTCCTGCTGGCTTGGGGGTGTGAGTTGTGTGTACACCATGCCCCCAAGCTGCCAGGAAGCCAGCTTTTTTTTGCTGGTCTGTATTGACCAACAGTCTACAGAATCTGGCATTTGTTGGCAGTCTTCCATTAAAGTACTAAGCAGGGCTGACCCAAATACATCTTGCTGTTTCACCCAATGCTAATTTCCAACTACTTTTTCACTTGCCATTCCTGAGGGCCTTGAGTATTTGTACACTTTTTTACATGCTGTGAAACTGGCTAAATTGTAGTGTATATGATGCAACAATTCACTTTTTTCTCCATTTCTCCAAAGACCCACTCACCAGCATCAATAAGAGCTTTTCAACAGTGGAATATGCTACCTTAGAGTGTGGTGGAGTCTCTTTCTTTGAAAGTTTTAAAATAGAGGCTGGATGGTCATCTATTAGGGGTACTTTGATAGTGCATTCCTGCATGCCAGAGGTTAGACTGGATGGCCGCTGAGGTCTCTTTCAACTCTATGCTTCTATTATTTTATGAGTAATAGCAAGCTCATCTATTGTTTGAAAAATAAGCTATCTTTAGAGGCCACATACTGTATACATGGTCACAGACACATTTTTGGACTGAAGAGTGATTGAAAACAAGCATTCCTTGAAACATGGTGAGATATAAATCTAACCACAGGAGGATACATAAATAACGAAAAGATAAACTTCAGCACAGAAGATTGAGAGGAAAATTAGTCATGGAGTGACTATTTCTGATATATTTGATAATATAATAACAAAATCAGCTACAGTTTGTGCTTAGCAATATACTAGAAACTGTCAAAATCTTTGTTAGAAACTGCATACAACAAAAATTATACAAATGTTCAAATGAGTCTTCCAGCCACTTAACCAAAACACTTACAATCAAACGTAAAAAATGATTTAGACTGAATAATAAAGCATTTGCCTGCGTACGTATTTTTAATGTCCATTCAGGTCCAGGTTATTTTAAAGCCTATATTGTTCCTTAGAAATCTGTCTTTGGGTTGAGATATGCCAGGGAAACTCTTCTCTCACACCCACTACCCTCACAGGAACATCTGGTGGGAAAACAGGAAAGGACCATTTCTGTTGCTGCCCCCAAGCTCTAGAACCTCTTTCCCAGACAAGTTAGACTGGCACCTTGTCTATTTTCTTTCCACAGACAAATACAGACATTTCTGTTTCAACAGACCTTTGAGGTCTGACTGTAAAATGCCCATTCCACCTAATCAGTGTGCTGGATTTTTATGTTTGTTGTGCTGGTGTGTGTGTGTGTGTGTGTGTGTGTGTGTGCATGTGTTAATGATTCATGTTTTAACTATTTTTTTATGATTTCATAACTTTTCAATTTTAGTATTTTTTGAATTTTAAACTATGCAGTTTTTAAATCCTGCTATAATGTTTTTTGGGTTCCAGAATGGGAAAAGGTGAGATGACCTATTGTTATTTTTGCTGTTGTTTCTGTTGTTATTTACATTGTGGGTTTTGATCATGGGTTAGAGGCATAGTGGATAGAAGGGGTTCTACCATTCACAAAAGCAGAAACCCTTAGCAGAGAAAATAGTATTTATTTACTAAGTCCCCCTCCCTTCCTCAGTGTCACCTCCCATCACAGTGAAACAGAGTCTTTCTTTTTTAAAAAAAACACCAAAAATCGAACCAATCCAATCCAAACCAAACCAAACCAAAAACAAATCTTTATTTTTAAAAAGCAAACTGAAGGTAGAGGGAGGAATCAGTAAAAATCACTTCTGTATTTCAACCAGTAGGAGGATCCCTGAAGCAGAGATCTGCTCTTGGGAACTGTAGATCCAAACCTATATATCTCACTACTCCACTGATGTATTAGCTTAGGGCCATAGAATGACCCCATGCACATAATGTAAGTCTTCCATGATTGGGGAAAGATTCTAAATCTCCAAATTCACTGAGTGCTCCTTATGTAAACATACCTCCCATTTATCCATACTTCTAATTATCTGAATTTTATGGTGGTCCCACAGGCTATTTAGTTATTCTGCTTTTTTTAATTTGCAATTGACAGCCATGTTATTAAACCATTTGACAAATCTTCTCAATTGTATTTCTCTCCCTTAAGTTCTCCTTCATTCATTTTGTGTCAATTACCTTGATTCATTTCCTAGTGAAGTGTAACATGACATCATATGAAATCCCCACCTGATTATATTAGATAGTCAGAATTTGTATGCTTCATCGGGTCTTTTAGATGTTTCATTGGATTTTTCAGCCATTTCCTTTGGTTCATTTGGCCATTTCATTTGGTAAAATGCCCGGGAGAACTTCTCTCGTGAAGCTTCAATAATCAGAGATGACTTTGTACCCAGATCTAATCTATCCTAAATGGCAACATTTTGTTGGACAGGAAAGTCTTCTGAAAATATTTGATTCAACCTAATCCCACCTTTAGAAGCAGCCTAAAGAAGAGTTTTAAATAAGTCCATGACAAATGTTTGGAGCTGAACATTTTCAGCATGAAAAGTGATCTCCAAATTCCCTAAAGCTTATCTCTTCTTAACATAAATTTCCTGCCATTTGTAGCCCTGATTATCTGTAGCTTCTGCAACATAAATTTTGTTTAGAAAACAAATTTCTTTTCTTTTGGTAGGCTTAACAGACTTTTAAAATAGAATAACATCAGTATTTTAAAGGAAAAGTTGGGATTTTGGATAGAACCTGAAAATAATTCAAACCCACATCCAACATGACACCAGTTCAGTAAAAATAAAAATATTAGTATCATAGCTGTACTGGATTTTTCAGTTCCACAGTAGTACCATATATATGTGATTTCTTATATTGCAACACACACACACACACCAATTAAACCAGTTCTATGATCTGAATTCTATTGATACTGCCAACTACAGTAGAGCCATTGAATCAATGTAATCTTCCTATATGTAGATTCAGTATGCAAAAATTGATTCAGTGGAACCACGCTAACTGGAACCAATCAAAGGGATTCAGGGCTCTAATATGTACCCGTTGTAGCCCCTACTGAATACAAGCTTAGAATCATACTCATTATGGAGTAGTGGTGTTGTTACATGGATGGCCAGAAAAGGACAAATGCTGTCTTCATGTGAGTCCAAGTCACTGTTTTCCTCTAAATTTCTCCTGGTGAAAAAAGGAATTGGAAAAAAAAATCAATTTCCCCATGGAACACATGTGGTCACTCTCTGAACTCATATTTGCAATGATGTACTCTCTTTGCCCCTGTTATATGTGATTCAGCACCAAGACTAAAGAAAAAAAAGTTACTTTTTATGCATTTCCACTTACATCTCTGATTATTCCTTGCCCTGTTATAAGGACCCAGGCTTAAATCAAATTATTACATTAAGTACTGAGTTCCCAAGTTCCCATCAATTTAATGGTTTTACTCTAGATGAGGTGAACAGTTGGATTTAGACCTCACTTATTTACCTTTGGGGGGAAAAAAGACAAATTATGATGGTCATCCTGGTGATTGCAGAGTTAGGAAGGACCTCTAAGGTTATCTTGTCCAGCTTCCTGTTGATGTAGGAAATTCAGTGAAAGTTTCACAGAGAGATGGTCATCCAGCTTCTTTTTAATAACTTCTAGTGGAGGAGAGTGTATCACTGTACATTTTCCTTCATTGTTGTTTTCTGTACCAAAGAAGAAGAAGATGAAGCAGCAGGAGCTGCTGCTGCTGCTTTTTGTGCAACCCCCCCCCCCCCCAAATACAGTGGTGCCTCGGGATACGAAATGATCGGGTTACGAAATTTCCGGGATACAAAAAAGTTGGATTGGCAAAAACTGTTTCGGGTTACGAAATATTTTTCGGGTTACGAAATTCATTTCGGCGCGAAATTCAAATGCTGCAAAGTGCAGCTATAGGCTTTCCAGTGCTAACGGAAAAGTGTTTCGGGTTACGAAATTTTCGGGTTACGAAAGGAATGGCGGAACGAATTAATTTCGTAACCCGAGGCACCACTGTATGTTCATTTTTGCATAGGATAAGCTCCCAATATTATTTTCTGCACACATAAAAATGCAACTTTTGAATTTTGCACACAATAAGGCCCAGGCTGTGAAGATTCTTGTCAATCCAAGATTCTTCTAATCCCAACACATTTTGACCATTTTTTGTTTTTGTTTTTTAAATATTCTTTCCAACACTAATGATTTTGATGCATTGACTCCAGCTCACCCTCCAGAAAGGCACAAAACAAGTTTGTTCCATCTTCTAAATGATAACCACATGGCAATGTTGTCATTTGGATGAGTTGTCATCAAAAATATTTGGAAAGTACCAAGCTGCCCCTGTATAGCAAATTATACTTACTCACTTTCAAATAGTTTGTGTCTTGTAGAAGCATGGTATGCAATTCTACAATTCTAATAAACAGAATATCATTATGCCTCTATTATATCAATTGAAACAATAACAACAAGTTTATTGACTAGGCAACTGACCATATCAACAATAAAATGCAAGCTATCAAAATATCGAGATACATACATGATAAAACTTGCACTTGAAACAAAAAACTTGATCCCATTTCAAACATTATGCATATGTTGATCCCATGTCTAATATATATTTTACCCAGTCAGTTTCATAATGAGTGGATAATTCTGAAGTGGGATTTGTCAGGGATTTGAAGGGTTAAAACACAGCACACAGGGAAATGCTTGATGTGTGTGTGTTTGGCCATGAGAATTCAGCAGAGTAGCAAGGTTGATCAAGCTCAGCTGAAGCTCATTGTCTCAAGGACACTCCAGTGTCCAAGTGCACATAGCCATGGATGATGAAACCATGTGTCTAGATTGCACAGGAGACACATGACATGGTTACACACCTGAACTCACTGGGTTTGGGAGACCACATGGTCTGGAGACTATATAAGCCCAGGGGTTGCAAGAGTGTGGTGTGGGTTTGAAGTAGGAGTTGGATTGGTATGTTTTGGAGTTTTAGAGATCTAGTTTTGTATAATAGCACTGTGAATAAAGAGCACTTTAGGAGACTTAGTTTCTCTGGTGGTTTATCAGAAGAAGCTATAGCATCGGTTTGCTGTGTGTCCCTGGAGGTTCCTGCATTGCTGCAGTTCCTGGAAGACATCCAGTTGCTGTCATCCCAAATTGGACTTTGGAGCCACGCTTCGGCTTCTGGAAATTTGCCAGCTCTGCTCCAAGGGTCTGATTTAACCCTAGGACTCATTTGAGTTGCTGACAGTGGTTGTTGGACCCCAGCAGTTGCGCTGACAGGATTATAGTCACTTTGGGAAACAAGAAACTCTGCTTCTATTCATATCCAGACAAAAGTCCCCTATAGATCTTTCTATCATTTTGAAAAGATAGTGACTGGGATGTTGGATTATATCTTGCATATGTAACATATGCTGACTATGCCTTGCCTTATAGTATGTATTACATTAATTGTAGACAGTTGGACATGCCACAGATATATATATGTATATATTTACATCATTTGTGGAGATGTTTTCATATCAGGTAACAAATGTTTCCGAGGTGAGTATACAACAACTGCTGTTCCTCTTCTTTAAGGGCTTGAAGCAACTATACAATTAAGCATTTTGCTACAAAAGGGATACTGGCAGTTTTTCTTCTTCTTCTTTTCTGCCATGGCTGCTGACTTTGATGATAGAGACATGGCTACTTTTGCTTCAGGTTTTTTAATCCAACAGCCTCTTCACATTTCTCATAAAATCCATAGGCTTTTTGAGGTTGTTATTCTAGCAGTGAACTGGGCAAAATACCTCTACAGCTGCAAACAATCAAAGCACTCCATAGCCCACTTGTGCATCAATATTGCTCGAGTGCAATCCACAGGCTTTCTGTAATAGGGAAAATCAAACATTTTGAAACATATGTCAGCCTTATGTTTGAGAATTTTAAGGGCCTACAACTTCCATGTTGCAGTAGCATGCTATCTAACTTTATAGCACACTGGAGAAAGTGGAATCATTTAAAGAAAAAATTGTAGGAATATTTGGTATCTATATTAAGCAGAGTGCAGCAAGCAAGTGCAATATGAGCTTCTGATAAAAACAGAAGTAATTACTTTGGATGCTCTTATGACAAAAAACAAACCTATGTTTATTGTTTTGGGAAATCCATCTTGAGTTAGGAAAGGATATAGACAAAAGAAGTTGCCCTATATCTGATTATGAGAGCTCCTAAAAGCTGGCTTTCGTGTATGGTTAAGCTAACAGCCATTACTGAATTTGGTGCCCCAGTGATGCTCCCTTCTCAGACAAATTATCTCACTAGACTCTTAAAGCATTGCTATTCCACTTCAACATCTCTGACTGTCTCCTGTTCCATTTTTGGGGTTTGTAGTACAGTGAGGCCTAAGAGCTCTCTGGCTGATTATTCAAAATGCCCCTTCCTAGACGCAGCCAGAGCAGTTAAAGTGGAATAGCAATGCTTTAAGAGTGTAGTGCAATAATCTCCACAGGGAATAAAGAGACCAAGGGGCCAAACAGATGGCTCAGAAAAGCCAGCTTCTGGGTGTCTTGGGGCTATGCTGTTTTGATGCCACATGCCCCCAAGATGCCTGAAAGACACTAGCCAAACAGATGGAGGAGGCAGTTTCAAGCTGTTCCAGGAGCATAGTGTTTTGACATGACATGCCTCTGGAGCACCAGGAAGCCACTTGAGGATTGTGCCAGGGCCCGGTGGCCCTTTATTGGCACAAATAGGAGCAGATATTTTCTGTTCCTATTTGGACCAGTGGTGGTGCAGTTTTGGGCCATAGCATGTGCTTTCTGTGGCTCTACAGCAAGCAGCTCGGGGCAGCCTCAATCCACCCTTTTGGGGCAGTCTGTTTCACCTCCAAGTAACCTCTTGAAGAAGAGGAGTGGCTTCTATAGGTAAGAGGAAAGCAAATAGCTTGTGTTTACAGCCCAAAGAAAGATACAGAGAGAAGAAACAAAGAACAGGTGCTTATCTACTCTTCATCACTAATCACATTATACAAGCATTGATGTCTCTGTTTCCAAAAGAAAGCAAAGGTTAAGCAAAATATTGCAAAAAATAGGATACATACATTATGATTTTAAATTAGGAAGGAGTGATTCAGTCATATCAAACTGATACACTAGATTTTTAAACTCATGAAATCATAGAATCAACGAATCATACGGTAGTTGAAAGGAATAAGGGCTATCTTCAAGACCAACCTCCATCATTGAAAACATTACTAAAACAGTCCGGAATGATGCCCATCCAGTCTCTGTTTAAAGACCTTTAAAGAAAAACAGTTCAGTCCCTTACAAGGCAGTCTATACCAGTGATGTCAGTAGTGGCTTGCAGTAGTGCAGTCTGCATCAGGTGACAACCCAAAAGAGGAGTGACACCTGATTGGGTCCACCTCCCACTTCAGGGTAAGAAGGAGTGAGCATGCCCCTCCTGGCTTCTCTATGATAGCCTCAGCCTCTTCAGAAATGGGCTGCAGTAGCAAAGGATGGAAAAAGCTGAACCTACCCAGTTTGGCTTTGCCATGATGGCAACAGACTCCTCACAAGGAGGCAGCTGCAGTGAAAGACAAAGCCAAGAGCTCCCAGCTTTGTTTTGATGTGGTGGTAACGGTCTCCTTATAAGGAGTCTTCTGCCACTGTGTGAAAGAAAAAGATTGAGTGCACGCAGAGTTAATTCGTGGCAGTAGCAATAGTCTCCTCATGATGTGGCTGCTGCTACCACTGCAAAAGGAAAGGCCAAGTGTGCCTGGCTATGATTCACAGCAGTGGCAATGGTTTCCTCCCGAGGAGACTGCTCCCACCATGGGGGGAAAAAGACTATGTGTGACAGCCCTGGTTTGTCACAGTAGCAATGGTCTCCTCACAAGGAGGCCACTGCAGCTGCAAAGGAGAATAAGTGGCCATGCTCACCCCAGCAACCTCCCCTACACTGGGTGACACCAGACGTGGGGACAACACCGCTCTATATCACTGTCAAACAACTCTTACAGTGAAGAAATTCTTCCTATTGTTTAAGTGGAATCTATTTTCTTGTAATTTTAATCCATTAGTTTGTGTTCTAATCTTGGAACCAAAGAAACCAAGCTTGCACTACCTTCTGCACCACATCCCTTCAGGTTTTAAAAGAAGGCTATCATGTCACCTCTCTCTCTCTCTCTCTCTTCTCCAAGGTAAACATACACAGCTCCATTAGACATTCCTCATGGAGCCTGGTTTCCAGACTTTTTATGAAATATGCAAGCAGTGATTTTATCACCACATTGATGCTTCAGTATATGTTGCTTTCAAATGGCACATTAAAGTTTTCAGAATTTTTCTCTACTTACTAATCTGTTGGCTCACTGTTCTCCTGAGCACAAATTTTTCATAGAGTGATCAATCAGTGTCTGAATCATATAATTAGCCTTAACAACAACAATAATGTGTGGGTTTGGGGCACAGAAAACAGCATGTATTTATTTATTTGCAAGTAAGATAATACTTCTGTACAGGAAAAAATCGTGCACAGAAAACAGGATGTTTTTGCACAGAAAATAACATTTCTGTATTACTGATGCTGTTTTCTGTGGAGGAAACTTTATTTCTCTGCAGAAATGTTGCCTTACATTTAGAAAATACTGGTTTTTTTGCAGGTCAGGATACTTGTTTTCTGCACAGAAAATGCCATTTCAGCACAAAAAATCCATGTTCCTGCATGCACATACAGAGAGAATCTATGAGAGAAAAGTAAAAAAAATCCTCTTTAGAAAACATATTATGTTATTAATACTTGCTCATAGTCAAATAAATGGTGCACTGGGAGAGTGAGGCTGCATCCACACTTCAGAAATTATGCAGTATGATACCACTCAGTGGAGTCCAGGAATTTGTAGTTTTGTGAAAGTTTTAGCCTTCTCTATCAGAGAGCATTGGTGCCTCAACAAATTACAAACCCCAGGGTTCCATACTATTGAGCCATGGCAGTTAAAGTGATGTCAAACTGCATTATTTCTGTAGTGCACATGCAGCCAGAGAGGGAAGAAGAAAATGGGTTCAGGTTAGAGTGATGTAGGGAAAGAGTATGCACAAACAAACAGGAAATCACAACAGTAGAAACTAGTAGTTAATGAGGATAGGAATGCAAAGGTTGCTAATTTGAACATGTTGTTGGAAATTTTCCTCTATTGGAGTTCTGAGCTTGACTAGCATTTGTGGGGGTGTGGGGGTGTGTCGGGGAAGGACTATGGCAATGGAATAGAACAGGGAAGAAGAAAAAGAAGGGATCCATTTATTTCTATCCCACTGAATTATCCCTTCTCACTGATGCCCTATTACATCTTATGAGTTTATCACAAGGGGAGAAATGGGAGTTTAAACAATAATTGACCTATGAAAATTGTGCAATTGACATTGAAATGTGCTTAAAATGGCATTAACGCAAGTGCCATTATCCCATGAAGAACCAGGGAATAACCAGGCAAGAAACAGCAAAAAGTCATTCATGGGAAAATTACGTGATTGAGTTACTGTTGATTCTTGCCTAGTTATTTACAGGATAATGGCACTTTAATCATGTTTCATCTCAATATCTTATGAAAATCATTCACGCAATTGTGTGCAATTGTGGGTTAATCATGGGTTATTCATGGGATAATAGAGCTTTGCATGTGACGTCGTGTAAAAACCATCTGCACAATTGCAGGTTAATCATGGGTTAATCACTGTTTATACTTTCAATTATCCTACATGTGTTAAACTAGTTAGGGGAAGAGAGAGAAAGAAACGGAGAGACTGGCCTGTGATGTGATAAGAAGTGTGTGGGATAAACCAGCAGAAATCACCAGTCTGGAGAAGCCTCCCCCCTCAGCCCAAAGAGTTTTTCTGCTCAAGGGAGAACTCACCAATAAAAGATTTAGAAGATATCACACACAGACTTACTATCAGGGAATCATGGGGAAACGTTAGAGAAGCACATGTGTGTGTAACCCTGAAGCACTTCCCCTGTGTTAGGGAATCGTGAGCTCCCTCTAGCATCATGGAATCATTCAGGGAGAGTGACTTTCCTATTAATGCAAAATTTCTGTTAATAGGAAAGTCACTCTTCCTGAACAATTGCATGGTGCTAGAGGGAGCTCACGATTCCCTGATGCTGGGGAAGCGCTTCAGGGTTACACACACATGCGCTTTTTCTAACGTTTCCCCAGCAATTCCCTGACAGTAAGTCCATGCGCGATAATCTTCATAGTTTTCTTCTCACCAACCTGCAAAGAAAGGTACCTTTCAGACAACTCTAGGCTATGATGTATGATATTGTACAAGGACATGGTGATGGTTTTTTAATGGATTTGGTTGGTCTGCTTAAAAGCAACACTATGAAGATTCCTTGTTGAAATCTAAAAGGCCCAAGGGAAGAAATCAGATTTCAATCTGTATGGAGTTTGGGCAAAAACCTTTCAAAAATTGAAAGATCTTATGCAGTCCTTGAAAATTTAGGGCATGGGTCCTGATTTGCATCTTCCTGGATCCTATTACATTCCATCCCATGACTGTGTAATTATTCTTTATATTCAAAGGCATGGATATCATTCTGTACTGCATCTGAAGAAGTGGGATCATATCCACAAACAGCTTGTGCTAAAATCAAATACATACACACACTCTCTCTCTCTCAGTCTTAAAGGCGCTGCTACATTCTTTCTTATCCTTCCCCTCCTTTCTTCCTTTTTATGCTCTCAAAAGCAATATCTCCACCCACTACTTCCAGTGATATATGTCATGGATAAGAATTTGGGGACAGGTGAAGTAGGGAGCTGTGAAACTGCTGAATTATCAAGGGTACAATTTTAGAATTTAGTAACATTACTTGTGAGCTATAACTTATAAAACATAGATTTGTAATAGGAACTACTGCCATTGCATTTCAATGAGAGCACAGGTGTCTTTCAAAGGCTGCATTCTCTCTTAAACAGACATATATTTAACCACATTTGTTTTAAATCTCAGATTATGCCTGATTATTTTCTCATCAGGGTATCAATTTTCTGTATAGCTTTTCAGTTTCCTTTAAGGTCAAAACTAATTGAAAATTTAATAATATAGCTGCTAAATTTTAATTAATTTTGAAATGCTGGGATTCATTTTAAGTTTTGGCATTTATTTCATTTTCCAAAATATTTTCCTTTGTTACTATGTTTATTCAGGAGAAAAACATAATGTGTTTCTGGTAAAATGGCATCAACATAATTTCTTCTTAATTTAATATTTTTTGGCATACATTGCATTAGGAATGATATTTATGTATAAACATCGCATTATTCTGATCTAGAATAAAGAAATCTAGTTCCATTTTAGAAGCAATGATTTAATATTTTATTCCTAAAAAATAGGTGTGAATCATTCAGTTTACCAGCTGTTCAGTTAAGCCTATAACTAAATATAGATTGCTTTTTACAGCACTATATTAGCAGCAATGGAGAAACAATCAAACTTATTTTTATATTACTTGTGTGTTTTCATGCTTTGTGACAAAATCAATAACACACAGTTGAGGGAACAATATTGTTGGTACACAGTTTTGGTCCATATACCCAGGAGATTAACTTTACTGTTGCTATTGCAAGAAATGGCTCTGATTTTATCATTTACACGGTGGATGTCATTGTATGTGTTTTAAGTTCAGGCCTCATTTGCAATGCAGAAATAATGTAGTTTGATAATATAAGGAGACCTCCATGACTGCAGCAAAAGAGAGGGCTAAGTGCCCCTTTGTCAGCTTTCTGCAGTAGTGAATGCCTCCTCTGCCGGCTTGGTGTGGTGGTAGAAATCTTCTCACAAGGGACCTCTGCTGGTGTAGCAAAGGAGAGGGCCACACATCTATCTCCCAGCTTGTTGCAGAAGTAGAATCTACCTTACATGAAGACCTCTATCACCATGTCAAAGAAGAAGGCCTGAATGCCTTTCTCGCTTATATCACCCCTTGGCCTTCTCTTCAGGCAAAACATATCCAGCTTCCTAAGTCACTTCTCATAGGGGATAGTTTCCAGACCTTCCACCATTTTGGTTGTCCTCTTCTGGACATGCTCCAGCTTGTCAACATTATTCTTGAATCGTGGTGGCCAGAACTGAACATAGTGTTCTTGGTGACATCTGACCAAAGCAGAACAGAACTTTAAATATACTACTATTTACTTCAGTATATATAGTATTGATACAGCCTAGAATCCTATTGACTTTTTTAGCTGCTGCATCACACTGCTAACTCATGTTGAGCTTGTGGTCCACTAAGACTTCTGGATCCCTTTTGCATGTACTGTTGTCAAGCCAGGTGTCCCCCATCCTATATCTAAACTTTTTATTTTTATTTTTCTCTCTAACTCTAGTACCTTACATTTCTCCCTGTTGAAATTCATTTTGTTAATATTGGCCCAGCTTTCTAAGCTATTAAGGTCATTATGAATTTTGATCATGTGCTCTGGAGTACTGGCTACTCCTCATAATTGGTGTCATCTGCTAATGTGACAAGCATGTCCTTAATTCTATCACCCATAAAGATGTTAAACAACACAGTTCCCAGGATAGAAGTGTGTAGCATCCCATTAGTCACTTATCTCCAGGATGAAGAGGAGCTATTGGTGAGCACTCCTTGGGTTTGTCCTGTCAGCCAGTTACAAATCTACCTAATCTAACATAAAGCTGCATTGTTTAGCTCTCATTTTACTAACTATTTTGTAAGAATATCATGGAGTACCTCATCAAGGCCTTACTGAAATCAGGATACACTGCATCCACAGCATTCTCCTCATCTGGGTGGCAATTAGGTAGAGAGGAACTGCTGGACCTCATCCCCTTTCCCTACACCTCTCCCTTCTCCTTTTGTGTCATGTCTTTTTAGATTGTAAGCCCGAGGGCAGGGAACCATCTAATTAAAAAGATTGTATGTACAGCGCTGTGTAAATTTACAGAGCTTCATAAATAAAGGTTAATAATAATAATCATCATCATCATCATCATCTCTCCTGTTATCTTGAATTCTCATAGATTATTGACTGTGGTTCTGTGATAACATGGACCTCGACAGTCCCTGGAGTTCAGGATGTAGGACCCCTGTGAAAGTGAAAAAACTGCAAAACAAACAAACAAACAGAAAATTCTACACTTTTACTTTTTTTTAACCTGAGAGAATATCTCTCTGGGAACCTCTAGGTTCTGTAGTACAACCCTAAATTCAACGTCCACCAGAAGTTGACTAAATAATCACACCAGAGGACCTATAAATATCTAGGTCCGCCAGGACAACTCTTTGGCCAACCTCGAGCAGAGTTGCACTGGAGGATCTAGAGTTTCCTAGAAAGAAATACTAATCAAATCTGAATAATCAAATCTGCAAAAGTCAAAGATGCAAATTTGGAGGGCTTATTTCTGCCAGTTCTTTTAATATCTTTAGATGTAGTTCATATGGACCAGGAGTCTTGAATTCATTTCGCGTAGCCAGGTATTTGTGCACTACTCTATCTATTTTGTGCTGCATTTACCTTACTGCATCATATAGTCCATTTTCCCCCAGATTGAGCATTGTTCTCCTTTTGGAAGAAGAACAAATCAAAGAAGTTGTTGAGTAACAACTGCCTTTTGTCTGTGTTCTGTTAGCATTTTGCCATCTTCTCCACACAGCATCCCTACCATTTCCTTCTTCTTCCTTTTGCTATGGTCATTTACTCATTTACCTTTTTTATTGTTTTTACCTTCTCTAGCAAACCTGAACTTGTTCTGTGCTTTGGCTTTTCTGACTTTCTGAATATATGAGCTGGCTATTTGTTTGAATTCCTCTTTGGTGATTTCCCACTTTTTTCCATTTCTTATACATGCCCCTTTTGAATCTTTGCTCAGTTGAAAGTTCTTTACATATCCATCCTGGTTTCTTCTGGAAGTCATTGTTGTGAATCCAACTCTGGAACATAGCCAGATATTTCACAGAGGTCTCCAGGATGTAAGTCAGTTTTACATAACCCCTCTCCCCTACATTCTGTTTTTATTTCTCATGGGGGCTCACCAGACCGCCCCAAAGGGGCGTTTTCCCTCCAGAGGGAGCCTGCAGCAACCAAACCACATGGACTCCCTCCGTGCCAAAAAGAACCCGCTAAAAGCACCATTGTGCATTGTGTCGCATCAATGATGCAAGCATGGTGCCCCAACGTGTGGATGAGGCACCGTACTTGTGTCATCATGGTGGCCCCCATATGGACGAAAGGTCCATATGATGGTGTCATCAATACGGACTAAGGTTTGGGAGCATGCGGTTGCTGTGCGCTCCCGAACCCTAGAATCAGCACGGACAAGCCCCTTTCCGCCCATCTGTCTCAGGCCATTGTTTCCTACTGAAAGATGTTTCATTTTGGGTCTTCTAAGGAATATCCAGGAGCACAGCCATAACCTACTAACACCAGCACAAACTTAATGTACTAACTCCAACAGCTGATGGTAGCAATAATAATAATAATAATAATAATAATAATAATAATAATAATAATAATAATAATTTGTTTTATTTATATACAGTGGTACCCCGGGATACGAAATACCCACGTTATGAAATTTCCGGGTTACGAAAAAAATCCATTGAAAATAATTGTTCGGGTTACGAAGGTTATTTCGGGTTACGAAAATTTTTTTGGTGCTTTTCGGCGCTTTTTCGCACGAAATCGCGGCTTTTCCCCATTAGCGCCTATGGCATTTCGGCTTGCGAATGCTTTTCGGGTTACGAAAGCGGCGGCGGAACAAATTAATTTCGTAACCCGAGGGAGCACTGTACCGCTATTCCAAAGATCATAGCGGTGAACAGCAAGTAAACTAATTAGCAAGTAAGCTAATTTGCCCCCAACAGTCTGGGTACTCATTTTAGCGACTTCAGAAGGATGCAAGCCTGAGTTGAGCTTGGGCCCTTTTGCTGGTCTTGAACTCGCAACCTTGTGGTTTTGAGTGAATGGCTGCAGTACAGGCATTTAACCACTGCGCCACCAGGGCTCCTTTAGCTTTAGTTATTTTTCCCCCATAGTCCACACAGGAGTAAATTTGGGAAAGGTTCTTCTCCTTTACAGTTAAGAAGTCTTACCTGTGTTACCTGATTACACACTTAAATAATTCCAACAAATTCAAAAGAAAAATTCTTTCATTAAAGGATTCTCATGCAAAAAAAACAAAACCATGCATGATACATGTAGCAATTCTATAGCATAAAAAACGACAGATGATTAATTCCAGCAGGGCTAGGTGGTATGTTTTATTAATTAGTGTTCTGTTTTCCTGCAAGTTGTTTACCATAAGTACTCATTACTCTGAATGAGTCATACTTAAGATCTCTGTTGAAGGAACTAGAAAGACATATGCTTTCAGAAATAAGCTGATTTCCCAAGGAAAAGAAATAATTTGATGAAAGGAACACTTTATGTTCAGAATCTTTATGACATTACTGAAACTAACTATATGGTGTTTTGAAATCAGGTGTAACAAATTATTTACATAGCAGAGGAAGAACAATTAAAACATGTAGCAACAAGTAATGGGGATAAAATTGTAAATGAAAATTTAGTGTTTTGCATAAAACTAAAATTCTGGATTTGACAGATCTTGTCATATGAAAATTCTAGATATGACAGATCTTTTCACATGCCCATACTGTAGACTTCTTAAAAAATCCCTTTTTCTTGCTTTCCAAATTTTATTTGTAATTACTTATAACCTTATTGATTGTTCTTCATCTTTTCACAGCCTATTCAAACCATTTCGGCTGGGGAAAATGATAAAGAAAACAAAAGAAAGGAATGGAAAATATCCATAAAAGGATAGAAAGACAAGAAAAAGAAAGTGGTACTAACAAAATATAGAGGTAATAATTTAACAGATTGCCTGTTCTTTATGGTCTAAGTAATGTGTTCTCTTCTTTAAGGTTAGTTAGGTCTGTTACAGGTACAAATCTATAACCTTAGCAGGCTGTGCTAATCTGTTCCATTCTTTTATCTGTCTTTATCAGCAGTACATTTCATTAGGCCAGTGTTTCTCAAATAGTGGGGCACGCCCCCCAGGGGGGGACGCGAGGCTCCATAAAGGGGGGCGCGAGGTTCTTGCTGTTCAGGCTGCCTGGCCAATGGCTGGACAGCCTGCTTCTGCTGCAGGAGCCTGCCCCAGCTCCAGTCTTCCCCATTGGCCAGCCAGCCTGAAGAGGAGGAGCTTCCTCTCTTTCGAGCCTCGCACGGGCCCAAGGCTGGAGCCTGGAGAGGGCTTTGCAAATTGCAGGCAAGCTGCTTCCTCTTTTCCCCCCTGTTTCTCTTCCTCTTTCCCTCCTCCTCCTCTTATTCTTTTTCCTCCCCTCTTTCTCCTCCCCCTCCTCTTCCTCCTATTTTTGTTCCCCTTTTTCTCTTCCTCTTTCCCCTCCTCCTCCTCCTCTTCCTTTTCTTCCCGTTCCTCCTCCTCTTCTTTTTATCTTTTTTCCTATTCTTCTTCTTTCTTCTCCTTTTCTTCTTTCTCCTTTCCCTTCTTTTTTCTCCCCCTCCCCCTCCTCCTCTGTTGTTGTTGTTGTTGTTGTTGTTGTGTGCCCAACTCCCCCCTTGGCCAGGCCTGCATTTCCCAACAAGAGGGAAGGCAGGACTTGAGGGGGCCATGGGGGGGGGGCTGAGGGGGAGGCAAAAGGGAGCCCAGGAGGGAGCCCATCACGCTGCATCCACATTGGAGAAGTAACCCAGTTTGGCTGGCAATGCTTTAAATCTTTTCTGACTCAAGGCTATGGAATTCTGGGAGCTGGAGTGTGTTGTGGGGACCAGAACTCAAAGCCCGACTCTTCTATGTCTCAAGGCTATGGAATTCTGGGAGCTGGAGTATGTCAGAATTTCTGGCTTATGGCAACCCTGTGGGAAACCCTCCAGGAGAATGCCTGTTCTGTTTCAAATGCTAAGCGTGCTTGTGAGTGGGACATGTAGTTTGCCGGCACGAGAGGCTGGTGTCAAAATGCTAAGCGGTGCTTGTGTGGGTGAGAAGACAGTGTAGTTTTTTGCCGGCAACGGGAGAGGCTGGCATGTTCTGTTTCAAATGCTAAGGCGTGGCTTTGGGTTTGGTGGACATGTAGTTTGGCCGTGCACGAGAGGCTGGCCTGTTTGTTCTGTTTCAAATGCGCAAGCGTGGCTTGTGGGTGGGCATGTTAGTTTGCCGGCACGAGAGGCTGGCCTGTTGTTTTTCTGTTAAGAAATGCCAAGCGTGCTGTGTAGGGGTGGGACATGTAGTTTGCCGGACGAGAGGCTGCCTGGTTTGTCTGTTTTCAAATGCCAGAGCGTGCTGTGTGGGTGGGACAATGTAGTGTGCCGCACGGATGAGGCTGCCTGTTGCTGTTTCAAATGCAAGCGTGCTTGTGGGTGGTGACATGTAGTTTGCCGGCACGAGAGGCGTGCCGTGTTTCTGTTTCAAATGCAAGGCGTAGGCTTGGTTGGGGTGGGACATGTATGATTTGCCGGCACGAGAGGCTGCGTGTTAGTGTGTCAATAGGCCAAGCGTGATCTTGTGGGTGGGAACATGTAGTTTGCCGGTCACGAGATGGCTTGGCCTGTTGTCTGTTTGCAAAATGTCAAGCTTGGCTTGTGGGTGGGACAATGTAGTTTTGCCCTGGTCAACGAGAAGGCGGCCTGTTCTGGGTTTCAAAGTAAATGCCAGAAGCGTGCTTGTGGGTGTGACATGTAGTTTGCCGGCACGAAGCTGCCTGTTCTGTTTTCAAATGCCAAGCGGGCTTGGGGTGGGACATGTAGTTTGCCGGCACGAAGGGCTGCCTGTTCTGTTCAAATGCCAAGCGTGACTTGTGGTGGGACATGTAGTTTGCCACGACGAGATGGGCCTTCTGTTTCAAATGCCAAGCGTGCTTGTGGGTGGGACATGTAGTTGTGCCGGCAGCGAGAGGCGCCTGTTCTGTTTCAATGCCAAGCGTGCTTGTGGGTGGAGACATGGTTAGGTTTGGCCGGCACTGAGAGGGGCTGGCCTGTGTCGTGTTTCATAATGCCAAGGCGTGCTTTTTGTGGGTGGGACATGTAGGTTGTGCCGGCAACGAGAGGCTGGCTGTTCGGTTTCAAATTGCCAAGTAGGTGTTGTGGGTGGGAACATGTAGTTTGGGTGCCGGAAACGAGAGCTGGCCTGTTCAGTGGTTACAAATGCCAACGTGCTTGTGGGGTGGGACGTATGATTTTGGCGCGGACACGAGAGGCTGCCTGTTTCGGTTTATCAAATGACCAAGCTGGGCTTGTGGGGTGGGACATGTAGTTTGGCCGGGCACGAGAGGCTGCCTGTTCGGTTATCAAATGCCAAGAAGCGTGCTTGTGGGTGGGACATGTGGATTTTGTTTTGGCCGGGCACGAGAGATCTGCCTGTTTCGTGGATTTCAAATTGGCCAAAAAGCTGTGCTTGTGGGGTGGGGACATGTAGTTTGCCGGCAACGAGAGGCTGCTGTTCGGTTTGCAAATGCCAAGAAGCGGTGCGTGTGTGGGTGGGACATGTAAGTTTGCCGGCACGAGAAGGCTATGCCTGTTCGGGTTTCAAGAATGCCGAAGCGTGGCTGTGTGGGTGGGACAATGTAGTTTTGCGGACGAGATGGCGGGCCTGGTTCGGTTTTCAAATTGCCAAGCGTTGCTTGGTAGGGTGGGGACATGTAGTTTGCGCGGCAACGAGAAGGCTGCCTTTTCGTATTTTCAAATGCCAAGGCTGCTTGTTGGTTTTGACGATGATACTATTTACAGTCGCGTGGGGGGCGCGAAATGTTTTCTTCTTCCTAGGGGGGGCATGACAGAAAATAATTGAGAAGCACTGCATTAGGCCAACATCTAGTGTTTAATAAAAGAGTCTAAGTAATATGTCCCCTTAAATTATAATCCCTTTAAAAAAAAAGAATGTTCAGAAATGGTTGCTAGGTTTAATTTTGTATTTATAAAATACTGCTTGGATGTGTGTATTTGAAGACAGGGTTTATTTTTTTAAAAACTTGCTAGGTTCTGCCAATTCTATTTACTTTTTATCTGTTTCATTCTTTACAACTTTTCTGGTTTTACTTATCCTTTCATGATTACTGCTATTTAACATGTATATTGCCTTCATACAGCTAGGCTACTGGGTCGTGGCCCCTTGTTTGTGGACTCTATGGCCACATTTCACAGAAAAAACGTGAAGAATATCCTATAGTATGCATGATCTGCCTATTCTGTTCTGTTTTGTTTTGTTTTAAGCCTATGGAATTGTAACTGGGATATGATCTCTATCTAGCTGCCTTTACTTTGTGACAAAACTAAAATAATCTGAACTAAAAAGAAACAACATTTGTTTGAATATGATATTTCCTCTGTGTAGCCATTGGATTTTTCTCTGAAGGGCACAGAGTAGACAAGTGTCTAAGATTATTTCATTTCTGTAGACACTGACATTTGCAAATGTGATGCAAATTCCTGTTTTATTTTTTGGAGGGGGGCATTGCTAATTTTTTTGGTCTTAAGCAACTGACCATTCAATATGTCTTGTACAATGTAGAGGGGTGAATATGGACACAGGCCATTAGAGTTTAAAGTAGAGCAAAGAACAGTGGACAAGAACAGCTGGGTACCTTCAAGAAACAATATTGCATAGAGTGACATGTTGACATATTCTGCTCTGCCTAGGTTACAGGAAGAATTCCAAATATGATTAAGGATGTGCCCATTAAGTAAGCCTGTAATTATAGTGTAAATGCATACTTTCCCTGGCATGGAATTCAGCCTTCAACAAATTCTAGGGTAGTTTATAAAATGAATCCATGGAGACCAGGAATGGACAACTGTAGCGAGAGACTGGACAATATTCTCCCCTATGCCTCTGGCAGCTGCACCAATGCATTTTGACACACTGTAAGTTATGTTGTATTACATTAAACTAATTTTGGTTGCTTTATTGGGGGTTGGGGGGCTTTGGGGGCATTTTCAGTTGATTTGACTGGTTTAGGGTTGAAAAATTAGCCTCCCCCAGTGCCATTAAAAAATCTTTATGTGGAGGATTTGGAGGGGTCACCAAAGGGATTTCAGGGGCTGAAAAAACAAGTCTCAGAGAAATTACCCATCTCTGATATATACCTTAACTCCATATTCTTTCCAGCTTTGATCTCTCCTGTGTCAAAGCAAAAACATGTGAACAAGGCACAGCTCTTTGTACTTCATTTGTGTGCTATCACTTTCTTTTTTCATTTATATCAAGGTACATAGAATAGAATAGAATTTATTTATACCCTGCCCAATCACTAGGAATCTGGGCAGCTTACAACAGTAGGGAAATGCATAAGCTTCTCTCTATCTATAGAGTTGGATAAGGATATAGCTTTATAGCTGTCCTTCCAAGTCTTAGGCTACATCTACAATTTAAAAATATTGCAGTTTGACACTGTTTAAACTGCCCTAGCTCAATATGAAATCCTGGGTTTTGCTACTTTCTGTGGCACCCGAATCTGCTGACAGAAAGGCTAAATATTTCACAAAACTACAATCTCAGAATTCCATAACCATGACAGTTAAAGTGATGTCAAAGTGCATTATTTATAAAGTACAGATGCAGCCTTTGCTTTCTTCTGAATTCATTGGTGAAGTCTCCTTTCTGATTTATTGAGCCAAGTTATGGCAAATCCTGAATTATTTCAATGTCTTCTTTATCTATTTTTAAGTTATTTAAGTCATCTATAGTCATTATTTTTGTTTTCTTTATATTCAACTGTAAACCTGCCTTGCACTTTCTTTCTTGACTTTCTTCAGTAGTCATTTCAGGGCTTTGCTGTTTTTTGCTACTAGTATGGTGCCATCTGTATGCATCCTTCTTTATTGGTCTAACTCCAACACCATCCTAGCAAATCCTTCTCCTTTTTCCAACCACTGTTGCCTTCCGTCCCACTGAAACCTGATCTAAAGGATATCCTAACCCTCTGGAACAGGTTTTGCAGATACACAGAGGACTGCAGAGGAAGAGGACATCATTTGACTTATGGAAGTAGTTCTGCCAGCAGAATTACCTCAGTGGATTCCATCCCTTATATTGCCTAAGCATTTGCCTCAGATGCTGCTGCTGAATAACCACAGGAGACCATGTTGGAGGAAAGGCCACAACTTTATTAAGCAAACCATTGGTAGGGTTGGCACAAAGCATGAGGTCAGGATCTGCGAAATCAAACAACCCCACGTTTGTCTGATTAACCACAACCTGGCACCCACCAGGCATTGGGATGACCTAGGGGCTAAGGAGCACCATATGACCGCATCTCTGCCATGCGTTCACATATTTGCTAAGCCCCTAGTCACCGGGAGGCGCTCTCGCATTATGGCCCCCGCAATGGCCATACGCCTGCCCTATTCGCCCCCGGGTCCCGACTGACTCCCAAACCAGGGCTCCGTAGCCCTGGTACCACACCGTGCAGATCCTGGCCTATGCTGCCGCCCCAAAGTTGTGACAAAAAACCCAAACCCAAGCGGTGGGTGGGTGGGAGAAGGCTCAGCTCCTCCTCCCTTCCTGCTTGGCTCCTAACCATCCGGAGCCAAGCACTGACTGAGGGCCGGGGCTGGCAGCACGGCCTATATAGGCCTAAGCCCCGCCCTCAGTACCACCTGACCAGGAGACTCCTCCTCCAGGGCAGCTGAACCAATCATCTGCCCTGGAGGACCGGAACTCCCGGTCACTGAGCCCGGCTCCCAGAGCGTCGCGGGGTGGAAGGGCCTCCCCTTTCACCCTGCGCACCAATAGGGAGCCGGGGCAAGCCCCAGAGCACTCTGGGGCTTGTAGTCGTTCGCTGCGTCTAGTGGCAAAATGGTAAGCCCGCCGAGTCGGGCAACCGCTTTTACTGATAGAAAACGTTAAGTTTTGAAATGTGTATATTTTTACAAACCCTAGATCTCAATCTCTCTCCATCACTGTATTAAAATAACTCTTATCTCAGTACTGTTTGCATTTAATATGTCCACATGATTTAGACACTCATTTGTTATGGCAGAAAGTGCTTTTTATCATCAACTTAGTATTAAGTACTTACCTCTTGCAATGAGCAAGGAAGGAGGAAAGTAAAGAAGGAAAATCAGGTAGAAAATCTTTATTAATCAGCTTTTTTGGTTCTGTTTTTTGTTAACATCAACTGATTAATAACCATGTTCACCTTGATATGAACAGGAAAAAAAATCCTTGAGTCCATGAAAACTATTTTGACATGAGTCATCATATTTAAATATGATCTCATGGAATCTTATTTTGATCAAATTGGATGTTCCATTGAGAGTTCAGTGCTTCATGAGGGGTTTTTGTAATGATATTGGTAGCTTCTAATATATAATTATTTGAATCAAACTTCTGAAACAAGCATCTTTCAAACATGTTTTAAATATTTCCATTTTATCTTAAGTACCAGATGTTGAGAATTTGAAAGCATGCTTATTTGGGTCTTTTGGTCCTTCAGATTTTTTTTTCTGACTCACCATCACTCATCTCTTGTGTATTTAGCCCATTTGAGTGAACACTTTTAAAGAAATGGCATCTCTATTGTGCTAAATTGAAAGCTTAAACCACCTGCACTTTCAGGAGAAAAAACTCTGAAGAGCCACATGAATGCCCTTCAGAACTACAGTAAACTGTAAGAATTTAGCAGACATCACACCAAGCCTAATACATGTACTCAAGAGCAATCTGTTATCTGATAATTAAAACATATGTTTTGATTTAGAAATGTATAACTCACTTTTCATGGTGAGAATAATAATAAAACCATATAAATATTAAAACCAAAATAAACAAGAAAATAGGCAATATCGAAGAAATTACCAGAGTTCAAATTCAATAGCAGCCTAATAATCCCAGCATGCATAAAGATTTTAAAAATATATGCGTGAAAACGAAAGTGAGAAGGAACCAAATCCTCTCATTTTGGCCCAAAGAGTAGCTGCAGTGATCAGAAGGACAAGCAGTGGAATCCACTGTTTTCTACTTCACTGTGTGAAATAGCTGATGAAGATGTAGAATACTGATTTATATATATAACACACAGACATACACACACATACTTTTGTACAAAAATTCTGGGTTAATTTTTTGGTTTTTGGTTTTGTTTGTTTGTTTGAAAAAATGTCCCAAAATATTAAATATGATTTTAAAATAACTGGAAATTTTACTCAACAGGGGCAGAACTTTCTATATTTTTAAGTATATTTTGTATGTGACACCAAATAAGTAAGGATTTGCATTCCTATTGGATGTTCCTTAAAACAGAGACTTGTTCAAGAAGAGGACTGGCAGCTGGCAGCCCTACAAATAGTGGATTGCCACCTATAGAAAAGAAGACATACAGCTACTGTATGAACAATGGAACTTTGCAGAGAATCTGACAGACTTCAACTAAGTTTGTGAATTTGACAGAGAACTTGGTTATGCATCCCTCTATCCCAGTTTTTGTGGTGGTAGTAAATTGAAATGTAATTGAATGTTACAGATGGACCCGTGTGTCAAAATTGGCTACTGTATTTCTTGAGACATGGAGAATCATTTGTTCTCATCTTCAACTGTTAACATTCACCACTACCCTCTGCATTTGCCACCATGTTTTAACTCTTACTATGATGTGAGGTCTGTGGAACATTTCCTTTAAGGGCTTTTTTACTTCTAAGATCTATAACCCCTTTATTCCCTCATCTTTTCTCTCAGCTTCAGTCCCTGATCTGCATAATGTATATACAGTTGGTCCTCTATATCCACAGATTCTTTATCCATGGATTTAAGCATCTACAGCTTGAAACATTAAAAAAAAACTTATATAAACTTCAAAAAGCATAGTTTGATTTTGTCATTTTATATAAGGGACACCATTTAACTATGATGTAGTACAGACGGGAGACACCACGCTGCGCCTGTAAGCCTCGTGTCTGTGCTGCAGCATCCGCACAGACACACCACAAAAAAAGAGCCACCTAGATGGCTTCTTTTTTGTGACACCAGAAGCAAGAAGGGGCATCACCATGATGCTACTTCCTGCCAGCAACATTTGGTCGCTGTACAATGGCGGGGTCATCATGGTGGCCCCCGTATGAATGGGAGGCCACCATGATGCCAGTGCCTGTACGTATTAGGGTTTGGGAGCATGTGGTTGCTGTGCTCTCCCTAACCCTAATATCGCCACCACCACGACACAAAGCACTCATGTGTACCAGGCCCATATCACTGTATTTAATGGGACTTGAGCATCCACAGGTTTTGGTATCCATTTAGTGTCCTGGAACCAAACTCCAACAGATATCAAGGGCCCACTGTAATAGCTACTGTAATAAGGTTTTTCTCTTCTCCCACTCCTTTTCACATTTTCCAGCATTATAATCTTTCCCAGTGAATCATTTCATCCTACATGTCCAAAGCACAATAGTCTTAGTTTAATTATGATGGCATCTAGTGAGAGTTCAGGACTGATTTGCTCTGAGAACTATGTATCTGGCTTTTTGGGAGACCATGATATTTTTAGAACTCTCTTCCAGCACCACATTTGAAATAAATTTATTGTCTTCCCATCAGTTTCTTCAACATACAGTTTTTAAAACCATAATGAAAAATATGAAATAAGATAACCTAATAATTCTGACTTTGGCATTTGGTGATATATTGTTCATTTGTGGATCTTATCTAGTTCATTCATAGCTGTTTTTCCAAGTTCTAGTCTTCTTATGATGTAACCATAGTCTCTGTTTTGATTCATTACTGAGACAAGATATTGGGTTTTTATAACTATATTGAAGTCTTCAGCTATATTAAATTGTGTTAATCATGGTCATTGTTTTTGTTTTCTTACTATTTAACTGCTTGTTCACTTTCTTTCTTAATAATCATCAGTAGTTCTTCCATCTGTATATCTGCATATCTTAAGTTGTTGATGTTCTTTCCTTCACATCTCAAACCTCTGAGCCCGATCCCTTTTTAAATGTATGATGTATTCTCATATAAATTAAACAGATAATTGTGTTAAAACAGCACTGTATTTCTGGGACAGGTGGTAGGATTGCATGATCCAGAGAGGCAAGAGGCTATAAAAGTCAGATGGTGGGTTTTTTTGAGCCAGAGTAATTATGCCAAACCCTTCTTCAGGAAGCAATGGACACATCAGCAGAAGATAACTGACAGTTCCCATGATATGCTTTTGGGTTTTCTGCTTGCTACATCATCAGAGACATTTTAATAAGTCTTCAGAAGAATTTTGAGAAGGCAGTTTAACAGGCGGGACTCTGTATTACATTCTGGTACATTGCAGCTCACTCCTCATTCCTTCACATGCTTATCTCTGCAACAGGGTTTCCCCCCGCCCCCAGTGATTGGAAGAGTCACAGATAGTTCTTTTACTACAGGGGTGGAAATTGTGCAACCCTGCAAACACTGTGCTGCTGCAACTTCTAGCCTTCTTCACTGTTGACTATGCTGGTCAGGGCTGCTGAAACTTGCAGTCCAGTGGGTTAGCAACAGAATTTCCACTGATGATCTAACAAAATGCCACAGCTCTTCCTTGCTCACCATGAAATGGTGGCCCCGAGTGGCTCCCTTGAGCATGAATGTTAGGCTACTGTTGCTCTCTCCATTTTAGTTGCTGTGTGAGTGACAGGCATGCTCTTGCAACTCAAACACACAGATTCCCATAAGGCAAACCATTTTTAGAAGCCTAAACATTTATTAGTTTTCTATTCTTGGTTAAGAAGTTGCAAACCAAGAACACACAGCTGTGAAATCCTACTCTGAAAAATGTAATGTCTCAACTTTCATAAATATTTCAGATATTATACAAACACAGCAGCAAACAGCAATAGAGACACCTCCCTGGGTAGCATATGTACTCTGGATAAAAAGGGAGGTGGTTTGGAGTAATGTGCATAGAGTGGGAGGACTCACATTCTGAGAAGCAAACATTTTTAGCCATACAGCCAAACAGTCCTAATTTAGTCTGCTTTCTTAATATACTGTCAAGGGGATTCTGCTGGGTGATTCACGGTAATGAACTCCACCAGGATAGTGTGTAAATCTAAAATGGAGGACTGATTTGAAGCTGTTACTTGTTGTTTTGCTATAGCTCTGGCTGAATGAGCTCTAATTTGATCATGAAGTGACCACTACACCAAAGAACAATAAGAAATGGTCTCAAAGTGCCAATTCAGCACAAAACTTTTATAGGCTGACTGCCACATCAACAAATTTACTAATAAATTGTGCCTCATGCTATTAGGAAACCAGAAACTTTTATTTCTGCATTCAGATCAAATGGTTAAAAAATTCTTTGTCCTGGACAAGCTAGAGTTAGAATTTGCAAAAAGTGCTAAGCCTACTGAACTGCTAAATCTGAGATTCAGTGCTTCCTCCTAGCAAGCTGAGAATGAACTTGTCTTTAAGCCTGTATCTTAGACAGATTTTGCAGCCAGTTTTTTAGTCCCTGAAAGAATCTTCTTGATATATCTCAACTTTAATATATAGAGAGTACTTAACTACCAGATACATATGAGCTACACTATGAGTCAAAGGATGTCTCATCAGTTTAGTCAGGACCAAATTAATAGTTAATGGCTCTACATGTGAATTTATTAGCTTCCAATGTACTGTCCCCTTAATAATCTCACTAACATCAAGCTGGCCTGCCAAAACACTGCTGCATAGATGTATTTCAAAAGCTGCAAATAAATGATGTCTGAAAAAGATATGCTGAATTAACTATTAAAACACTAATGTATCTGTAACAAGTGGTGAGTAGTCCGTTATTCTGATTCTATTACTTTCCTTGTGTGCGAAACCTCATTTCCTGTCTACTTTACATGTTAGACTAGATATCTGCACATATATTTAACAAAGTGGAAACATATATTAAAATAAGTTATTGCAGAAGTGGGCACAATGTTGTCTGTTCTAGCACAATATCTAACTTTTGTATTATCCAAGTCAGTGCAATTTTGAGATCATGTAAAGGAAAAGATGCTTAAGTCTGATGCTAATGGAAAATGAAAGAAAACACCTTGATTTTTATTATCTTTGAAATTAAATATCAGGATGTTAAGATATAATTTATGAGTTTATAATATTTATGATTTTTTTTGTGGTTATACTTTCCAATCGTGAAGCAGCATGTATGGATACAGCTTTAAAGGATATTTACCAATAGGAATATGTCTTCACATAAATCACATATCACTTGATGATGCATCTATAACCATTTAGTTAATATGACACCACAGAGTACTTATTTCATGATTTATAATAAATGGAAAAGGATAATACCTGAAGGGGAATATTTACTGAGAATGGAAAATGGAAGCTTGGGAAGCAAATATCTGACATTTACTAACAAAAAGATTACTGGGTGTTGTAAAGTCTAGATGAGAATATTGGGATAGAAATTTTAAAGCAGGTACCTAGGCAAGCAGTCATTAAATTATAAAGAGGGGGGGCATTTTACATGTTATCTCGCAATTTGCTGCTGCTAAATAAAAAGGCAACAGAGGCCCCTAAGGACTGGAGCGTGGCTTTGGCGTGGCTTCTGGACTCTTAAGATGCATGCATCATTGAAACACCATACCTCCAATGTGATTTGAAGCAGCTTTATTTTGGCATGTCTGTATGGGGCCAGAAGCATGCAGAGCAGACAGTAGAAACTTTCCTAAGATGATATTAAAATAGATAAATTATTCAAAGGGGCTATGCAATTATGTATGGGGTATGTAAATATTTAAATAAAATTACCCTGTTAATTTTTGAACTTAAAGATAGTCCTTTGGAAGGGTGTCAACGTGAAGCATTATAATGTGAAACATGTTTAACAAAACAAAACCAAAGTGGAGAAAGAAGGCATATGAGCTTATTACTATGTCCTCACTGCACATGAAGCCACATGTGGAAAGGGCACTGCTGAGTTTGATATTTTAAGCGTCATGATGAAATAACCCATATTAACAATTGCCATCACAAATAACTTATCAGATAGTAATTATGACATTCATTCAATCAATCACTTTATTTATATCTCACTTTTTGCTACAACAGTGAGACTCAAGACACCCTACAAAATAAAAAAAAATACAAGTAAATCCACCTATAGTTAAAACAGTCAAAAAGTGATGATTAGTATGATATTGTACTGTCTATGCAATTATTGCCATATGAAACATTAATTTAAAATTTTAGGTTAAAAATAATACAGCACTAAAACAGCAGAAAGCCAGCATAGTGTAGAAGTTTGAGCATTGGATTACCACTCTGAAGAATATGGTTTGAATCCCACTTGTCCATGGAAACCCAATGTGTGACCTTGAATAATTCATAGTTTCTCAGATTCAGAGGGAGACAAGGCAAACCCCCTCGGAACAAATGTTGCCAAGAAAACCACATTATAGGTTCATTTTAGAGTCACCAAAACTGGAAATGATTTGAAGGCACAAAACAACAAAAACAATGACAACTAAAGCAGGGAATCCATAATATAAAACAATCATTTCCCCAAAGGCTGCTGGAATAGACAAGTATTCATTTGATAATGAAAAGAAAGCAAGGAGAGCACAAGCCTAGGCTTCCTAGGAAGGGATTCCAGAGTCTAGGGGCAGTCATGGAGAAGAAATGAATTAGCTGTTAGATTAGTGGAGCTGCAGCAACAAGAGAGTTGTGTGTGTCCTGAGCCAGCCCTGATTAACACAGTGGCTGAAGTTGTTTGGACCAGATGAAGTGTCCAAACATTCTTCAAAGATAGCATTACATAAAGAATATTATAGTGAACCAAATGGATATAACTATGACACGTATCACCATGACCAAGTCAGATATCCCAAAGTATAGGCACAGTTGCTGCACTTGTTTTAATTGTGCAGAATTTATTTATTTATTTAAGCAAAAATCACAGACTCCTAACCATCAATGGAACCTGAAAAGCCATATTCAAGGTAGTGAACCTGCGCTTTCCATAGGAGCATAACCTCATCTAGCTAATAGTTCAATCACTATCCCCAGATCTGTCTTGTGACTGATTAGTAGCACCTCTTTCTTATCTGGATTAGACTTTCATTTTTCACATTCATTCAATCCATTAATATCAACAGAAACTTGTAGGGAACCAAAACAATTTCCTCAAAATGAAATGGAAAAGAGAAGGAGAGGCAGTATGGCTACTAGGCATGGCAGCTGGAACATCATTGCTGGGGGATTCTGAAAGCTTTAGTCCAAAACTGCACCTTAAAACTCTATCAGTAGAGTATCATCAATGGTAACCAGATGGATGGAGAATGGACATGGCCACCTCCAGAAGAAT
Organism: Sceloporus undulatus; assembly: GCF_019175285.1. Taxonomy (NCBI): domain Eukaryota; kingdom Metazoa; phylum Chordata; class Lepidosauria; order Squamata; family Phrynosomatidae; genus Sceloporus; species Sceloporus undulatus. Next base: position 279,943,064 of record NC_056523.1, read on the forward strand.
GAATGACTGCTCTGTCAAATTGCCCTGTGGGGACTGCTTGACCATATCAGTCTCCTGGCCACTGGTTCATTCACTCATCTGCTTAATTCCACTCCCTCCTTGCCTCAAGCTGTGAGCTTATCTACTGTATTGGCAGTGATTGGGTCTGAGAATTCAGCTATTTTTTCCTAATGTTCCAAAGCAACTCTGTGTAAAATAATATGGTCATCTATATGACAAAATGAGAAGATGATAATTTCCTGCTTCGATACTTCTTGAAGGTATCTAGTTGCTTGCTAGTTGATCTGATCTAATAAGATTCTTATGTTCTATAAAGTGGGCATAAACAATGTGCACCCATCCAGCTGCTGTCAGGGTGTGATTTCCATGGACACAAGGGGCAGTGGGAGATCTGAAGTGCACATATTCCTCATTCACACTGTAAAGGAATGTAGATATGTCTTGGAGTGCATTCTGCCCAGTCACATTACATTCTCTACAGGACCCCGGTTAATAATAGCAATCCCATCCACTCCTAAAAAAGGTTTTCAGGGTTTTACTTTTATTGAAACAGATTTCCCAGGTGCACTGGCTTATCTTTTCCCATAGGAAAAGATAGTAACTAGTCATTTATTTGGGACAAAGTAATGATTAAAGGGTTGAACATGGGGAAACTATTATTAGAGATGATGCAGTTGCATCTGTTGTAAATCCTGCATTGAGCAGGGGTTTGGATCAGATGATTTCCAAGACCTCTCCAAATCTATGATACTAAAAATTGTGAGCCCAGTTCTTGAGGATCATCTCGCTCTTATATGAATTACTTTGCCTACCTAATTGCAGAACCTGGAAAAATTATTTCTTGGATGACAACTCCCAGAATCCCCAACCAGCATGGCCAAAAATTAGCTTTTGTCTGCATCTCCAGTAGCCAACATTGAGTTGTATTATTTTGTTTGTTTGTTGTATTATTTTGTTACACAGAAAAAGTTTCAGAGCTTAATGTCAATATCTGTCTGCACTGAAGATGGGCAGAGAAAATTATAGAGAATGATGTTACTGCTCACCATTGAGGAATTTGCAAAATAATAATAATAATAATAATAATAATAATAATAATAATAATAATTGCAAACTGCAACTTTGGTATTGAAATTGTTTAAGATCTAAAAATTTAAAGTGTGAAAGAAAAACTGATAGAGGTGTGTACCTCTGGTAGCCAGTATTCATTAACAGAGAGGAGAAAAAAATAATTCAAACAATTTTCTTGCTCCTATGAGAATATTTTTTGAAAACGTTGCAGGTTTCCAAGATTTCTTCTGTAGTGGAGAAGAAAGTCCCCTTCCCAAGCTTGCTGTATTTCTGTTCCCTCCAAACAGTCATGCAATGTGAAATCGAAGGCTTTCATGGCTGGCATCCATAGCTTTTTGTGGGTTTTTCGGGTTATGTGGCCATGTTTTAGAAGAATTTTTTCCTGACATTTCACCAGCATCTATTGTTGGCATCCTTTGAAGATGCAGTGGCTGAGGATGGTGGTGGTGGTGGGGGGTGGACTGAGGATGGTTGTCTGTCTATTTTTTTATCTCATCCTGTGGGACCTTTGGGGAACCCTGCTGAGGTCCCAAAAGATGCCTGCATTTTTGTTCATTGGTTAGTAGGACATTTGGGGAGAAGGCTTCTCAGCAGCCCTCACCTCTACCTCTAGTGACCACATGGCTCTTCTGAAAGGAACAGGAGGCATCTGAGGCTCATTGTCCATCTATATTCTGATAAAATACCTAGTGTTGTGTATTTGAATGTTGTACTAGGACTCTGTGAGACTGGCATTTGAATCACCACTCAGCTATGGAAAACCATTGGCTGACCTTGGACAAATTACATTCTCTCAGCCTTAGAGGAAGGCAACAAAAATCTTCCTCTGGATAAATCTTGTCAAGACATTCCTATGATAAGGTTGATTTGAAGGCATATAAAAACAATGTTGTGATAGCCTTCTCACAATGATGCAGGTATCTTCTGGAACTTTGCAAGTGTCTCCTAGAAGCCTCAGAGAATTATGTTATGTGCCAACTATCAGAACATAACCAACCATGGGATTGCAGTGGGGGTCTCAAGAATATAGTCTACTTGAAGACTTGAGGGGAAAAAACAAAAAGGGGGCTTGAGACTTCACCTCATTGTAGCTCCAGTAAGAGGTACCTCACTTGTGGGGTTCCTCAGGGGGCTATTTTGTCCCCGATGTTATTTAACATCTATATGAAGCCGCTGGGTGAGATAATACGGAGTTATGGTGCTGGGTGTTATCAGTACGCTGATGACACCCAAATCTATTTCTCCGTATCTCGTTCGTCGGCCTCGAATTCCGATGGTATCTCTTCTCTCAATGAATGTCTCCAGGCGGTAATGGGCTGGATGAGGAAAAACAGATTGAAACTGAATCCAGACAAGACGGAGGTGCTCATGGTAGCGGCCCCGAAACCAAGAATTGGGTTGCAACCTTCAGTCCTGGATGGGGTCACACTCTCCTCTAGCGACTGTGTTCGCAGTCTGGGGGTGCTCCTTGACTCGTCGCTCCTGATGACAAGTCAGGTAAATGCGACGGTCAGGAGTGCCTGTTATCAGCTTCGGCTGATACGCCAGCTGCGCCCTTTTCTGGAAGTAAGGGATCTCGAGACGGTTGTGCACGCACTGGTAACCTCACGCCTTGATTTCTGTAATGCACTCTACATGGGGCTACCCCTGTGCTTGACTCGGAAATTACAGCTGGTTCAAAACATGGCAGCCAGGCTTGTGTCAGGTACATCTAGGAGGGACCACATTACTCCGGTTTTGAGGTCCCTCCACTGGCTGCCTATCAGCTTCCGGGCCCAGTACAAGGTGTTGGTTATCACCTTTAAAGCCCTAAATGGCTTGGGTCCAAACTATCTTAGAGACCGCCTCCTCCCGTACAATCCTCCCTGCGCTCTCCGGTCCTCTGGGAGGAACTTACTGCAGCCTCTAAAATCTAGGCTTGCGGCGACCTCCCAGAGGGCGTTCTCTGCTGTCGCCCCCAAACTCTGGAATGACCTGCCGGATGAGATCCGTCAGATAACATCATTAGACAGCTTTAAAAAAGCGGTCAAGACGGATCTCTTCCGGCAGGCCTTTCCAGATTAACCATCCCGGCCCAGGTTCCCAGGTTCCCTGATTCCCTCATTCCTCCCGTGGCCCCATCTTAGAGATGGTTGAGGATCAACAGAGGGATATCAGGGTTTTTAGTTTTAATTGCTGTTTTTATCCTTGATATTATATTTTTAATATGTTATACTATTTAATACTGTCTTAAGGGGGGGAGGGATAAAGTGTTTTTAATTGTCATATTTTATATTTTACTGTTGTTAACCGCCCGGATTGGTTTGCCAGAGGGCGGTATACAAATAATTATTATTATTATTATTATTATTATTATTATTCATGTTGCTCAGAAAGGTCTTTCCCCCCATTTTCCACACTAGTCTTTGCATATTGTTTCTATTCTTAGTCAATAATCCCTTTCACATCTGTAGTTCCATGCATGCTATGAAAACTAACTCTAGGGGGATAAAGAAATCCTTCAAAGAGGTTTAAGGCATGGGGGTTTCATGTAAAGCAGAACATGCGAGCACCTTCCTTTTTTGAAATGCCTTCTGCTCACATAGCAACATTTTTGTTACAAGCAATTCTTCTTGTTGTTTGAAGTTAGGCTCAAGTAAGTTTCTTAAAATGCTATTGGCAAATAATAACAAAGTTAATATTGCCATATAAAGGTGACCACAGTGCCATATTTGTAAAACAGCAGGTATACATTCATAAACAGTTAAGAGCTTCTTTAAATGCTTCTAAAAGAGAGTTTCATATAGGGATGCAGTGAGAATTGTCTATTCATGTACAGCAATTCAAACAGTACCTGTTTATGCCCTTTCTCCTAAAAACACCCCATGAAGTTGTGGTGTATGATCATTATCTATACAAGTGTGGTTTAGCACATTACAGCTGTGATGAACTCTTAACTGCATAAACTGGTGGCTACCTGAAAATTCATTAATTCTGGATCATAAAATACTGTAGACACTACCATCATCATGATTCCACAATCCAAGCTCAGCATGTTCAGTAACCTTTGCAGTCATTATTTGGTTACTCAGAAGATTCTGATTAAACATAAAGAGGCTATTAACCAACACTGAAACACAGTCTTTCTTTAGGTCTTAGGGATAGGTTTATTTCTCATTTAATTAAATGGCAGGGTACCTATGGACTTCATGGAGTGGTACATCATGCCCCAGAGGAACAGTTTTATGTCTCTTACTCCCAAAGCTAACAAAATTGTTTTTGTGAAAAGTTTGCAATAGGGATGTGCAAAATCTAGCTCTTTATTTCCAAAGGTATATTCATGTTCACATTTTATTTGGGGGACTTCTCCATAACAGCTGGTTTGGATGCTTTTTTACAGTAAAAATCTGAAATATGTCTTTAGAGGACACAACCAGGAATGTAACGGGATTTTTCTCCAAATTACCCAAAGCCTAAATGTGCAGTATCCACTCAATAAATGCTCGATCATGAATGAATGTAAATACTTTTGCAAATGGATGCATATAGATGGACTTTCTCCAAATGGCTGTTCTCAAAATGACAGATTTCCTGCTTCCTCTGACTGTTACACACACATTTCTAATTTGGGAGTGTAATAAGTATTATATCCTAACAGGACACTGCACCTTGGGCTGGGCTGGGAGAGAAAGGGAAGGGAGGGGATATTTGTCTTAAAAGGTGAGTCAGAGAGATTTAAGAAATGAAAATTCAGAAAGGGAATTCTGTAAAACACAAACACAGGGGGAAACTGTTTTCACTCATAGGGACATGGAAGAAAAAGAAGAAGGAATGTCCATGTTAGAATGAAAGCTGAAGAACTGAGAAGGGGCAGAAAGGTTGTCAACACACACACAAAAAATATTTCAGTCTCAATAGGACTACACCAGGAATAGGCAATATGCAGCCCATGGGCCATTTTTGTGCCCTCCTCCAAGGTTCATCCCCAACACTTTGGCCTGAAATACCACTGATGTTCTCTAGAGCATGTGAGGGGCAATTTCAAGACTTTTTTTTTAATTCCTGTAATGACTGGGCCTCCGGTCATTGGAAGACTTCTGCCAGGTAAGAAGAACAAGCTGGGAGGGAGGCATATGCATATAAATAATGACATCACAGCTGACGGAAGGCTCACTTGGCCAATCAGTGAGCAGGAGCAAGAGTTTCTTCCAGAAGCTTCTAAGAGAAAAAGTCTGTGAGACCAGGTGACAGTTGGAGAGGGAGAGAGAGAGAGTCTTCAGCAGTTAGTGGTTTCTACAGTGAGAATGTCTCCCTTGAGTTAGTCTTATAAGTTAGGAAAACTGTAGTGTTGTGCCTATAGCAAGAAGACATAATTGAGGCAGATAGTTTATGCTAAGCTAAGACCTGTAACTATATTTCAAATCCATCAAGGCCAGCATATTACATCAATATATCAGTTAGGCGAGAATGTGTCAGATTAGAATGTTTAGGCCTTATTTATTATTTTTCTGGTTGCTTGCACAAAATGAATATTTTTAGAATTACACATATTGTACCTGCAACAACCTTAAGATCTTGCATGATTTATATTTTTTTGTTCCATTCTGTTTAATTATAATAAATACTTCCTTGAAAGTATCTGCTACTTTGACACTCCTAGACACGTGTCCCAGCTCGAAGAAAACCTGGAAATGCCCAAAGTTTATCAGGCAACATCGCAGTTAATGTGAAATAACGTGAAGTTAAACCACAGTCAAAGAGGAGAATACCAGCAGCTTTTTACTTTTGGAACAACCCAGAAGTAAAAAGCTGCTGGTTTTCTCCACTTTAACAGTAGTTTAACTTCGCATTATTTCATTTTGCAAGCAATTCGGTGTGATAAACTCCCCAAATTTGCAAGTTTTGTTTAAATTCAAATTTCATTTAAATCGTGTTTAAAACTCCCGTTTGCCCATGGGATCTCGCTAGTGTGATAAAGCTGTATGAGACTGTTTATGCATCCCTCTCCCACCACTGAAAACAATGTTTTATTTTATTTTTGCTAATAAGACACCCGTACACCCACAGAGGAATTTGGTGGGAATTTTCCATATACCCTTCACTTGGCTGTTTAAGGCCCAGGAGATACCTTTCTCTAAACAGGAAGTAACTGAGAAATTGACTTCTAGTTTACTTCCTGATTACAAAAAGACATGGCTGGAAATTCTTGGCAGAATTTAAAAAATGAGTGGGGGTAGGTTGCAGTGATCCCCCAAACCCTGGCATTTGCAATTCCTTGCTCGGTGGTGTAGGGTGGGGTGACCTGTGGATGGGAAAGGTGTACTATCATATTGAGAAATGAGTGTTCTATAAGGGGATAGAGAGACAGAGCAAGAGGAAACATATACATGCATGGCTGCATATATATTCAGTCTATATAAGCACACCTGTAGCAGTATATTGGTGCATGAAATTAAATGTGTACAACCACTGCAAAAGTGGAGAGATTTTGAGGCTGGCTAAGAAAAGATATGCAGAATGAGTTTTCCCATTCAATTGGCTGATTACAGGGAGGAATGAAAGGGGAACAGATTTGTAACTGTTCACAATGTGTGTGGGGTGGTGGTGGTGGTGGATTTTCACAACTGTCTTAATTGCAAACCATGTTCCTCATTTAAAAACAAGTCAGTATCCCGTCACAGGAAAGACATACTTAATTCTCCCAAACTTTGCAATTGAAACATTTTGTTGTTATTGTTGTTAATTACCCTTGAAGCGACCCTGACTCATGGTGACCCTGTAGATGAGACATCTCCAAGACCCCCTATCCTTTATTGTTCTGTTAGGGCCTGTAATTTCAGGCCTGTGACCTCCCTGACCAAGTCTAGCCATTTGGTGTGCAGTCTTCCTCTCTTTCTACTACCCTCTACCTTTCTTTTGTAACAATTAATGCTTTCTCATAATGTAGCTAAAGACAACAGCCTTAGTTTGATCATCCTGGCTTCTAAGGAGATTTCGTGCTTTATCTGTTCAAGGATACATTTGTTTGTCTTTTTGGCTGTCCACGATATCCTTAGCACTCTTATCCAGCACCACATCTCAAATGAGTTTGATCTTATCTGCTTTCTGCACTGTCAAACTCTCACATACATACATGGCGACAGGGAGTACAAGGGATTGGACATTTCTAACTTTAGTGTTCAGCTGTATATCTTTACACTTTAGGATCTTGTCTAGTTTTTTTTCCTTATTGCCCTTCCTATTCCTAGTCTTCTTAAATTTTGTGACTGCAGTCTCTGATCCAAGGTATGGGAACTCTTTAACTATTTCAATTTCCTCATTGTCTAGGTTGAATTTAAGTAGATCCACCAGGGTCATTATTTTTGTTTTCTCTATGTTCATCAGTAATCTTACCTTTTTACACTGTCTTCTCTTAACTTAGTAATTGTTCCACGTCTATGATGTTTTCCACTAGTATATGGTGTCATCTGCATATCTGAGATTGTTGATGTTCCTTCCTCCTATCTTTACTCCTTCTTCTGAGTCTAAACGTGCTCTTCTTATGCTATTTTCTGCATGCAGGTTGAGCAAATAGTGATAGAACACAGTCTTGCCCGATCCCTTTGCCAATTGGAAACCATTCTGCTTCTCCATATTTTGATCTAACAATAGTCTCTTATTCTAAGTACAAATTTCTTATCAGGACTACCAGATGTAGTCTCCCATGACCTTAAGAGCCACCCATAGCTTTTTGTGATCTATGCAGTCAAATGCTATGCTATATTTTATAAAGCATGTGCTGGTTTTTTGTTCTGGCATTGTTTGGTACACTCTATTATCTGTATATTTTCAGTGTGGTCCCTAGTGTGTCTTCCTTTTCTGAACCCCACTTGTACTTCTGGAATTTTTCCCTCCATGTATGATTGGAGTCTATGTTGCAGAATTTATTGAAACACTATCTGTATCTAAAAAGAATGGCCAAGAGCTTGTATTGTAAGCTATTATTTATAACTTTATGATGAATCATAGAATCATAAGAGAAGAGACCACAAGGGCCATCCAGTCCAACTCCCCAAAATGCAGAAACTCAAAGCACCCCCCACAGTGGCCATCCAGCCTCTGTTTAAAGACCACCAAGGAAAGAGACTCCACAACTCTCTGAGAGTGTTCCACTGTCGAACAGTTTTCACTGTCAAGACGTTCCTCCTAATGTTTAGGTGGAATCTCTTTCCCTCTAGCTGGGATCCATTGTTTCAGGTTCTATTCTCTACAGCAGCAGAAAACAAGCTTACTCCAGCCTCAATATGACATCCCTTCAAATATTTAAACATGGTTATCATATCACCTCTTAACTGTATCTTTTTCAGGCTAAACATACCCAGCTCCTAAGTCTCTCCTCATAGGGCATGCTTTCCAGACACTTCACTATTTTGGTCATCCTCCTCTTTACATGGTCCAGTTTCTCAAAATCCTTTTTAAATTGTGGTGCCCAGAACTGGACACAGTATTTTAAGTGAGGCCTGACCAAGGCAGAATAGAGTGGTACTATTACTTCCCTTGATCTAGACACTATACTTCTGTTGATGCAGCCTAGAATTGATTTTTTAGCTGCCACATCACACTGATGACTCATGTTCAATTTGTGGTCTACTAGGACCCTTGATCCCTATCACACGTAATGATGTAGACATGTTCCAGATAGAATACAAAAGCCTTCTAGTGAATTGTGATGATGTGCATCAGAGTGTTCTGTTTGGTGTCTGATTTGATAATGGGAGGTCCCATAGTGCAACAGGGCACTGTGTGAAACACCTGAATGCATAATAGGGCCTCATGTCCTATTAATCAATGGGAATCATGGTGTGATGATACTCATTTCTCAGTAGGACCCATGAATTTATAGTGGCTCCATTTGCATAATGGTCCAAAAGACTGAGCTCCCCTCCTGAGTATGTGAACATTGACCAATGGTAAAATTCAACTTTCTGTTATTACAAGTTGGTTTACAGTAATGTAACCTAACAGGATTCCAGTTAATGTTTGACAGAACCACTCTGAAAGGCAGGAAAAAGATATTGGGCTATCCTTTTCTTTTATAAAGAGGCTAATGTTGTCATGTCTACAATTTATAGTAGCATTATTTTACTCAATAAAACTAAACCTCTACAGGTTTAAAGCTGCCTTGAAAAATTCATTTCATTATTGATGTGTCTTAATCATTGCACTTTACTACTCAGTGAAGAGCTAGTCTTTAAGACCTGTTTATGTTATTCATGTTTTGATATAGAATTCTGCTTCTCATAGTGATAATTTAGAATATTTAAATTGTTGTAGACTTTCATGTTCCTCAAAATATTTTCTTTCTAACTCTGCTATACACTAGAATATAACAACAGACACTTTGCTGACAACTCCATGTTGACCCATGCAAACAGAACAAAATCCACAATCCAAACGAAGGCCATTTATAAAATCGGTTATAATTCCAGTATAGTGTGGAAGCATTTAAGTTTCCTAGAAATCTTTATCAAGGGAAAGGATAAATTCCAAAAACTAGATGTGTTCCCTGTGAGGGTTGTAAATGAGATGGAAGATGCTGTGAACTCTTCCTCGCCTACTATGAAGTGCTTTATGAGCAGAAATGGCTCACTTCCATCTCCTGGCATCAAACCACACACTGCAGTAGCTTACTCAGTATGCCCTCACACTCTGCTGCACATTAGCTACACTTAGGAACACAGATATGTAGCATTCTTTTCTCTAAATGTCCAAACAAAGTTGAAGTGAAAAGACTGCAGTCTTTAAAACACACACACACACAAAAGAAGGCAATATGTTTCCGTTAACACACCACTGAGTTTCCTGGGGGTGGGAAATAACCTGCTTGCACTTGGCAATGGCAACAAGAATCTTCTGAAAGTCAATATCACCATCAGCTACATGGGGACACTCCACAGTTTATCATGACAAGACCGCTTTACAGTTTACAATACACAAGGCTAAAGCGGCAATAAAAATCCTATGATGATATACCCACGTTAGAACAAAAGAAAAATGGCATTAAAGATAGTGAAATAGCATATATATATATTACTTTATTAAGAGCTCACATCAATAGTTCCTATCGGACATCCATCTAGAACACACTGTGCTTCTTCCTAGTAGTCATTCACTGTAACACTCTTTTCAACATCTTTCAGATACAAAACTAGAGGGGAATCTGAACTAAGATTGAACTGAAACAGTTCTCTAAGGACCATTTTTCCATTTGAAGGTCTATGATTCCAATGTCCTTGGCTTTTAAGATCTGTGAGGTTTTTTGTTTGCTTCTTCTTCTTTTCTTTTCTTTTTGGATGCAGGGGAAGCTAGTAACTGCTCCCTGCTCATGTCAAATAAGGAATTCAACACAGACTCTTTTTTCTGAAGATCACAAAGCACTGCAGTACACAGCAGTTGTTCTCTCTCTCTCTCTCTCTCTCTCTCTCACTCTCTCTCTCTTTTATTCAGTGATAATGTTATAAGATTTTTATACCTGGAATACTGTTCATTTTGTATGTTCCAAATTAGGGATATGCCAGGATTCTTTCCATCCATATTTTGAAGGAAACCAATGTGATCCTTACTTAGAATCATAGAATCGTAGAGTTGGAAGAGACCACAAGGGCCATCCACTCCAACCCCCTGCCATGCAGGAAATCTCAATCAAAGCATCCCTGACAGATGGCCATCCAGCCTCTGCTTAAAGCCCTCCAAAGAAGGAGACTCCACCACACTCCGAAGAAGGAGTGTGTTCCACTGTCGAACAGCCCTTACTGTCAGGAAGTTCCTCCTAACATTGAGGTGGAATCTCTTTTCCTGTAGCTTGCATCCATTGCTCTGGGTCCTGATCTCTGCAGCAGCAGAAAACAAGTTTGCTCCCTCCTTGACACCCCTTCAAATATTTAAGCAGGGCTATATCACCTCTCAACCTGTTCTCCAGGCTAAACATCCCCAGCTCCCTAAGTCGTTCCTCATAGGACATGGTTTCCAGACCCTTCACCATTTCAGTTCCCCTCCATTGGACACGCTCCAGTTTCTCAACATCCTTTTTGAATTATGGTGCCCAGAACTGGACACGATATTCCAGGTGGAGCCTGACCAAAGAAGAGTATAGTGGCACTATTACTTCTCTTGATCTAGACACTATACTTTTATTGATGCAGCCTAAAACTGCATTGGCCTTTTTAGCTGCTGCATCAGGCAGCTTTCTTGATTAGTGCATAACTCAGAATGTAGTTATGTGTGCAGAGTGCAGCAAACTCAGGAAGAAAGGCAGGGTTAATGTGGTGAGGCAGAATGCTGATAGTGGAACAAGCACCATTGTGCAATTGCAGAGAATGTGTGATAGTGAATGGTCCATACCATTATGTTTACATTTATTTCAATTATGGATCTGCTGCTCTACAACAGTCTTGTTGGATAAAGTCTGAAGTCATTAATCAAAGTATAAATGTGTGTGTGTTGCTTGCCTTCAAGTTCTTTCCACCTTATGGCAACCCTCATGCAAACCTATCACAAGGTTTCATTTGCAAGTTTCTTCAGAGAGTGTTTTCATTCCCATTCTCTGAAGCAGAGAGACTGACTTGCCATATTCACCTAATAGGATTTGAACTCTGCTCTCCAGACTCATAGTCCAACACCACTACACCATATTTGTTCCCGAAGTAAAAATACAAGTATTCTTTTTTAAAAAAATGATTAAACATTAAAAACTTTAACATTCATTAAAAAAGCATATACAAACCTGGCTTCCCTAACGAGGAAGTTCCAAAGTTTGGGAACAGCCACTAGACTCACTGAAGGATTGCTGGTGTGGATATACATCCCTGCCAAAAGTAAAGCTAAATAAAGACAACAGAGATACTGTTGGCAACAGCACTGATGTGAAAACAAAGAAACAAAGGAAGTTTATGACTGGTGGTAACAAGAGTACAGTATTATTAAGCTACGAACTAGATTGCTTTTAACTTGCCTTCTAAAGTGTTTTTTTTAAATAAAAGATTGATTTAATAATGTTTTATGATTTGTAATACTGTTTTAAGATTTTTATTGTGCTTCACTGGCCTATTTTGACTTGTTTTCAAGTGCTGACTTGTTTTCAAGGATTGTTTTTATTTTGTTTATTTTAATTTATATTTTGCTTTGCATGAGTGGAATAATACTGCCAGAAGCTACCAAGAATATCCTCTCCCTTGTTCTCACCAAATCAACCTGGTAAAGTGGTGGGGCAGAGAGTAGGGCTTCTCTTGATGATCATAGAGCTCTAATTGGCTTATTAAACTTTGCTCATTGTTCTGAAACCAAGGTGTTCTATTCAAGAGAAGTGAAAAGAAAAGGAAGGAACATTAACAACCTATGCAGATGATCCACAACTACTAGGCAGATTGGTCACCGGAACACCTAGAGGTGACTACATAACACCTATATTAAAATTGCTTCATTGGCTGCCAATCAGTTTCTGGGCACAGTACAAGGTGTTGGTAATAACCTTTAAAGTTTTTGATGGCTTGGGTCCAGCTTACTTATGGGAGCGCCTCCTTCCACACAATCTACCCCACAGACTCAAGTCCTCTTGGATGAGTTTACTGAAGCCAAGAAAGACCAGGTTGGCTGTGGTTAACCAAGAGGACCTTCTCGGCTGCCACGTCTAAACTATGGAATGACCTGCCAGAGGAGATCCATCATATTACCATTCCTGATGCCTTTAAGAAGGCCATCAAGATAGATCTCTTCTGGCAGGTGTTTCCTGATTGATCCTCCAGCTCATTGATGCAAATTGTCTGCTGGCTGCCCCAAATATCCTCCCCATGCCAGCCTATTTTTAAATTTTTAAATTTTAACTCTGTTTATTTTAATTTTATTTATTTTAAAGTTTTAATTAATTTGAATTATAATTTGATTATTGTATTTTAGTTAAGGGATAAGGGAGGGAATTTTATTCTGTATGTGCTATGTATTTGTTTATGTATTTTTGTAAATCACCTTGATCTTTCAGAAAGGCGGTATATATTAAAATTATTATTATTATTATTATTATTATTATTATTATTATTACTAGCAGAAACCAATAAAGAACTAGAACACTGAAGAAGGTATAGAAATATACTTCCTATTGCTATTATTCAAGAGAAGTAAAGATCAGAGGAACGAACATTAACAACCTATGCAGATGATACACTATTACTAGCAGAAACTAACAAAGAACTATAACACTGAAGAAGGTAAAGGAGGAAAGTGCCAAGGCAGGATTAATGCTGAATATTTTTTAAAAAATAATTATCGTAGAAAAGCTACAAGAATGCATCCAAGATAATGAAGAAATTGAAATCATCAAAGAATTTTCATATCTTGGCTCAAATATTGATCAAAACAGAGACTGGAGCCAAGAAATTAGGAGAAGAATAGGAAGGGGAAAGGCAGCTATGAAGGTACTGGACAGGATCCTAAAGTATAGTAAAACAACCCATATTTAGAATTTATCATTTAAAATTCACTATTTAAAAATAATCCTGATAAGCTTGCAAGCAGAAATGGTCTTTATTTTTTTTTTAATTTAATCTTTTAATTCATACAGTTTATTCAGCTGTCAAAACTCTTCCAGCAAGTCATTCTACAGTCTAGGGGCAGATGAAGAAAATGTCCTCTGGCTGATAGTTGCCAATCTAGTCCTGGCTGACAGAAGTAAATATCTTCTAGAGCAGTGGTTCCCAAATCTCCCCTTTAAGAGATTTTGGACTTCATCTCCCAGAAGGCTCAGCCATGTTGGCCAATAGTCTTGGATTCTGGGAAGTGAAGTCCTTAAAGAGCACAGTTTGGGGGGAAATGGCCTGGGGGGAGGGGCTCCAAGGTTGTCGCCTGAGAGGAAAGGGGGCAGCAGTCTGAAAAAGTTTGGGGACCACTGGTATAGAAGTATGTCAGTCAAGATCAGCCCTGCCATTGAGGTGGCCACCACAAGCACCATGTTTGGGGTGTCATGAAAGAACGCAGAATGATTGACTATTTAAATGTGTTACTAAGGTACTTCTAATCCTAGGAACAGTGTGAAGTACTGGTGGGATTTTCTGCCTCATATTCCAGCACAGTTTGGCTTATTTTAAGTACTGTACCTCTGGACCTGGATATGAAGATGTCTCTATCATTTGCTACTCTACTTCAGGGAGCAAAAGTTCTTGGACTAATCCTGATGTCATATAGCTGTTTATCGGAGAAAAAAACAACCATGGAAGACCTAGCTTCCTCCTGTTCTTTCCAGAACAATTGATAGGCCTAATTACTTTACAAGAAGATATACTCATGTTGCCCCAGTGACTGAGTTGGAACCATAAAAAGCTCTCAAGGATCCATTTATCTTCACTTCACCTATCGTGATTGACAGTTGCCTTCCAGAAGTCTTTCCCAGCCCTATGTTGATATTCAGAAACTGAACATGGGAATTTTACATTTCATGCATGAAGCCTGCCATTGAGTTTAATACACAATTCCCCCTTTCCAGCTTGAAAGAAGCATCAGGAAGTCTGTGTTACCAACATTGAGATATTATGAAATTTTGGTGTGTGTAATTTTCCACATGATCCCAGATGGACCCTGCAAGGCAGTCCATCATAATCCCCAAAGCAAGGGGACATGTCCACACTACACCCTGATGAGGTCAGACTAATGGGACCATTGGGGAACAATGCCCCAGGTACCTGTAGGCTAAGCAGATAGTTTGGGAGTTGCAAATGGGACACTAACACCTCTATTAGCAGAAGGATATCTCACTGGATTAGCCTAATGGGCTTAATCAAGCACCCATTCCCACCTTGAATACTGCCAGATCATGACTTCACCCATAGATATGGAATCACTTTTGCCCAGAAGCTAGATATATAAGGTCCCTGAAACCCTTGCTTAGTGTGTTAGTTTGGATGTCATGGGGACATCCTGTCTCTGTGAATTCCGAATTAGCTCCTGCCATGTCCTACTTAATCTCAACCAACTGGATCCAGAAGCAAGCCTCGTTTTGTGTTAAGTATTGACGTTTGTTTGGCCTCCAGTCTTTTCCAACCTAATCCCTGATTTCCTGAGCCTTGTATGAATGTGTGCGTGTTAGTAACTTGCTGTGTGATTTTCCCTCAATAAAAGAAATATTTAATTATAGAATTCTGCCTCTGTGCAATTTCTTTGGTCCATCTTTCTCTCAGTATACACTAAGGGAAACAATCTCGAGGGTTATTTCTGGCCTAACCTGCTCTGAGCTAAAGTAAAATCCCCCTACATAGATTTTTTGCTACACCTGTTTCTACAAGACTGTGACCCTTAGCTACATCAAGGTAAAGGTTGGTTTTTAAAAGTAATTTTGTTCATTTCTTCTGGGGAGAGGAGCAGAAAGAGCGGGGAGGGGGAGAGACAGAGAATATTCCCTGCAAATAACAGCTGTTAGATCTCTGGTTTATCAGAGGTATTTTACATAATAATATATAGAAAATACATAAACCATAGCTATTGATAACAAATCTAATACTTATTTTACCAGATAATAACTTTTTAAAATTATAACAACAGCTTCAATAATAATACTGTACACGATATATCTGGTAAGATATATCGGTTGTGTGGGTTGCTTTTTATATTGATGACTGCTGCAGTCAAGATGTTCCTTATTGGCTTTAGGGAAAGCTTTATGCCAGGCTGCAAACTGCTGTTTTTTAAATTAAATATCTACATGCTTTAGTCTCTGATGAACTGACTCACTAAATCCTGTAAAATTATATTGACTTCCTATTTTCAAGTTCATCTAATCCTGTATATTATCTAAAAGAAGCATGTAATATGAGAACTGTCTAACAGAGATTTATTTCACTAACCTATTTCTGTTAAATTTATCTTTCCTCATCAAAACCCTTTGTGTTTTTTGTGCATCAAAAAATAATTACAGCAACATATTAATATCACTAATGCATTTAATGCAGGCACTCTTAGAAACAGCATTATTACCATAACTCACATCTTGTTATCTTTGGGACAAAAAAAAAAAAAAATAGATATTGTTCCAGCAGAAAAGTATACAAGATGGGTCTAATCACAAGCTGAATTTTAAATAAATCCCTTAAGAGGTCTCAGACATAATGAACTTAATGAAAATTAACACAGTGTGAAACAGAGCAGAAATGAAATCACGAACAGCATAAATCAGTGCTCATACTGGAAGTTCAGAAAAGCATGTATGACAATTTTGAAAACAATTATCTTAAGAGGTCTTAATAATGAAAAAGGCAATAAAGCTATTATAGCTACCCTCTGGAGAACGTCACCTTGTTACAGAATTGTTAAAGCAAAAATACAAATATTGTACCCTAGGCCAGATGACCCATGTGTGGTTATTAAAGCAGGCTGGTGAATTCAACATACCCAAGAAACTCTAAAGAATTGCATATCACCATTGGTTGAGTTGCCTCAATTCATTTATCATCACAACAACAACAAAAACAGATTTCCCCACACTATCCTATCATTTATGCTTTTGAATATAATTGATGATATGCATTCTTATTATTAGCTAGTTAGTCTGATTGTTTCTTCATTTGTGGCATGGTTTTTCATTGTGAGGTTTCTGGATTGACTAGAAATTCCATGTTTTTTCTCCTTATCTCTTTGACTGTGACTGGTTACCTTCAATAAGAATGTTTATGCAAAATTTATCACATTTCATAAGCTATTTTGAGAAACGCTCCATGCCACATTTGTTTCACAGGGATAATGATGGTGGCACGTTTTTCATTTTTGAAGTTTATTCCCACTAAATGTTTAAGTGACAAAGTGTCTTTTGAAAGGCATCATATCAGATAAAGATTTAAGAAACATTACTAAACAGACACACACACACACATTTTGGAAATTCAATGTGAAGTAGCGATAAGCTTGAGTTTTAAAACATATGCATATCTTCTTTCATGGATATAAAAATAAGTCACTCGACAACATCCTTATTTATTTTCAAGTTAATTCTGTTCTCAGTGACAGCCCTAGAGATCAAACCTCCAAGTATCCACTGAGGGGTTCTGCTCCAGTAACAACAGATCAGCTCTACTTCAAAGAGCGGCAACCTTGACCTAAAACACCCACCCTTACAAGTCAAAGAACATTTCCACCTGTGTGCATTGCACCTTGATCTCTTCAATGACACTGCCAGCAAGGATGCCAATTAGTGCCAATTATTTTAGTGTTTCTTGTGAAGTGTGCACACATTTCATGTAGCGCCCTAAACAAATTTCTCTGATCTCTGAAATCTTCTGATAAGAGTAGGTCAAATGCTGTTATAAATTTATTCAACAATGTTGTACAAATGAATCCCTCTACCACACAGGATAGAGGTAACCAGCTGCGGACAACAACCAAACTTCCAAATCAGAGAGATCTGGCATAGCTACATTCAGTTCATTGAATCTTAATCACAAGAAGTGGGTGGTTTGTTTTTTTATAAGTCAGAGAGATTTCAGGGCAAAGGAAGATGCAATAATATGAACACTAAAAGAAATGTCTTGCATATTCCACAATGTCAGAACACACATCCATTCAGAGCCTAAATGGAAACTATAGCCATGCCCACATCATGCTGTTAAATCAACAGTGATGAAAATTTTACTAGGGAGAGTGAAAGAGAAACCATATCCTAGACCTTTGGGACAATTAGACCACTTTACCCAGCTTTGGCTATTGAAAATAGAAGAGTTCATCCAATAGGAGTCTCATGTTCCTATTCCAAGACAGAGAACTGTGAAAAAGTATACTGACATGAGGTCTTCTCTGCTTTAGCACAATTTTGGAGCCCTATCCTTACAAGAAAAAGAAAGACTCAGAGAAGTGAGGGGTGCATTATGAAGAAAGGAAAATTTCAAGGCCCAACTCAGATATGATGTTAATTGTGTGAATACAATACACCTGCACTTTTCCAAATAAGCTTAGAGGTATGGAGTAGCCTTGGAAGAATTTTGCTGGACTCAACAATCTCAGCAGTTGTAGTATTTTATTACCTCTAGATGTCCTGGTAACTGAACAGTAGCAAAGAAACACAGAGATTCATTTTGTGAGTTTTGCAAAGTCAATGGTCTGAGCTGTCCTGTAACACAGAGGACTTAGGATGTCCATTATACACGTGTCTGCAGAACCTAAGCAAGAATCCCAGCAATGAGCAGATATGGCATTGGGGAGAAGTACTCGGGTTAACAGATAAACACAAAATATAAGAGCTGGATATTTACTTTGGTAGGGGGCTAAATGCTCTAGAATAAGATTTAAGAACATAACAGAAAGATCCTAGACCAAGAGGCACATTCCACATGCAAAATTATGATACATTTCCCATCTAAACACCATCCCCTGCAAAAGCCACCTTTTTCTACTGCAGGTCCCAAACGTGGCAATTTCCTGGCCAGTAAAGAGTAGGGAGAATGGAGAAAATCATTCAGCTACTTTCCTACGGCTGGATGCACAGCATCCTCAGAGACCTCCAGAGGACCCCTGGAACATCCAGAAGGATATAAATCACTGTCTATCCAGTTATAGGGAAAAAGCTGGAAACTTTTCTGCCATTTCCCTTGCTTTCCATGAAGTGTCTTTGGGCAAGGAGCTGCAGTACTGAAAAAGTGATTGTGGTATTGGTCATAGTGCAGTCAAGTACAGAATTCCAATCTCTGCAATAACAACAAAATGGCACTGACAGGATACCAGCCATTCTTTTCCAGTATGTGCCAAGGTAGGGCCCAATAAGGGAATGGGATTGAGGACAAGCTTTTGTTCCTGACTTTGGCTGTATTTACACTACAGAATTAATTCAGTTTGACTCTGCTTTAACTGCCATGGCTTAATGCTGTGGAATTCTGGGATTTGTAGTTTTGTGTAATTTCTAGCCTTCTCTGTTATAGAACAGCGGTGCCACAACAAACTACAAATCCCAGGATTCCATAGGATGGAGCCATGGTGTCAGACTGCATTAATTTTACAGTGTAGACATTTATCCCAGTCAGGCTTGACAGATTCATTGGATATATATTTATATGTTTTCAAGAGTGAACATGGCAGATACAGAAAAAAAATAACAAAACTATTAATAAGAACAATACTTTGGATTACAGTTGCATTCTCTTTATGAAGCACACACAGAATAGTTAATCTTTCTACCAAGCAAGTAGGGGATTATTATGTTGAACATTTCAGTTAAATCTCACCCCTTGTGGTTGTATTCAGCCTAAACATGGGTACCTTTATTGGTCTTCTCATGTGGCAACATTCTCATTTTGATGATGAAATATTATACTCTATGTAATAGATCCATGTGATTGCTAGGCAGATAGCAACACATTCAATCCCAGAAAGGGCAAATATAAAGTGTTACACATGAGGAAAAAGCACTGCGTGTTTGCTTTTGAAGAAAGGAAATAAGTGGCCACACAGCAGCACTTTTCTGAAGCATGTAGACTCTTATAATAAGTAAATTAAATAAGACACAACAATGTACTTCTTTGGAACAAAAGGCCAATGCCATTTTAGACTGCTTTAACAAGCCTGGAACACTGGGTCTCCCTTCCTCCACCAGTTGTAGGAATTAATAATTGTGTTGCTTTACTCAAGTCTAGGAGGCATTCTGTTCTGCAATTATAGACATCATAGTTCAAGAAGGATTGGACATAGTTCAAGAGGTGAGCTACAGGGACAATAAAGTTTCCAGAAAACAAACCATGTGAAAACTGCAATAGTTGCTTGTCTGCTTGGTTGCTTGTCTGCTGTTAACTGCTTGGCACCCATTTTGCTCTTGAAAAATGCATAATAATAAAAATGTGTCCCTGTCTAAAGCAGCTTACAGTTTACAAACAGGCAAAATGAATTAAGAGAATATTGAGGAAGAGTATTTTGACTCCATGACTGATATCAAAGTCTTGCAGATGATTTTTGATTTTATATACTATAGTTTCTTTTAACCTTCCAGGAACTAGCTGTCTCCATCAACCCTGATGGAATGAAACCTCAAGGGGTCTACTAGAAGACTGTACCATCTTTCCCATGTTGGATCTCGGACATGATTTCTCGTTATCCTTCTTGTATGTTGTCCTTCTTGTACAACCAATTGCTATCATATCCAGAAGGCTGCTCATAGCTTATGTTTTTTTTTTTTCTATTTCAAACAAGAGTTCACTAGTAATACCAGGAAGAATGAGGCAGTCTCCACAGATAGCAACATTTAGGTACTACAAACGGGCAGCAATTGCTCCCTGATTAATTTTTTTCCTTACTATATTTTTACAACCAAGGCTAGAAAGAGGTGTTTGTGGGATTTTCAGCCTCAGGTATCAAAATAATTTGGCTGAAAAATAACTTGAGTGTTATACACCTTGACTTACATGTGCAGAGGGTACCATTTGCTGATCTACTTCAGACCAAAAGAAAATAAAATCAAAGTCTTAGATTGGTTCTGCTAAACATACTATTTATTCCATTCTATTCTTCATTTATGAAGATTAACACACAATATTTTTGCACCAGGAGGGACCTTTGAAAATGGATCCCATTGCATTGCTCCATTGCCGGGCAGTAGGCAACCCATATGCAACCCAGGCTCATCCCAGGCTTCTCCCGCAGCTTTTCAAATATGGGATTTTCCTTGAGCTCTCCTTAGCAGGATCATCAACATAATCTTCATTACAAAAGCCAAAGGTCATTTAAAAAGCTCTCATAAATATCTGTAATTAATACTGCACACTCTAGGAGGCAATGAATTTTGTCTACCTTTACACTTTGCTCATTCACTTCTATCCTGGAAGTCCCAGAAATGTTCTCTTCTCTTGATAAGTTCAGTCAGGTTGTGCCATCTGTACATATTGTCACCTTTTCAGATCATTTATTATTTATGTATATTAACAGAAGTTCTAGTGTTGAACCTTTGGCATTTATTTGTTAGCTTTTTTGACACATTGAAATGTGACCATCCCTACCAGCTTCTTTAATTTCAGCCTCTTACACAACTGCTCTAGATATTCAGAGTATTGAACATTTGCTTTCACGACTAATGGGCCACCATAGTGGTCTTCAGTGAATAGACTGTGTTGGTGTTGTTTTTAAAATGGTGATACGTTCTTTATTTTATGACAAGTAAAACTCAGTTTTAGGCACTAAGAGCAAATATGGTTAAGCCTGGAGCTTTGAAAAGCATACATTCTATGAACATACTCAATAGGTATAAGATACCGGGCATAATTCCAAATATACCTCCAATGGGCAGAAGGACTTTTCACCCAAAGAAGGTTCCTGGCCCAGCAGAGAAATCCCATTGGCAGAATGGGAGAGTCTGTATTTCCCCCCAGATCTTCACCCCCTGTCCCCCACTCTATCTATGTACTGTCTCTCAAACATCTGTTCTGGCGATTTGGGGGGAGGGGACCTTCCAGAACATATTGCTTGTGTGCTTCAGAGAGATGGGAAAAGCTGGTGAAAATAATGTTTGTTCCTTTGTTTTACTGACAGGAACATTCTGAGTAGAGGAGACACTAGTGCCTATGAAAGAACATTCCAGATCCAACCTTTTATGTAGGAAGATGGGCCTCAGAGTATTTGGCCAGTGCCTGATGAAATCTCAAGCTGAAATCCTTTTGATCCGCGGACTATGTTATACTGGATCAGTTTGAGTTGGTGAGTACCGAGGATGTGGACAAGATCCTCAGAAGTGTTCGGAAAACAACCTGCTCTCTTGATCCCTGCCCCTCTTGGTTAGCGGCCCAGGGGGGACCGGTGGTAACGTCTTTGTTACACCGGATAATTAACACCTCCTTGAGGGACGGGCGATTTCCATCGGATCTAAAATTGGCCATTGTAAAACCGATCCTAAAGAAGCCCTCCCTCGACCCCCTGGTACATAATAATTACCGGCCTGTTTCGCTGCTTCCATTCTTGGGGAAGGTGATCGAGAGGGCGGTTGCGATCCAGCTTCAGACGGTCTTGGATGAAACGGATTATCTGGACCCATTTCAAACTGGCTTCCGGGCGGGTCACGGGGTTGAGACGGCCATGGTCGCCTTGGTCGATGATCTCCGTCTGAGCATCGACAGGGGAAGCGTGTCCCTGTTGGTGCTCTTGGACATCTCAGCGGCTTTCGATACCATAGACCATGGTATCCTTCTGGGGCGCCTGGCTGAGGTGGGAATCGGGGGCACTGCGCTTCAGTGGTTCCGTTCCTACCTCTCTGGGAGGTCCCAGATGGTGCAGCTGAAAGACGTGTGCTCCAGCGAGCAGGCCCTTAAAACTGGGGTCCCTCAAGAAGCCATTCTGTCTCCCATGCTATTTAACATTTACATGAAACCGCTGGGAGAGATCATCCGGAGACATGGGGCGCGGGGTTATCAGTACGCTGATGACACCCAAATCATTTTCTCTATGTCTCCGACTGATGCAGTGACTGGGGATGGCGTCTCTCCTCTCGTGGCCTGTCTGGAGTCAGTAATGGGCTGGATGAGGAAAAACCGACTCAAACTAAATCCAGAGAAAACGGAGGTACTAGTGATAGGTTCCCCCGGTCCAGGAATGGCGGTGGTTCCACCTGTCCTGAACGGGGTCACGCTCCCTGTGAAGGACTCCGTGCGCAGTCTGGGGGTGCTTCTTGACTCGTCGCTCCACCTGACTGCTCAGGTGAATGCGGCGGTCAAGAGCACTTGTTACCAGCTTCGGCTGATTCGCCAGCTGCGCCCATACCTGGACCGGAGGGACCTAGAAACTGTTGTACATGCTCTGGTAACTTCGAGATTGGACTTCTGCAATGTACTCTACATGGGGCAACCCTTATACCAAACTCGGAAGCTTCAAATGGTACAGAATATGGCAGCCCGGCTGGTCACTGGCGTATCCAGGACCAGCCACATAACACCTGTGCTTAAAGATCTCCACTGGCTGCCCATTCGCTTCCGAGCTCAATATAAGGTGTTGGTTATCACCTATAAAGCCCTAAATGGCTTGGGCCCAGGATTCCTAAAGGACCGCCTCTCCCCGTACAATCCGCCTCGCACCCTCAGAACATCTGGGCAGCAACTGCTGAAGGTGCCTGGGGCTAGGCTAGCTTCTACCTCTAGAAGGGCCTTCTCCACAGCTGCCCCAGCCCTTTGGAATACGCTGCCCACGGAGCTCCGCTCATCTACCACCCTGGCCCAATTTAGGAAGGACCTCAAAACCTTCCTATTCAAGCAGGCATTCCCCGACTAAATATCCTGTGGGCCTCCCTCCTCTTCCGTGGCCATGAGGATGGGCTAACGGGGTTTTTTTTAATTGTTTTTAGACTGTGTATTGTTGATGTCATATGTTTTTAACCTGTATCTGTTTGCACTTGTTGCATTTTGTAAGCCGCCCTGATCTTTTTGGAAGGGCGGGATATAAATAAAGATTTTATTTTATTATTATTTATTATTTATCTCTGTCTGCCTCCAATTCAAATGGTCACTGAGCGGCCAGCAGATCCACCCCAGTACTGTCCATCTGCTGTTGCATATCTGAAGAAAAAGGAGCAGCTGTGGTGCGTTGTGCCCCAGTCTCCAATATAAGCATACTGCTGAAATTTTATATCCCCCCACCATCAATTAGAACCATGGCCTCACAAATCAATTTTTTAAGCAAAATTTATTAGTCAAAGGACAGATACCTCCGCTCTTTCTCCTTTATTTAGCTGAAAGATAATAAGGGGAACAAATGTATCAGTCTGTAAAAATGAAGTCTTTCTCTCAACATACACACACATACAAAGAGAAGGAGAGAGATTTCAAATTTTACAAAGTGATGTATTTGATGCATGATACTTAGTGCAACCTTAGTGCAGGGGGTACATGGGCAGACCTGGCCCTGCCATTAGCTAAAGTAAGGCAGCTTCTTTGGAGCTGAGATGCTGAGGGGCACCAGTAGAAGTCCACCAACTTTTGAGCACTGTCACCATTCCCTTCTTTTTGAATACAAAACTGAGGTGCTACAGGGATGCCTTCCTCACCCTAAACTAATCTGCATCCCTCAGATGTGATATATTGCCTATATTGCAGTTTTGTCAGCCTTCCCCCTTGAGAGTTCAGCTTCCAAAGATGAAACAAAGCAACCTATCAACCTCCCTTCTTGAGTGTTTGGCTTCAGAAGATGAAACAGACCTAATGCAGCTTTGCCTTCCTTCAGCTCAATCTGGTGGCCACCAGAGTGCTCCACAGGAGGAAAAGTAGAAGAGATAGCTCCAAGTCCTTGGCAAAGATGAAGACTTTTGCATCTGAAACAAATCCAGTCCTTTCCCCACAGACAAAGTGGGAGACTGTACACATGTTGCTGGGAAATGCACTCTTGAAATATGGTCTGCAAGTTGGGTGAAGCTGGATCAGCATGCTTTAGAAGTCAAGGGCCTTTATGCCTTTTAGTTGCTGGAAACAAACTTGGCTTCTGTTTAAGCCTGTGTTTACTGTGAGATCTGACTCTGTGTTTTATGACCCTGGACAGTTTCTTGACTCCATTATCTAGCTACCCGTGGACTTTCCTTGGGTTTATGGTTTCTGTCTCTGGACTGTTTATTACAGTAGGCCCTTCTTATATACAGATTTCTTATACACTGATTCAAGCATTGACGGTTTGAAAATGTTCAAAAAAATTATAAATTTCAAATATCAAACCTTGATTTTCCATTTTTTATAAGGGCCACCATTTTGCTATGTCATTATATTTAATGGGACTTGAGCATCCATGGATTTTGTTATCCACGAGGGATCTTGGAACCAAACCCCAGCATATAACAAGGGTCCACTGTATTGGAGACTACTTGTTCCTATGGCTTCTGGATCTCTAGCATTCTGCCTGTTGGTGCAGCATGAGAGCAAGACACAATCAAATACAAAAAAAATGCATTCAATAGCAGCTTTATAGTTGTAGAAAATAGTTATTAAATCCTACTGCGAGTCCTGAACAGAGTAGACTCACTGAATCAGTTGAATTTGCCTATGACTCACCATTCAACAACTGATTCAGTGGATCAACTCTAGTTGGGGCCAACCAGATTCTAGCCATTGCCATACAAGTTAGGGCATCTGTTTTTCCAGAGTTAGCCACCACAGTGGCACCCCTACCTTCATTGGTCCTGGGGGTTTGTGGACAGTCTTAAATAAAATGGCATGAAGAACAAAGGGCTGCCTTGCATAGGTGGGGGGAGCTGCTTTCCAATTGTACAGAGTTATGACTGGATACAAATCATAACATTTCAGCTTTTGAAAGGTCTTGCTATGACTAGGGATATTTACTTAAATGACATGCAGCACAGAGGTAACACTCTGGCTTGCATTAAGATCTTTCACAGTCATAGTTCCTAAGAAGACAGAACTGTGGTCTGAATGTTATATTATACTTTATTCATGGCTTTATTTGCCCGTTTCTAAGTAACAAATCAAATGACTACAATCTTCAATACTTAACTATCTACCTTTATCATCCCAAAATAACATGCATTCTGCACAAATATTTAAACAGCTTTTTTCCTTGAAGAAGCCAAACATAATATGAAAGAGAAAATGTCACTTTCCCAGTGCTGTCAGATCTGGCACTTAAAAAATAAAAATAAAATAAAAATGAGAGTAAGGATCCATTTAAGTAACTAAATTGTATCACCTAGAATCTCACATTAGACTATAAAGAGGGGAGAGTGCATTATATAACTGCAGTTACTCACTGTGTATTCATTCATTCACTCACATGTTCTTGTGTTTATCATATATAGTTACTGGATAAAACCTGTGCACAGTGCATTAGTAATATTAGCTCTACTGCATGTCTTGGAAAAAGCTATGGTACCTCAAGCCTATTATTTTACTACACTCATGTAGTAAGAATACCAACAGGATGGAAGAGGCCATGGGAGCAGCAACTGCGATGGAAGTGAAGATTTGGAGAGCTAGTGCGCTTGGGGCTGGCAGATTCGGTTGAGAATTTGTTGGATGCTTGTGTGAGAGCTATTGAGAGTCAGAAAGGAACTTTGTTTTGTTTGTACAGTTCCTGCTTCTGTATATAGCTTCTACTTAGCACTTATAAATAAATCTCTTCACTTTTGAGCTGTCTGGTCTAGCTTCTTCATTCCCCGCTGGTAACTAAGTGCCTGGGTGTAGATACTGAAGTCTTATTCAAGCCTTGTTACTAGGGTTGCCATATCCATCCTCCACCAAACCGGGATGTGGTGGATGTCCCGCCACTTCCCTGCCTTGCAACCAATCAAAGAGGCTTCTGGGGGTGGGACTTCCAGTTGCAATGGCCACTGGGGCTTGTAGTCACCAGTAGGAACCCACTGCGACTACAAGCCCCAGCAGCCTTTGCAACCGGACATCCCGCCCCAGCAAGCCTCTCTGATTGGTTGCAAGGCCAGGAAGTGGCGGGACGTCCAACTGTGCTTCCTAGGGCCAGGGAGGAGGACCGAAGAAGGAGGAGGACAGTGGGCTGGAGGAGAAGGGTGGCAGGCTGGAGGACGGTAGGCTGAAACCCGTGATTGTCCCACCTAAAAGCGGGACATGGCAACCCTACTTGTTACTAGCATGACAATACAATGGGAATTATTAAGAAACTAGGAGATTTGCATGTAAAAAATTAAATGTAACTATAAACAATGGTAGTCATTGCTAGCCTTATTCGGGACTAACAAAATAAAATATCAAAGTTGTCCCATAATAATTTTGCTATCTGAGATAACAGACAATACAACCCCAAGCTCCCATACACAGTACTGTCTTGGATGGAGACTTGAAGCTAATTTTCACACTGGTGGTAGCATATTGTGGATGGAAAGAAAGCATATTCACAATTATTAATTCCAAAGTTTAAAAAAAAAAAGGGGGGGGGAGGGTCTGACAGCCAGGAAACAGTACTTGGAAGAATAATAGACCAGCAAGATTTTTGCAGTTTTGTCCTGGTATTTTATGCTCTGAAATATTGCAAAAGAATTGTCTGGCAAAGAAAAATGTGTAGTTTTGATCCAATAAAATTCCAGTTTTTAGTGTAGGAAATGCATTACCTGTACCAAAAAACAAAAACAAAAATAAAAAACAACAACAACAAAAAACCTATTAATTTTCTCTGCAGAATAATTCCTGTAGAATATTTTGGGAGAGTAGAATACAGGGAGAATGCTACAGAGGAATACTCATTTTCCCCCACAAAGGAGAAAAAACTACTGTAAATATTCATACTGGCAAATAATGGAGCCTTGATTGTTGGGGGCAATTGTAAACTTCTTGGGAGTGTTAATTCACTAAATAGTATAGAAATGTACTTTCTATTGCTATATTGAAATGAATATATAATGAAATGAAAATAGTTGAGAATTTATCTCTCTATGGCATAGTGACCTGTTGATGTGTAAGCCTGAGGGCAGGGAACCGTCTAACTAAAAGATTGTATGTACAGCGCTGTGTAAATTTACAGTGCTTTATAAATAAAGGTTAATAAATAATAATAATAATAATAATAATAATAATAATAATAATAATAATAGAGGGCAGGCCAACACTCTGTAACATATCACTGCCACTCCTAGATCAGCCATGCCAGGCTTTGAGGGCACTCTGGAGGCTGCAGTGCCACTCCCCTCAGCAGCAGTCTGGGTGGATGGCCAAGGGGAGAGGACAAGCTAGTTTGCCCATCCACATTGGGTAACTGAAGAAGAAGAGCCCTCCCTCCAGTCCGTCTGCCTTGGTAAAGGCCTCAGAGGGAGAGAATAACCACTGGACCTCATCCCCTTTCCCACTACCATTCCCTTCTCCTTTTGTGTCATGTCTTTTAGATTGTAAGCCTGAGGGCAGGGAACCGTCTAATTAAAAATAATGATTATAAGCTGCTCTGATAGCCTTTATGGCTGAAGGACGGCGTATAAATACCATAAATTATATAAATAAATAAAATAAACCTCAATGTTGCCACTGCTGGAGACCAGAGTTTGAATGCCCACTTGGCCATGAAACTCACTAGGCAAGTC
>NC_056523.1:279973617-280033617 GCF_019175285.1 Sceloporus undulatus
GAACAAAAACTAAGGCATTTGACAAATGCTGTGCTAACACGTACATTGGTATTCACATACTACTTCTGCAAAATACAAAGATTTAAATTCCCCTATTTAAATTTATGATATCACATCACATACATACCTCATAACTCCAACACTGAGAAGATGTTCTTTTTAATCCTTTCTTTTTCATTTCCCTCCTTTACCTTTCTTCCTGCCATCCAATTACTATGTAGTAAAACAGCAGTTATGAAATATGTCGAAAAATGATCTAGGTGGGCCCAAAAGAACACCTCAGTGTTCTTTGCTCTTGCCTTTAGGGAAAATGAATGTTCCAGTATTCAAAATCTGTGTATAATGAACCACAGGAGAAGATTATACATTTTCTTTCTTACCCACAAGCATTGAAACATTCCAGACGATGCCTGTGTTAGCCACCACCTATGGCATGAACACATGTCATGATTCTGCATATTGATAAACATATGGACAATGACTGGAGATCAGAGGTGGGAATCATGCAACCCTTCAGATGTTGGTGGACAGCAATTCCCAGCAGCTCTAGCCAGCAAAGCCAATGGTAAGGGAGTTGCAGTCAGACATCTGGAGGACTGCATAATTTCCACGTTGTAAATTATTCCTATATCAGGGAGGACCCCATGTGCAATCACCAAATGCATTACTGCCAGGGCCAAGGCCTGTAGCCATGACTTCAGTCTTTTCACAGTATGGGTTCATATATGGGGACAGAAACTCTACACAGTAATGTGTGCATGCAGTTTTGTGGTGAATTATGTTCTCTGACACCTATCTTGCACATGAATTATCCATGAATTTTGAATGCCCCCAAATGTTCAAATTCACACTCCATATGGGAACGGAACGCATTTAAGAATACCGCATGTATGTGTTCCCATTGGGTTCCCAGAACGTTCCAAATGTGTTCCACATGTGTTCCAAGGAGGGGATCGATTGGATGTGTTCCCAGCGAGCTGTAACGTTCTCAGAACGTTTCGAAAGAGGTCTGTGCGGTATTCTTATCTGTTCTCAAATCTGTTCTCTCATTCCTCTGTCTCCTGATTGGCTGAAAGAATGACCTTCTCTTTAGTCCTCTAAAGTCCTAGAGGGGCTTGCCATCCTTCCCTCCCAAGGGAATCCTCGGACTCCCTTCGGAGGGAAGACAAGCTCCGGTGGGGCTTGCCTTCCTTTCCTCCCAAAGGAATCTTCGGACTCCCTTCGGATCTCCCAGCCAGAGTCCCTAGGCTTACTGAAATCCCCCACCTCCCTTCCCCATAGGAATCAATCCAAAAACGGAGTTTAAAAGGAGCAGAGGATAGCCCTATGGGTCTGCACCTGGGAGAGATTTTAAACTGTGTTTTTGGATTAATTCCTATGGGGAAAGAGGAGAGAGAGAGAGAGAGATAGCAAGATATCCCCATAGCCAAGCAACCTCTGCCTTCTCAGATGCAGACCCATAGGGCTCTCTGCTCCTTTTAAACTCCGTTTTTGGATTGATTTCTATGGGGAAAGAGAGAGAGAGAGGGAGATGGCAGGATATCCCCATAGCCAAGCAACCTCTGCCTCCCCAGATGCAGACCTATAGGGCTCTCTGCTCCTTTTAAACTCCATTTTGGATTGATTTCTATGGGGAAAGAGGAGAGAGAGAGAGATGGCAGGACATCTCCATAGCCAAGCAACCTCTGCCTCCCCAGATGCAGACCCATAGGGCTCTCTGCTCCTTTTGGATTGATTCCTATGGGGAAGGGAGGTGGGGGATTTCAGTAAGCCGAGGGACTCAGGAGAGGCAAGCTCCAAGCCCCAAGCCTCCCTTTTTCCTCTTTCCTGGGAGCAGCGCCTCTCCCGAGCCTGTTAGCAAAGTTATACGGAGTCAAAACAACCACAGAGTGGAGACGTCAAAACGTTCTGGGAATGTTCTCAAGAAAAAGGGATGCGCTGTGCAGTAAAATGTGTTCCCATCACATTCTCATCACGTTCCACTTTCCTCAATGCGGTAATATCTGTTCCCAGAACGTTCCCAGAATGTTCCGTCTCGGAACGTTCTGAGAACGATATGCGATAATCTCCATAGTAAACAAAGCAAAGGGGGTGGGGTGTGCATTATGCTTTGAGGAAATGGAATACCACCAATTAGTTGGTGCAACCATTGTCTTTGAAGTGGTCTGGAAATAGGTGTGGCTGCCCAACTGAGCCGGTTAGCCAATTTCTGCATGTCAGGGGAGCCACTGCAGCTTGCCTGGCTCCCTACCCCAGTACCTTGCCTTTCCAGGCTGTGCCAGGACAACAAAATGGTTCTGACTGGCTCACTGAGGTGGAGTGACAGGTGGGAATTCCAGCCCTGCCAGACTACATCTCCCAGCCTGCCCAGGAACAGGAAATGGGCCAGGATTGGTCCAGCAACCAAAAGGGGTGGGACTTCTGGCCACACTCATTGGGGAAGGGGTCTAATTAAGGCCACATGGTTGGCCAGATTCGCCATTTCAGCTGGAATCTCTGCACCCGCACACCCTGGGTTGGTTCTGTGGGGGGACTGCTTTTAAAAATGCAAACTGTATGCATTTTTAAAAGAAATAACTTCTTGCTCCATACAGTAAAAAGCAGTGAGCTTCTGAATTGGAGTGATTGCCATGAGCAGCACTATAGTGAATTTCTCATGTATACATTTCATGCTAGTACAGATTACTGTTTTCAAGATGAAATGCTGTGCAATGTTAGAAAATGAAATTGTATTTGACAAATCAAAACTGGATATAGTAACCAGTGCTGAAGAAGAACCAGAAAGCCAGTCAATCATCAGGAAACCTAAGAAAAGTCCATCTTCACTTCTTCAGAGAGAGTACTAGAAATTATGGAGCACTTTGAAAAACTCTTTATGGTGATAAGGGTGAATTGAATACAAATAAACAAGAATAAAAAAATAAATGACATCATGATGATGAATAAGTCCAGCAGCAGAGCAAAAAGTTATACTTTAGGTAGACATAAAAGGTATAAAGCAATGATGATATAATCCTAAGGATGGAGAAATGTGTTAAGGTTATAATATAATGTAAAACAAACAATTTTTTTTATCAACCTCAAACAATATGCAAACCAAAACACAGTTGTCCTTTAATATTCTCCACATTTTTCAAAGCTTTTCTCCAGTACAGTATATATACCCCACTCACTTCCATGCTAGCATTCTCTGAAGATGCCAGCCACAGATGCTGGTGAAACATAAGGAAAAAAAATCTTCTAGAGCACAGCTACATAGCACCAAAAAACCACAAAAAACTATGGATACTGGCCATGAAAGCCTTTGACTTCACATTGCATGAAAACGATTAGGAAAAAGGTGAAACATGTATAAACCGAAATTGGCGTTTACCCTTCTCTACACAATTTCTTTTGAATTACATCTTCATGACCAATGGATACAGTATACAGGGAATTTTTTTTCTGTTCAACATCACCATGGGGGTGGGAGCAGAGTCAAAAGAGGGCAGAGGGATCACTTTTTTCTGGCAACCTCTTCTCTCCATCTTTCTCACTACTCTCCTTCCCTCCCTCCCTCCATTCTTTTCTCTCTTTCTGACACCCCCCCCAAACTCTATGTTGATGCTGCCAACCTCTTTCCCTCTCTCTCCATATCACCCATTTTACACTCTCTGTTTCTTCCCAGTCCAATCAACTGCCAGGAGAGAGCAGAACACTCTGGTTAGGAGACTAAAGTGATCATTTCCAGAGTATGTCCCCCATTTTCACTGCTCTGTCCATTTGCCTGGGAGGGCGGCACCACAAGAAGACATGAGCCATATGTGGAGGAAAGGCCACAACTTTATTCACGCAAAACCAGCAGCCAAAAGGTAGGGTTGGCCAAAAGCATGAGGTCTGGATCATTGTACAACCCGCTGTTGTAAGATACTGGCCAGTCATATATCAGCAAGATATCGGGATGAGCTAGGGGCTGATGGAACGCCCTCTCATATCCATGCAACCTAGTGATTGCATTCAAATTAAATCCCCTAGTCACTGGGAAGCAGTGTCACGTTATGGCCCCCGCAATGGCCACAACGCATGTCTTCATCACTCCCGCGTCCCATAGGGACTCCTGATACAGTGCTATGCAACCATATAGACCATGACCACCAGATCCAGACCCTCTGCTGCCGCCCCAAAGTTGTGACAAACACCAACACCCTGGCGGAGGGCGGGTGGGAGAGCCAAGCAGCAAATGGCACCGTGCACTGGGCAACTGGGCCTAAATAGGCCATGCCCAGAGGGTTGCTGGGAAGGGAGTCGCCCCGCCCCCAGAGCAGCCGAACCAATCGGTCGCCCTGGAGGACCAAGGCTTTGTTGTGGCCCTTATCTTTGCTCTGAGACTGTGTAAGACCTTGTGATTTTGATTCTGGTTATGTAGGTTACACTATGGACATAAGAAGACTACTAGGCAGATGGTCCTTTCCTATTTCAGGATCTGTTATTCTTTTTGGTTCCATGATGCTAAAGAAAGGACATACGGTACTTTCTCAGCAATACAGGAATTATACTGAGTAGAATTTAAAAATTATTTTAAGAAACTGTTAAGTTGATACACCATGAAAGAAACTTTTATATTTCTCAAAACTGTTTTAGTGTTTAATTATTTTTTTTTTTTACTGCTTCAACATGTTGCAAGTACATGAAGGGAAGGCCTGCCACATATGACAATGCAGCTCTGTGTATGCAGATGGTTTTAAATGGCAGCTCCAGGCAACTAAATTCAGGCTATAAAGATATATAAAGTTCAGTTTAGCCTATTGAGAAACTAATGAGTAACTACTAAATCATGGCTATACAGTCATTTGCTTCCTGTTACTTTCTGCTCCCACTGTATGTACATAATAGGCCATATGGCATGTGAATCAAGAACACACATTTTTCAAGGCCTGACCTAAGCAATAGTCTGACCAGGTGCAAATAGATATTTTAAGGCACAATCAATTCTACATAAGCTTCATTAAAAAAACCCACGTGTGATAGCCCTATCATATGTGGGTCCCTTTCATTAAATTTCATTTCCATTTCCATGGATATGAACTACACCCTTAACAGAACCTGGGATTTCTCCTCTATCTCCAAAAGGTTGTGAACAAGTATAATGTACGGTGGTGAAAAGGTACCCTGCACATGTTCAGAGGAACTATTTTTCACCACTACACCTCTTAAAAAGAGCTTCTGGGTAGAATCATATTGAAAATAACTCCCTGTTAACTCCCATTCTACACAACCAGCCTAAAACCAGCCTTCCTCTGAGATCCCTTCAAATATCCATTCCCCTCATGGACTTTACCAAGGTTGTATAGCTCTTCTAGCATAAAGGACAATTCTCTCTGTCCCACTCAACACCCAGAAGGAGAAGGAGGAGGGAAGAGGACAGAACACGGTGTGAAATATGTTCACTCTCTTGCCTCTTTTCAGTCAGACAAAGCACATGTGATCTTCCCATGGGTGGGATGGAGTGGTAAAAGAGAAAATCCTGAACATGAAGGTAAGAAAGCAAAGCATTTATATGGGGAAGAAAGGCTTGTGTCTCCAAGAGCTTTGCCATCCCAACCAACTAAATCCCCAAAGAGCTAGGGTGGTGGGGTGGTGGTGGTGAGTCTCAGCCACTGGGTATCTGAGTTAACATAGAATCTGCAGATTGAAAATAGAGTTGTCAGGTGAAATAAGGGAGAGACACCTTTCCTTCTAATGTCTGGATAAAAGGATCAGTCCTTTTATAACTGAAGCAATAGAAGGAAGTTTAAATGTTTTCCTCAAGAATCTGTGTTGATCTGGTGTTACTCAGGATTGGGGAAGAATGAGAAAGGATCGAAGAAAAGAAATGAAGGGTGAGATGAGGAACCAGTGATAGCCAATGGGATCCTAGTGAGAGCCAGAGAGATGGGTTATCAGCTGTGGAACAAGACTGAGATCCATAGTTTGAAGCTAAGTATGCTGGCTTTTCTGAAGCTGGTAACCATTTTTTCCCACTTCAGAGAAAATGGGAAACCGTAGTTATCGAGAATGAAGCAGGCCTCCTGGTTCAATAACAGTTCATATTCAGGGAGGAGCAAAGGTCCATGAGCATTGGAAAAGCCTCATGCACATCGCAATTCACTAAGCTAAGATACAATAATCCAATATGATTCAGTATCAGGATGCTGCCATTTTTAAAATGTGCACACACAGACACACAAACACACAGAGAGATGAAGCTACCCTAGGATGTTCAATATTATTTGTACCACCAAATATATATCTAGTTTAGCACAGTCCTGAGGTTTATATATTTAGTTTTACATCACTGCAGCATTATCTAGTTTTTCCTTGATGCTAACAGAAATAACTAGATCTAGTAAAGCTTCCCAAGGTCATTGGCCTGTGTCTTTCCTTCTTCACAACAAAGTATCATTTTTCTTAGTTTCTTGTCAGTGCACCATGATATCCTTCACATCTGTCTGTGCCTTTGCTTTTATTAGCAGAAAATACTGCCCTAGCTTTAGTGTCATGTGTACTATAAAGACAGAATTTTCAGGAGATTTGACAACTCTCATATTTTCTGAAGTATTCTCAATGTAACAGAGAAACAGTTTATTACTGTTAAGTAGTGGCTGTCTCTCCAGCTTGAATAATGAAGTCCTCTAGGTCAATATTTTATACAATGATCCATTTAAGGAAGCATTCCTCTATAGTCTAGCACTAAAACAATGGGTGTCATAACACAGATCTATCTATTATCAATCTTGAATTCCACTGTAATCAATCCAGTTCTTTGGGTTGCAAAAGTGTAATATGTTACTGGGTTAAAGCCAAGAATTTTCTTCTTCCAAAATTGTTTATAAAATAACACAATAAAATTATTTACTGATACCAGCTTTGCTGTGCAAGAGTGGAGAAGATTTAAACTTGTTTGAAGAGAGCTTTTGCCTGGAAGTGATTTACATGTGTTCCTTGTAAACTGTATTTTCAAGAAATGAAGCAACACTGGTTTAGCGACATTACAAAGCCCACCCAATGCTTATATGATTGTAACAAGAGACAATAAGAAAAATGCTCAGTTGCATAGCCAAAGGCATAAAAATATCATAGATTTGTGAAGAAACCTCCAGTGCCTTAACTTTCATTAAAAAATATAATAAAACAAGATGGGTCACTACTGTCTGTTGTTACCGAGTTTGCTGAAGCTTTCAGCACATTTCTCAATTATCAGTATCTGGGCACACCTAACCAAAGTTTAGATGTGTGTTTATCTTATAGGAACTTGAAAGTAATAGATAGCCATTACAATATGGCCAGTTACTGCTTGTAGTGGCAGTCTCATAATTTCAAACTGTTGTACAGGAGTTTCAAGGAAACAATGAGTAATTTTAGGATTTTTCTTCTCACTGTGAGAAAGGCCGGTTACAGACCGGCACTTGGGACGTCCGCAGGACGTCCCATTTTAAAAAAAGGGGCGTCTCTTCTAGACGCCCCTGGCTCTAATACAGACTCTGTCCATACAATATGGCACTGTCCATTCCACACGGCCGGCGCCATCTTTATGTATCAGACGCATAGCGTCCAGATGTGTTGCGGCGCTAATGACGTCGCGAGTGCACCAGCGGCGCCTTGAGACGTCATTAGGGAGCCACAGAAAGAAGCTCCATTTTGGAGCTTCTTTTTTGCTCCGCAAGGGAGCCGCACGGTGTGGCTGCGACGGCTCCCTTATGGAGCAAACGGCGGCGGTGGCAGACCGCCTCAAAGCGGCGGTCTATAACCCGCCAAAGACTTCAAAAATTGTACAGCTTTCAAACACTATTCGCACTGTGGTATTTTTGCATAGGAACCAGCATTTTTATGCAGGAAACAGCTTTATTTCCGCACATAAAATGATATCATTGTGCAGAAATATTCTATGCATAGAAGATACTGCGTTCTGTACAAACAAATGTGCATATTTTGAGCTGAATAAGTGCTCAACTGGGAAGATTCTTACTGGACAAGATTTCTTTGTGTCCTTTTTCTAAAACTCAAGAAACATTTTTTAAAATTATTTCTGAGTATTTTGAATATTTTCCTATCTCTACAGCAGTCCCCCTCCCCTTCAAAGTGGTGATCCATGGACTGATCACAGTCCTCAAGCTGTTGGCTGCTGGTCCATGTCAAATTTCCAGTAACAGGGCAAAAATAGTAACTATAGCTCATGGTCATGGTACTGGTCTCTGGCATATTAGGAAACAAAATTCCCAGTCCCCTATGCCAGAGAGCTTGAAATGGACTATTCTATAGGACTGGGCAGTTCGAGGCCCAGGTGCTGTGGTATGGAGTGAGCTCCCATCACAGCTTTTGCCAACCTAGCAGTTTGAAAGCACACAAATGCTTGCAGATAAACAGATTTCACTTTTGTGAGAAGGTAACAGCATTATGTGCAGTCATGCTGACCACATGAGCACCAGATTCATCTTCAGAGAATGCTGGCTCTTCAGCTTAGTAATGGAGATGATCACCGCCCCCTGCAGCCGGTTACAATTAGACATTCAGGTCAGGGGAAAACCTTTACCTTTTACCTTTACAGAATTAAAATCATATTTACCAGTCTGGTTTCAGAATAAATCATGGCTCTCTGGCTTCCTTTCTGATTGTTTCCTAGTGATGGTGATGGAGGGTTGATTGCCCTGGAATTTTGGAGTGAAATGCCATCAATACATTTGTCTTTGTTTGACATCTGCTATGGGATCAATTGTCTTGACTCTTGCACAGTGCCTGGAGGTGAAGGAGATTGGATTAGTGTTAATTAGCAGACAAAGGCTGAACAAAGTTGAATTATTCTTGTCCATAGTCAGCACCCATAACTATTAATGAGGTGAAATATTCTTTGTTAAATCAAAT
Organism: Sceloporus undulatus; assembly: GCF_019175285.1. NCBI lineage: Eukaryota > Metazoa > Chordata > Lepidosauria > Squamata > Phrynosomatidae > Sceloporus > Sceloporus undulatus. The sequence goes on from NC_056523.1 coordinate 279,982,495, forward strand.
CTTTGTACACTCCTGGATACTCCTGGACTTCCAAATGGTGGCCTTGGCCAAGAACTCATTTTGTCATTTACAACTTATCTACCAACCACAGCTGTTCGTTCAAAAGAAGCTACAATAATCATTAGCTTTTATAAGGCTTATGTATTGCATTCTGCATGGGCTTAACTTTAAAAATGTTTAAAAGCTGCAGCTGGTATAGAACACAGCTGTGTGCCACTTTACAGGGAGTTGGCTCGAACATGGCCTACATTTTGTACTGACTAACTTTTTGTGTACTTGGGTCTAAGAACATCACCCACAACATTAGAGGTGCTTTAATCTGTAACATTATATATGCTATATTTTGCTAACAATGTCCATCAACACTTTATGTTAGACAAACAGGATAGTGTCTGCGTTATTGTGTGTCTTTGGGTCATTTCCAATGTGGCCATCCTAAAATGAAAATTGTGAGGGTATCTTGGCAATATATTTCTTGGGGGGGGGCATTGCATTCCTATGTGGCTGAGAGATTGTGATTTGCCCAAGATCACCCAGTAGGTTTCCACTGCCTAGAGTGTATATGAACCCTGGTCTTCCAGAGTCAAACAGTGAAACTGCTACATAATGCTGGCTATATCCGTCTCTAAGCTAGAGGATAACTGAACACAAAATGGACATAAGAAATGGGAATATGCTAAAACTTGTTGGAAAACATTACATCCTTCCTGGACATTCTAACTCAGACCTCTGAACACCAGTTCTTGAACAGAAAAAGCAAATAAAGGGAGACTGGAGAGAGAAACAGTTAAATAGGATATATCCACAAACTCCAGTCTATTGGCAGTGGTTTGAACAGAGACTATGGCCCCATACAGACTGCCAAAATAAAGCTGCTTCGGGACACTTTGGAGGTATGCTGTTTAAATGTTGCATGCGTCCTAAGAGTCTGAAAGCTGCACCAAAGCCACGCTCCAGTCCTTAGGACTAGATCGTGGCTTTCGTGTGCCTTCTGGATTCTTAGGACACAAGCAACATTTAAACAGCATACCTCCAAAGTGTCCTGAAGCAGCTTTATTTTGGCAGTCTGTATGGGGCCAATGATTTCTTGGTATGCTACACATATTTTTTTAAAAACTATTTCTCGTCATGACTATCACATAAAATCTTCATGCTTGCTTTACTGCAACACTTTACTTGCCATGTACCCATACCAATGCTTCAGACCAAGAGCTTCCTCCACTATTGGCATGTGTACATATTTATCTTGACTTGTACACAAAACCCACCTTCCAGCTTTGTCCCTTTAAATAATCTTTATGACCATCACCATACCCTCATGTTTTTTCCCCCAATTTCTATTGCAGTTTACAGTCCCCTTTCCAAACATCCACCTATTTGTATAAATGTCTGTCCACAGAAACTTAATTTCATGCATTTTTAGACTGTAAACCTGAGGGCAGGGAACCATCTGAATAACTATTTGTAATCCACTCTTTAGGGCTGAAAAATGAAGTATAAATACCATAAATAAATAAATAAATAAATAAATAAATAAATGCATCTGATGAAATAGACTAGAGTTCATGAAAGTTAATGCCAGAATGTCCCTCCACCCACCCAGCCTGTTGTAAAGGTGCTACATGAATCCTTTCTATCAAGGTCTGTGTCCTGGGGGAAATACAAAGTGGGACACCATGGGAGAGGGCCTTCTTAGCTGTTTTGCCCTGTTGCAGAATGTTCTTCCTTTGAAGGTCTGACTGGCACCAATGTTAATTTCCTTCCAGTGCCAAGTAAAACATGACTGTTTAGTAAAGTATTTGGAGACTAATGTATTTCAGGTGTGCATGTACATGCTTATGAATTTTTGCACTTTTTAAAGTGGTTTTAACTGTTACTGTACTATGTTTAATATGTTTTACCTTGTTCAAATCATTTATCTATTTATTCTGGAAATGTTTTAAATTTTTTATATTGTGCACTGCCCTAAAATCCTGTGAAAAAGGACAGGCTAGAAGTGCTTGAATGAATGAATGAATGAATAAATAAATAAATAAATAAATAAATAAATAAATTTTATGCTTCAGTAGACTAATGCTACAGTGTCCTTGAATATTTTTAAAAAGTTTTTATGGGTACTGTGGAAGATGCTATAGTGATTTTAACGATAATTTCATCTCACCCATTGGAAGGATCCTCTGTTTAAAGGGCTATTGAGTGTAATCTGAATCTGGTTTAAATACAAAGAACCATAACTAGAAAAGAGAGTTGGGAATCTGAAGATGCCCATCATCTGTTAGTACCTGAGCAACAGCCCAAGCAGGTATTTTGATTCACTGATGAATGAATTTACTAATGAGAGAATATTTTAGGGACAGTGTCTACCAGCATTAGGTTGCCCTTTTACTTAGATTTACAAGTAAGAACCTGCTGTAAATTGTGAACTCCCATCAAGTAACATCAATTGGATTGAGGTTTGTAGCCCTTATAAAGCAATCAGAAATCCAGCACCAGTCTTTTCCAGTATCCAAGGCCAAGACAAGATTATTTTTATAAACACATGTTTATATGTGATGTTTACAATTTAAATACAAGTGTAAGAAATGTAAGAAATGCAAAGAAGAGGGAGAAAGTAAGTGGATATCTAAGTGAATAGTCTAGACTCTATTGCAGATATTCCAGAAAAACAAACCAGGGAGCCCGGAAGTGAATGAAAGTTCAGCAATTTTTATTAGCCAGCTGGCTTCAGAGGAATATTTTCCAAAGTTCTGAAGCCCTGCTCAACAGGCGACATACCTTTTTATAGGGATCCAAACAAAGAACTTCCAAGCTATACATTGATTGGTTACACTGAATTAGACATAGGAACTCCTCATTCACTCATTGATTATAAAAACATGCATTTTGAAGCTCCATGTGGGTACCATCAATTCTCTTATCAGGGCTGCTTTCATGCAGTGTCCCAGCATGGCATTCTAGCATTCCTTATTTTTGGGTAATTGTAGACATCCAAGCACCACTTGGGGCAATAAACAGGCCCTGAATAATATGAAGAGCCATGAAGATGTCTCTTTGAGCTGTTCAGTTATTTATTATGAAAACATTCCTTTCTCCTTATTTTATCATCACCCAGCCCCAGGCAGTCTAGCTATTAAACATATTTGCTATTTTTCTATTTTATATATATATATTTAAAATTTTCCACCCTGTCCTCCTCAACTCTAGGCATACAAACTAATACAAGCTGAGCATATCTCCAGAGAGGTAGAACTGAGAGACTTAGAGCCTGAACAGACAGGCCAGATGAAGTGGCTTCGGGCCATTTTGGAGATGTGGTGTTTAAATGACACATGTGTCACAAAAGGCTGGAAGCCACACTGGAGTGCAGCATTGGCACATCTTCCAGCCTCTTAGGATGCATGCATCATTTAAACAACACACCTCCAAAGTAGCCTGAAGCCATTTAGTTTGGTCTGTCTGTTTGGACCCTAGTCATATTTGGCGGGTTACAGACCGCCCTCAAGCGGCCGTTTTCCCGCCGCCACCATTCGCTGCGGAGGGAAGCCCCAGCGGCCAGACCACGAGGCTTCCCGGTGCAGCGAAAAAGGAGCGCCGAAATGGCGCTCCTTTTCAAAACGCAGAAGTGGCGCCGCGAGGGGCGAAGCGCGCCCTCACGGCGTCACTTCCGCCGTGACACGTCTGGAGGCTATGCGTCCAAGACGTCAAAATGGCAGCGCCCATGTGGTTGGGTGCTGCCATTTACGACGCGCTCCACGCATACTACGGACAAGGGCCGTGAGGAAGGTAAGAGCCTTCCTAACCCTAATACGGCCCTTCTTAACCCTAGTACGTGCAGAGCACGTACTTTATGGCGGTCTGTAACCCGCCTTAGTGTGAAATATCAGTATACAAAGGGATTTTGTAGCACCTTCGAGATTTAGGGGCTTGACAGACAGCCCCAAAGGAATGGCTTCCCACTGCCACCTTCAGTGCCTTTCAGGGCCACAGCAACTGCACACCACACCCAGATCCAGCATTTTGCCTGCTCTAAAAGAGAACATCAAAATGCTATTCCTTTTAGAGCCAGCAAAAAGCAGCCCTTGCCACCATAGCAGTGGCTTTTCAGCATTTTTTTGGCACAGTGTGTATAAACACTGTGCCAAAGGAGTGCCGTGACGCCTCCCACGATGTGGCTGGCTGTGCAGCATAACACTGGTATCGGGGCAGAGTTGGGGCATACAGAATGCCCCAATGCTGGCATTTCTAGCTGGTATGTTTTGCCCCTAACTGAGGAAAAGAAGTTGTAGCATACATTTTCATTGACTTTGTCTACTTCCTCAGATGCTTTCTTCCACAGCAGATCTTTGGCTGCAGATTATTGCCAGACATTTTGTTTTTATGTCTTATATTGTGAATGTTAAAACACTGATAATATAACCTGTCAACCAATTAGATCAAGATGCTGCTGCACTATATAAATGACAGGAACTGCTATCCTTTTCTTTCTTGTCTGGTACCACAGGCTTATACACACCACAGGCTTTGTCCCAGACTCACAAAGTGGAGAGGTACATATTTCCCAGCACGAATAAATGGTGGGGGGGGGGGGGGCAAATTCAAAGATGCTGCTGTTACTAAGCATGGACAAAGATGGAATTGTGTAAGAGGAAATTTATGGTAAAACCATGAACAACTGATGAACACAAAGACTCAGAAAAGGAGTAACACATAAAAGTACTACTTGGGAGCTACTAAAGAAGGAATGGTTGGGTTTTTCTGATTCTGGCTTCTCTTTTTTATCTGTCGCTCCTTCATCACTATACTACCAAACAAGTGTAATTATACAAAACAAAAATATTTTCCTGATGTCCAGTCTAAAATACAAGAATTGAAAACATAACCAGGATCAAATAAAGCAGGACAAAATGGAGAGGATGAAAGCTGAGTCCAATTAGAATGCTATCTTGGCCAGAAGTGCTGTCTTGTTTTGCTTTCATGTAATGCTTTTATCTGTTACTCCTTTTCTCAGTCTTCCTATTAATCAGTTGTACAGGGTTTAAAGATAGATTTCTTATTATACAACTCCATTTCTGTTGATGATTATTTTGATGGTGTTTTTAGTTTGACTTTGGTATGACTTTGTTTCTAAAAACTTGTGAAGATATGCAGGACACAGACTTTCACTCCATCAGATACATAGACTGGATTCCTGTTGGTCTCTGATACATGAATAGATTTATTTGCAGAAGAGTTTAGGAATTTTTGTCCAATATAGAACCTCTGCATTCAATTCAGTTTTGCAGAAGCAGTGTTCTAAATGCAATTCCATTGTGCATGTAGATGTACATGTGCATGCAGTTGTGCATTCAGCTGTTCATTCATTTTCACATTTGTCTCTGTGTTACTCAGGTTTGCTTATTGGATCAATACAAAGGCTACATACCACCATCAATGTATAATTCTACATTTACACTACACAAGCCTGCTGTATTATGCTAACCAACAATAAAATGTGTTTTAAAAAGTGGCAAAGACTGCCTTAGAAAAAGTCATTACAAAGTTTAAAATGTCTTGTTTCTTTATTGTCTCTGTGATTTTTTTTTCTTAGAGGAACAGGCAAAAGAGCACTTTCCTTTAATTTACCTAGAGGATCTTTCTGTTTTCTCAGAAGACTGAACAACTGTGGATTCATAGGTGGAATGCAGATGCAGTTTGTCAAGGGAATGTCTGAAGGATAAGGAGCTGCACTCTCTTAATGAATGCATCAACCTCACCTTCCCTGAGACTAGGCTATCCACCCTCTTCATTTCCTCCTCACTGGTAAGGAAGAGCTTGAAAGCTGTCAGGCTGGCAAGAGGACTAGCAAATGTGCAGGTAGAGCTTTAAGTTTTGCCTGTTTGGAGTAACATCTTAACACATGTACCCTACTTTACAGAAGGCACTCCTCTATTTGAAAGGTTGTTAGAAATACAGTTGTCAGGCCTCATTTGCCACACTACAGGTTTTCCATACCAAAACATGTTTTAGAGTGTTCACCATAGTATGCTTGCTAACTGTAACCACTCTATCCAACACCCATTCCCTATCAGATGTGATGAGAATCATGCAAGACAAAGCAAATCCAAAATTCCTTCATCCCTCAAACATATGAATTAGACAGAAATAGAGGCCAATCTAGTATCATCCCCAAAAATCCTATTTAGGCAACTGCATAATCCCACAATACCTCATGGAAGGGTGGGTGCCTATAAAGCAATTGGGCATAATGAACACAGGCCTCATATAGACCCCTCCCAAGCCATGTGAGAGCTAATACTTCATCAAATCAACCATGCTTGAGTGTCTTCATTCCTCTAAGGTAAACAGTAGCAAAATAGCTCCTGGAATTATGATGGAGAATAAGCTCATAGGTAACAAGAAGCATTCCCTATTGGGCTCAGAAATTGAAATAGCCAATGAAGCAGTTGTAACAGTGAATTCATGTACTTCTATAACAAGCCTCATAGCTGTATGTTTAGGCTGGCTGAACCTTTGGAACACGTTTCAAAATTAGCCCCCCATACTATTCAAAGACATAACTATGTTGGTCTGGAAAATCAGTATGTAAAGGTATTTTGTAACACCTTTGAGACTAACTGAAAGAAAGAAGCTATGTAGATGTTATTTTAGTGACTACTGAGAAGCCCAACTAGAATGAAATTAAGGGCTTCTCTACACTGGCCAAAACCCATGGATTCACTCTTGTATCTGCTATGATCTAGGCATGCACCCCCTGGCAGAGCCCCACTGTTGACACATTGCTTGCTATATGATAAATGGGGAGAAAATTGCTCTACCCCTCCTTATTGATTACACATCTGGGTGTTCTGACCTCACCAGAAGCAACTTCACCAGCAAAGCTCTTCTGCCAGGGAGCTGCTTATTGGCCAGCAAGGTAGCAGAGAGGCAGTGGCCCTGAGGAGGACAGAGCACTATGCCAACCATATGGACAGCAAGGTGACTTCACCTCACTCTTGTGATATTGTGTATGGGGGTCTCACAGTGGATCTGGAGGGGCTACAGTGCAGAATACTCCAGGATGTACCCAAAGATTTTCAGCTGGTGTGGACACACCCTAAGAGAGGGTGTCACCATGGTGAGTCCTACATTTTCTGGAGGAGCCACAGTTGATCTAGTAGATGTACAAATACATTCCTGCTCATTGCTGAATTAGCCCTTTTGCTCATTTGAATCAAATTATTTTAAGTAAATGCAGACTCACCACATTAATATTTAGTGGAACAGTGTGAGTGAGAGAGACAGTAGCAGATCAGCTGACTACAAAATGCACCTTCAGTGATTGCATAGAACGTATATGTGTTGCAACTGATAATTAAGGCATGAAGTACTACTTGCATACAATAACAACTGAATTAAATGTTCATCAAAAATTCAGTCTTGACTTACACTGTAACAGTTAATTAATTAAATGGAGCTTGTTTAAAATTTCATCTAATTGGTTTTTAATAATAGCAGATATAATTAGTAAATTTATTTTAATATCTTGTCTATGCGCACTCAACTTGAAAAGTTCTGAAAAATTGTCCTACAGTAATTATGAACTGACTGTAGATGTGATGTAGAATATACCTGGTATAATTGCCTTGAGAAAAAGAATTCTGGAATGTTTGCCCAATAGTTTTGGGGCTGCAAAAGTTAGTGGAATGATGCTCTTGTGTGTACACTAGTCAGGAGATTAAGGTTAATCCAGTATAGAATCATAGAATCATAGAATCATAGAGTTGGAAGAGACCGCAAGGGCCGTCCAGTCCAACCCCCTGCCATGCAGGAAATCCAGATCAAACCATCGTCGACAGATGGCCATCCAAGTAGAATTTCCATTTGATCAAGAACATCAGTGAAGGAATTTCAGCCTGCCCCCACCCCCAATAACTGAATAGAATCATATAGTCATTTGAAGACCTAGAACACTATTTAGTCCAATCCCCTCCAGAGGCTGGAAAAGTTACTTTATGAATGCCAATTTCCAGAATCCCTCAGCCAACATAACTATGCTAACTATACAGAAAAAGTACCTTTTCAAGCACTGATCACCTTGCCCCACCTTTCTTGCAGGCTCTGCCATTCAGGATCCATGACACCTGTGACAGATAGTCACCTAGCTTCTGGTTGTCCACCTCCCATGAAACATAAATGCCTATAAAATAGAGGTACCTGTTGACATTTCATCCCTTAATCCTGGCATTGTCAAATTAATCTGCCCCCCCCCCCCCCGCCTGTCATTGGATATCTTGTTTTTCTAGTTTGTAACCTGACAAATGTATGAATTAGGCTTCTGTTTCACTCTTTGACAAATGGGAGCCATAGATAGGGGAGAGAATGCAGGTCTGAAAAGGAAGGTCAGAAAATAATAAATTGCCCTTGGGGAGGAAGAGGATTTGAGGGGGTTTTCTGGAGAGATGTCCCCAACTAAACAAGTGAAAGTCATCCATGGGCAGAAGGAGGCTTCCATGTAAAAGTCCTCTAATGCAGAGGTGAGCAACATGCTGCCCACAAGTGAACATATGCTCCCTGGAGGATTTCTATTTTTGGATAGGGGGAGGTTGATTTCTTCACTATTAGAGGCTTTTAGGTTTTACTCAGAGAAATGGGCAAAACCAAAAATATACCCTTTGGAAGTGAATCTCTGGTTACTTCTATTTTGTTTTTCATTTTCCTGTCATTTGGAGCTTGATACAGTCTGTACTAGGTGAAAAAAATTGAACCCCAGCCCATTGGAAGTTATCGCCACTGCTCTGATACATCATGAATTCCATTTGAAAAAGACTGCCATAAATAAGGAATCTTGAGAAATTATTTTTTGTGACTTTGGGAGACTTCCTGAACTTCAATGAAATAAGTCCTCCCAGAATCGAACAGGTCATGTTGGCTGCAGGTTTATGAGAATATGTAGTCTAAAAAAAACAAAAAACCTTCTTGCAGACATGATTCCTATGGCTGAATTCTCACATCTAGTATTTTTATTGTGCCCTTGGATCTCATTGATAACTGTGATTCATATCACCACAGCTGGGTTATGCACCTATCTTTGTAATTCTGAGATAGAGAGGCACACACGCTGCCATATTTCCCAATGACTAAACAACTAGAGCATTTCATCAAATTAAAAGAATGAACATTTCAAAAGCATTTCAAATTTGTCTGCTTAGGCGGGTTATAGACCGCTGCTTTGAGGCAGTCTGCCGCCGCCACCATTTGCTCTGTAAGGGAGCCGTCGCAGCCACACTGCGCGGCTGCCTTGTGGAGCAAAAAAGAAGCTCCAAAATGGAGCTTCTTTCTGCGGCGCCCTAATGACGTCGTGAGGCGCCGCTGGTGCACTCGCGACGTCATTAGCGCCGTGACACGTCTGGACGCTATGCGTCCGATACGTAAACATGGCGGCCCCCATGTGGAAGGGGCGCCGCCATGTTGTATGTATGGAATACGTACTAGGGTTAGGGGGGTGCGGAAGCACCGCCCGTTCCTAACCCTAATACGTATTCCATACGTATTTTTTGGCGGTTTGTAACCCACCTTAGTCCCCTTCCAGGACAGAATTGTCATTCGTCCATCCTTTTTTCCCATGACTTATTTCACTGAAGTTCAGGAAACATGGAACACATATAAGACAAACATGAGCAGCTAATCAAATGTTCACAGAAATCCTAATTCAAGTGTAAGTTTAACTCAAAGAGGAGAATAAGCAAATAACAGGAAATTTGGTCCTTTCCCTGACTTCACCATGAAGTCAAGTGGTTCATTTACCATCTGAGTGGTACAGTGGGTGGCTATTGGAAAGAGGTTTTTTTTCCCAGACATGCTATCCCAGCTTTCATACGTTTTCTCCAGGAAAATACCATTTCCCTGTATCTTTCAAAATCTCAGATTTGTTGACTTGTTTCTATAGTTGCTGTTTATTCTAGACTTGCTGTTTTTCAAATATTTTAATGTATTACAAACTTATCTGAATGCCTCCTTGGCTTGTGGTAGAATTAGATGGAATGGAGTTGGCCTCTTGCTGGTGAAGAGGAGCTCTTGCTGGAGTGGGCTCTGATCTCCCAGTTCTGACTGTGGTAACATCTGTGGACAGTAATGTGCCATTGTGTGGGTGAGACAAGGTAAAGTCAGCTTTGGATCAACTGCATCCAAAACTACTCCGTTAACCCAACAGGAAGCTGGGAAAGGTCCTTTAGCCATGCCAGCATGGAACTGGCAAGCTAGTGCCTCCCATTTCCTGGGGGAAGAGCTTTAATATAGAATGATCTGGCAGTGCATCAGAACTCCTCCATGCTCCTCATTCTCTGTCCAATACAAACCAGCAGGTTGGGGATTAGGAAGCAGATCCAACATTTCTCTCCTCCCCATTCCTGCATAGGCATGTACTGTTAGTTATAGTATTATGCTTTAAATATTTTATTACAAGGCTGCCCTCAGAATGCATTTGATGACTGGGGTATACATCTAAATAATAAATAATTAAATACATACATACATAATACGATTCTTCATCAAAGCTATGAGGCCAACTTCCATTCCATGCAAGTACAGCAGCTGAAATTGTGCAGATGTCACATGGATCAGATTATTATTATGTGTATCAACTATTTGGAGGAGGACAGAGAAGCTAGATGCATCAGGCAAGCCACTGAGTTTTAGTAAATATGTTCTTTCTACCAACTATATTCTGAACTAAGTGCAGTTTATTTTTGTGTTAAATATTTCTAGGAGAGTAGCCTTGTTAATCTGTTGCAGCAGAAACAACTGCAACTCTTTTGGTACCTTCAACTCTAACTTGCTTTATTTGGCATATCCTTTCAGGAACTGCAATCCACTTGAGCTACATGGAATGTTATTTGAATTGATAAATTCACCTACTTGCAAAGGCAGGTAATCCTCTCTCTCCCCCACAGATAATGTCCCCAATACATTCACCCACCCACTGACCCACCCATCTATGCAAGTATACGTCTGCCAGACAAGGCAGCTTTCCACGGATCTGATGAAGTGGCCTGCAGATGACAAACATTTGTGCCAAATAACATTGGTTGGTCTTTCAGAGGCCACAAGACACTTTGTGATTTTTTTCTTATATTAATTTGATCCTGTGAATGATTTGGCTTCTAATTTTATGAACTGAAACAGTCCAAAAGATAGCCTGAAGTACAGATTTGTAAAGCCTAATAGTGTAATTATCACTGATAATTCAGTAGTTGTATGAGATCTTCTCTTTAGAGTTCAAAACAGAAACATTAGGAATGCCCTATAAGATAGCTAAAAACTGTGCCTGCAACTTCCCTCTTTGCTTGTGATTCTAGAGGCATCTTTTTTGAAATGCTAGTTCTAAATGTTCTGTAGAAAATGATAAGTGGTTAGAAGTGAGATTCATTCGGGAAATCAATTAGCCAAACTGAAGTATTTCAGCGATATGAAGAATCATGTGAATTTAATGAACTGTAGTTAAAATGTGCATTATTGATTAACAAAAAATCTTCTTCAGTAACATTCTTCTCATTAGATGTTTATCTTGTTTGTGATTTCCCCCAGTGCAAATAGCAAGGTAATTAATACAAACAAAATAAGCATACTATGGTCAGTTGCTAGTGATGGCATATCAAGCATGTCTGAAAGCTAAGGTGGAAAGGAAAATGTAAGAAGGAAAATGAATGCAACACAATTCAATTTAATTTATATCTTAGCTTTTTACCAATGTGGGACGCAAGGGACATTGCAGCATAGATTTTTAAAAAGGTAAAACAATTTATAATCAAAATATTTTTTAAAAATTAATAAGCTATCCCATTAAAAACTCTAGTTTAAAATAATTTTTAAAACATACCATGATGATAAAAAGTACAGCACACCAGTAAATATCCAAAGGTCTATCTCAATAAAAGCTCTTTGCAGAGTAAGACTGGAGAGGGAGCCTACCTAGTATGCCATGGAAGAGAGATCTACAGCCAGGGAGGAGCCACCATTAAGGCCTTCTCATGTGTCTTCATCAAACATGTCTGTGATAGGGTGGGATCAAGGATCTTAAAATTTAGGCAAGCTTATGTAAGTAGATATTGGTATGTATGTCATAAACAGCAATTTGAATTATGTCCCCAAACAGATTGGCACCCAGTGAAGCTTTTGGAACACAAGAGTTGTATGTTCCCTGTAACAAGTCAATTAGGTTGTTGAATTTTTTACCCACTGAAGTTTCAAAACAGTTTCTAAAGGCATTTGCATGCAGACTGAATTATTGTAATCAAAATGGAAGCTAAGGCTTGAATTATCATAGCTAGATCTGACATCTCAAGAAGCAGGCACAGCCTTGCCACTGATGAGAGGTGAGAATGAGAGTACACCCCAGCTGTGAACCTGAGATTTCAGGGGAAGTATAACCTCATCCTGCAACTAATATCACCATGCCAAGGTGGGATAGGTGAAGACAGAAAGAAAGAAGGCAAAGAAGTTTGAAAAAATGTGAATATATATATATATTTCCTTGGGACCAGGGTTGTGCTGATATGCCTGAAGTAAGGAATAGGGTGGTAGGTCATCTCATTCTACATAAAGAATGTAACTGAATAGATAGTTGAATCTTACTTTGAGACTGGTGAGAGGACACCATACTATACTACAATACTTTGTCCTCCAGCACCTTTTCACCCCATGTCTGCTTCCTGAACAGCATTCTTCTACCTAAAGGTAGGATCAGGCCTGTTTCCCCTATTACCTCTCTGATCACATAGTAGATAGTGCTATCTACGAAGCAAGTTGTTGTGAACTGCCCTGAAAAGTTCACTACACCATTCAAGGATTTAATATTGTTGCATGTTGCATGAATTCTATGATGTATGATCAGTAAGCTTTAACTTATAGCTCATCACATAATATTTTAAGTTATGAAACAAACAGGGGACATCCCTATTTCTTCAGCTGTGCTCCCACTAAAAGAATGAACTAAGCAAAATGTTCAACCATTCCTTGACCTGAAATTGGGAGTAATCCAAAGCATAATCAAAACAAAGTCAGTGCTCAAATCAAAGCTTTCGAGATTGAGAATGAGCTGATTATGTAAAAAAAAGTAGAAACATCAACAAAATGATATTTATACATTTAAGTTCTTAGTAATGAGACCTGATGAGCATGATAATACATTTGCAGTTTCTGACTAAGACAAAATAAGGGAACTGTTCAGGTTAAAGTGAAACTGGATTAAATGGGTAAATGAAAGAGGGCAAATATAAGGGGAAACTGAAGATCAAATGTAGGACAGTAAGCAAATACAGTAAGCAAATATTTGTCTTTGTATCCTCACACAGAAAGTCTCATTCTGCCTAATGAGGCTTTTCTCAGGTAAATGCCATTGTAGCTTGAACCTATTTGTTGCTTGGGCCAGACAAGTAAAATAATCCCAAATAATATGGACTGGGTGAGTCATATGAGGATACACACAGAGATATCTTCCATCTGTCATATAATGGAGCCCTCAGAACTATATCAAAGAGGGACTTTCATCATTGCAGGACTTTAAAAAACTTGAGCATAGCACATCAAGCTGTTGTTGACTTGGTATGCATTAGGCTTGCCTTTGATTTTGTTATGAAACCAATTGTGTTAGAGAAGCCATGATATTCTCCTGCATGCTATGGAAGGATGACATTTTTATAGTAATATGACTACTGTATTATGTTTGGGAGGAGGATTCTCAGGTGCCCCATTTTGTATGGGACACCCCATATTTCGGGTCCTAAAGTCAGATCACATATCAAGGTTGCAGGAGATGCCCCCATGAACCACCATGGTATAATGGTTTGAATTTTGGATTAGGACTCTTGGATAGTGCAATTTAAATGCTCACTCAATCACTGGATCACTTTGGGCAAGTTGCACTCTTTCATATTCAGAGGAAGACAACCTCCCTTTGAATGAATCTTGCCAAAAAAAACAAACCCTTCTGATAGATTCACTCTAGTGTCACCATAAGTTGGAAACAACTTGAAAAAACACAAAAACAATACCCCACATCCCACATTTGAGCATGGGATCTACATCTGCTCCCACCAGACCAATCTCTGAGCATGCAGCATGTTTGCAGCAGTCAGGTGTCTAGTGCTAGGGATCTGTCTGCTAGGATAGCAGCTGGTATGGTTAGAGTCTTCTACCATTCTATCCTCCCAGACTGATATCAAGCAGCTGAGTAAAGTTCTCATCTTGCAATGCCTGGCCTGCCATCATAAGATCTCTATGGGTTTTGGGCTTTCATTGAGATGTGAAAACCCATGAGAGCCCTGAGATTATGCAAAATCCTGCTCTCATGAGACCATAGGAGGCCTTGTATAGGCCTGCCTCATGTGTTCTATATTGCTCTGAAGAAAACCAGGCATTCCTAATCGGGAGAAACATTTTATCCTTACAATTTTTGCAGTTCTTTTCAGTTGCTGACTGGTGCTATTCACCTGCTTTGTTAGTCTGCAAATGAAGTGAATAGGAATTTTATTTATATACAAAGATTACATAGCAATATTTACAAAGCAAGTTATTATGGATGAGAAGTCATTTAGTTTAATTTCCTCTGAGCCCACTTCTAAATCCCAGTCCTTTGAAATTTTATGGGGAGGTAAGTTTGTATTACATTTTAATCAGCTGATTTCTGCAATATATGTTAGTCCTGACCTGATGTGTGAACACACATAGCTAATGGGCCTTCCTATTAGCCTGTCAATTGATATTTCTAGCAACAAATTACTGGGTAGTAGAAAAGATTCCAGACCCTTCATTTAATTTCATTTATTTATTTATTTAAAGAAGCAGCAACAGAAACAAAAAGAACTTGGAACTTCTTTAAGGAGCAGCTGCTTTTCTGTCATCTTAAATTTCCAAACAGATGTCATATGTGCCTCAGTCTACTTTTGGAAAGAAAGATGATTGATAGATCTCAAAGACTAGGTCAACCCTGAATTAGCTGCTCCCTTTCATTTTAGTGAGAGCAGGTTTACCCAGATCTTAAATCATCCTTTCCTAAGCTTAGGTCTAAAAATATTTTTGGATTCCAGTTCCCATTGTTACAAGCCAATATAGCCAATGCTCATGAATGATAGGACATTAATCTAAAAACATCTAACCATCTATAGTTGCATTATAAATTGTTACAATGCCACTTTTAGAAATGAATACACTTGTCCCTCCATATTTGTGGCTTTGACTTTTGCGGATTTGATCATTCACGGATTTTATTAATATGTCCTCTCTAGGAATGTCCAGGTCCTCCAGCGTGATTTTATGGTCAACTTGAATCAAAAGTTACACTGAAGGACCTAGAAATTCCTAAAGAGAACATTCCTCTTGGCATTTGTAGCTCCTCTAGCACAATTCTATGGTCAACTTTAACCAAATGTCACACTGCAGGACCTAGAGATTCCTAGAGAGAACACTTCTCTAAGCATTTTTAGCTCCTCCAGCACAATTTTATGGTCAATGTCTGACAAATGTTGACCATAGAGTTGCACTGGAGGACCTAGGAAATCCTAGAGAGATGTTACCTCAGGTAAAAACATAGTGCTGTTTTATTTGTGGTTTTCCCACATTCACAGGGGTTCTATGTGCCTAACCCCAGTGAATGTGGAGGGGCGAGTGTATTTTCATCCTTGACTTGCAAAGTATATAATATGGTGGGCCATTGATATCCACTGGAGATTGGTTTGGGTACTCCCTGTGGATACAAAAATCCATGAATGCTCAAGTCCCACTATATACTATGGTGTAATAAAATGGTATCCCTTATATAAAACAACAAAATCAAAGTTTGTTATTTGGAATCTTTTTTTGGTAGAAGGAATGTTTTCAAGCCATGGATGGCTGAATCCATGGATGCAGAATCCATAGATACAAAGGGCCAGCTATGTTGAACAGATTTTCATTTTTTTCAAAGAAATCTTTGTTGTCACTTGATAATAGCTTATGTCCAGTCAATCACTATGCCAAGATTAATTTTTATTTTTCATTCTTTTTAAAGTGGTCATCAGTAACTTCTTGTTCTTGTGTGCCTTCAAGTCTTTTCCAACTTATGGCATTACCAAGGCAACCCTATCATGGGGTTTTCTGGGGTTGAGAGTGTGTAACTTGCTGAAGTTGGTTTCCATGGTGAAACAGGGAATCAAACCCTAATCTCCAGAGTTCTAGTCCTATACTCAAAGCAATACACCACATAGGGCCTAACTCACTGTAAAAACTAGGCTAAAAATATGAAAAATATGAAACCAAAATTTCCATCTCCTCACCCATGGCTAAATGCATTTCTAATGTTTAAATTGACTAAATGCTTATTTTCATGAACAGCTTGCCGACACAAATGAAATCTTTAATTAATACACAATTAGTTCTTCATTACGGAATGCCTTCAGATGGACTGAAAATACACTATGTTTCAAGAAGGAGACAGAAAACCCACTTTGCAAATCTACAAGAAGAAAAAACTACTAGGCAAAGAACAAACTAAATATTTAGATAGAATTAGCCATGAATGTTTCTGATGACCAGAAGTATACAGATTGACCAAAGTTGCACTGGTTCCACTTAGAGAAACAAATGTTTATTTTGCAAAAGCAGTGGCTTTGAGGTTGAGACTCATATGATTAGCTATCCTGTACATGATTTACAAACAGTTGCAAAAGCTCTGGATTCAGATAGAACAAAATAACATTTGCTTCAAAATGGCTCATTTCATGGAATTTTGTTCAAAGAACATCTATCCTGTGGTTTAGTTGGTGCCAAACCTGGTATTTGGTTTTGTGTACTAAGTGCTGATCATACTGAAGTGTGAATCATCATAGGCTCAGGACCAAATTACATACAATGTGGTGACCCATACTTGACATATTTGTTTCCTTATGTTTTATTTAAACACTGCTGGAGGACTTTGGCCAATTGTTTTTGAGTATTGCTCCCCCACCCGCACACCATGATATTATCTTCATCCAAATTAGGTAGGAGTGAAAAGTTCATTTGGTTGTTTTTTAAAAAATAAACTGAAAGAATGTTCCCTTGTATGCAAATTTCTTCATGAGCTGAGTAGCAAGAATGTGAGTCTTTCTTTCTTTTTAAAAGGAAATGGGTGAGAATGCAAAACTAACAAAATCACCCATCCAGGCAAATGACTCAGCTCCTAAAGGGCTCAGTTTGAATCCCTATTTGAATCCCTAATTAACCATGTTTGTTGGACTGAACTATAACTGTCATCTCTTTTCCCCTTCTCAGAGGTTTCTAACCTTTAATACCTGTATGGCAGGCATTTACACCAGAGTCCTCTCCATACTGTGAATATTGTTGAAATTGGTTGGAAGGTTTTGTTCAGTTCATTTTGGACTGGCCATAATTTGTCCAGGAACTAAACAACATTTATAATTTTCTTCATATAGTTAGTGGGGGAAAAGGAGATTTTTAAAATGGGATGTTTGAGAAAGAAAAACTGAGAGATCCACCTACAGTCAAAATCAACTTCTTACCTTGGCTATTCTTTGTTCCACAAGGTAACCTAAAGTACACATAACAATTTGGAGAAAATAAATTAAATCAGAAAACATCATGGAGAACATTTATTTAATTTATATTCTGCCTTTCTCCCAGCACCCTCCTTCATCAGTGTACCCCCTCAAGTTACATCTCAGTAAAAGAAAAAAAGGGGAGGGGAGGTCAGGCAATTCAATTATGTTTATTTTATGAGTACAGTCACTGTTGCACACTACATACATAAACTATAGGACAGACACTGTATCATGTTATGGAGGTTCAAATGCTATGGCTGAGATTCTTCCAACACAGCAAGATCTGTTGTACTAGAGAAACATACAGTCATTAAATATAGTATGGATGGAGCTGGAAAGGCAACTAGTATATTCACTTCCTATGAGATCTGAATACTGGGTCTTACTTGGACCTACTGAAACTGTTAAAAGACCTATGACAAATTTGACAAAAGATTCAGCATGACCAGCATTTTAGCCATTTGTTGCCTGTTGCCACTATCATATTGTAGAGTTCCTTTCTTGAAATGTGAAATAAAACATGTGATTGATCTGGGGGGAAATATCATGGGTATCATGCACTTAAACTGGGGAGGGGTGTGTGTAGTTCATATACAAACACAAAAGTAGATAGTGTAGCATTCATTTTTATCTGAACACCATACTGACACCTGTACAGCCTGTTGCCAATGGGTATCCAGGATAGGTTTAAGAATGTCCACTAAAGAAATACTCTCTATTGTATGTAGAAGAAAAGGTCATCATCAGTATATCTAATATACATTGCATCATTTTCTGTATATTTGTTTTCCCCATAATAAAAATTCTCAGGTTTGGAATACCAATCCTACCATAGTTTAATACATGAGTAAATAAATAAATAAATAATCATAGTTTATACAAATCTTAATATACAATTTGGTCAAGTTTGTTGTCTGGTCAAATTTCATTCTTTTCAGGTGAATTTCAAATTAAAGTAACAAATATGGAAATGAGAGTATAATGATTGTTATATCATTGCTCGGTGTTTTCTTCTGCTGACAGGATAGATTTAAATGAAACAAAGAAAATAATTATGGCCTAAACAAGATTTTCCATGTGTCTGTATGTGTGCACACAGTAAATGTGTTTACTCCAGTATCATGAAGAAAACAACTTACATAAAAGTACTCAAATCATATAGCAGTAAAAATAATTTGTTATCTATAATAATTCAAGTTGCACATAGTGCTTGTTTAGCCAACAGACTACTAACAGTTAACAGCTGTAGGTTACATCTAAGTCAGCATTAGAGTCATACGTCTTAGATTTTTCTTTTTCCTGGATCAATATCTGCAAATAATAAATGAGATCCCAAAGGGTTGAGTTAAGCTCCAACCAGGTCTGAGTAACTCTGCAATTGGTCACTGACTCAATAATGCAGGTGAGTGCCACACTGTAGAACATCTTTAGCAGGCTATAATAGAAAATTAATAGTGTTCAAATCAGGAGCGGGGTTGCCCTGAGGATTATATAACAGTTTATATGAGAACAATCATCTAACTCTAAGAAATGGAAGAGAAATGTATTTAGAAACAAAGAAAAAGAAATAGCCCAGCCTCAAATATAATTTGAGCCATGTACAATGCCTTTGTTTTTAACAACAATACAGGTAATGTTTATATTAATGGATGCATTGTTGAAATAACTGCCCAGCAAACTGCAATGCAGTGCTATTCATGGGGCATTGCATATCACTGTATGCACCAGTAGTAATAATTAAAAAATTGAAATCTGTGTACAATTCTGACAAGCTACAAGGCATACTAAGCATTATAAAGGAAAACTACATAGTTATGAACCACTACACATGTGTGTGTGTGAGCACACGCATGCGCATACACACACACACACCAGTTCTTAATACAGAAAATAATACTGTAAAACCTCATTGATTAGAAAGAAATGAAAATAACTTTTCACTACATCCATGATCACTCATGTTAATAAGTCTGTACATCTATGATTGCTCTTAGGAATCTTCTGTTATGATAATCTGGTGTCACCTGCTCAAGCAGAGTTTTAAAAAGGTGAAGTGAAAAATAAACCAAGAATAAATTACTTATTTATATTTACATCTATTTCTACACAAGAGCAGCCATGACATTTGTAGTTAATAAGCATCCTTAGAGAACAATTGCATTCCCAGAAACATAAAGAAATGTCAGAACGCTTCTCAAAAGCACAACCCAAATGTTTACCTACTTGGGAAAAGGAAAAGGAAAAGAACAGATCACATTTCATGGGATATGCTATCAACTATTTATTTATCCATTTGTGTGTGTGTGAATGAACACTTTAGACAGAGATGGGCCCAGCAAAGAATGTGTGTGTGTGTGTGTTTGTGTGTGTGTGAGAGAGAAGATGTCTGATATTAAAGCTTGAACAACTGTAGGAACTCGGCAGAATAGGTCGGATTTACCAAGGATGGCATTTTCATTACACTATACAGTCAGAAGCCAAGTTGTTTAAGTTGTTCTCCTTCAAATCAACCATTAAAAAACAACCTAAAGAAGCACCCTACAAAACAGTAGTAGCAATTCTATAATTCTATATTCTGTATATTTTTTATATACAGAAAGCAAAAACAATGGTAATCGTTAGTAACTTCATATCATCACATGCAATGTGTGTGAGACACAGGATGTGTATGGATGCAAGACTTCTAGCAGAATTCTAGCAGGGTTTGATAAAAAGGAAAATATAGTCACTACAGTCACAAGTTCAGACTTACCTCCCAAGCTGCCAGAGTCCCATATATTCACCAACGGGGGGAAAAAAAGGTTTGCAATATTCTCCACAGGCTTCTCATCTTGAGCAATGTCCAAGGATATCACCAAGCTTGGCACCATCTGTAAAAAATAAAAGACCGGCGTGAAGAATTAAATCCTCTTTATGTTCTTGTGCTTTCCCCTCTGGTTGTCTCTCACAGTGACTTGACTTGTGCCATACACAAAATGGCACCTCTCTTTCAATGCAGAGAAGTCTGGGTTTATATATACTAAGCATGTGTATGTGAGCATACCACAAAACACTAGTTCCTTATCATGCGCTTGTTAGCTTGTCCAATCTATGGCAATCACTTTGGTCCCAGGGGTTGAAAGACACAAGACGCAGGGAAAAAAGGGAAGCAAAAGCTGAAGAAAGATCAATACTGCACTGTGAAATAAGAAGTGTAGGCTATTTACTTTTCATTGATCTGATGATGCAGGAGAAACACCTCAGACTGGCATTAAATTGAGGGAATACATCTTCTGGGGAGGGGGGAATGTTTTCACCTCAAGGTCAAGACAGCCCAAACAGAAATTAGTACAAACAGAAACTATTCACAGGCTTAAAATAAAACTATTAATCCACATTATACATCTATCCAGAAACATAATTAAATATCAGGCTGAATGAGGTTCGCAATAAAACAAATGGTGCCAGGTTTTATCGACTTCAACTTGCACATGGACCAACCATGAGGGGAAATGTGTAAAATACTAAAAAGAAAGTAACAGAAAATCAGCATCCAGTGATAGAGCTCAGGCCCAGGTTGGAGATAAATTAAGTAATTAGCACTCTTGTCAAGAAGGAAAATGTAACTTTTTAGGTATTCTTCTTCAACTGTTGCTATTGAACAAATGAGCCATTTCTAAGACGACATATATCTTGTTCATTAAGACATTACTAGCCATTTCTAACAGATAAGGAAGTGTGATAGCAAAGACACTTTAACATAGAGAAGAATGGGCAAAACAGCACTTAAATCTCTTCTCTGAAGTACAAAGTGTACACATTTTTCGACAATAATTATCAATATGATAAATAAAGTTGGGACTTAGAATTCTAGGGTGTGTGTGTCTGTCTGTCTGTCTGTCTGTCTGAAAGATTTAAGATTTAATCCAATGCACACTATCCCCTAAACCTCTCTGGATTTACCTCTCATTAGACATGTGTAAAATTTCATTGTCATAAATGCAATCTTACCAAGGCTTTTCCCTCAAGTAGCTACCAGAGGTTTTCTTCTTAGACTGGGGGAAGCAGATAGCAATGGCCCTGTAATCTTTGAAAACTTTCCAGTACTTTTTACTTCAAAATTGAGGAGTGGAGGGAGAAACCTTATAATTCTTTTATCCAAACCTTTAGTCTTAAGCTGCTCCATTAAGTTCCACAAGAATATTGTTTCCTTGAAACTATTGGTTTATCTGTTTATTTAAAGATAAAGAAGGAGGAAAAGAGTGTATAAGACTAGATCCAATGGAGGATGAGGCTCATTGACCATAAGTGCTTGTGTAGAAGTGAGAACCTTAGCAAGCTCCATTTTCTTCACCCTTGTGAGACAACCTCCTGCTGCTAAAGTTTCCATCACATATAACTATTTACGGTATGGAGTCTTGTCTGCTTTGTATACCACATAACTCCAAAGAGAGAAGGAGAAGACAATATACACTTAAAATTCAGAGCATCTCATGTTGCAGTTTGGCATGAAATGAATGAAGGCAACTGGATGTGATTTCAACAGTAATGGTCTTAGACCAGCAAAATATAAAAACCAATACAGAAATGTCTTTTATGAGTGATAAGCTGAAGAGAGCACATTATCATCTGGTTATGTTAAAACATAGCAAAAATTGTAGGCATCTCTGAAAGTACCCTGAAGCAAACAATTCTCACCCAAGGTTCAAGCTTGCTTATATTAAAGAAAGTGGTGAATGAATTTTTAACATTAGCTTTATGCTATATATGTCTTTATTATTTCTTGGCACTGTGAACTAAATGGACTTTGGGAAGTGATTTGTAGATATTGGGGAGGAGGTAACAATTAAGAGTTTTGAGGACCCAGAAGAAGCATATATACAGGCATACATCACTTAACAAATCCTATGACAAAGAAACTGCCTTTTACACAGAAGTTTATCGCACCGGGTTCTCGGCCCGGCCCAGCAGGAAACGGAAATGAGTGGGGGACGGATTTTACTGCACACACCCGTCCCTCACTCGTTCCGTTCCCCCTCTCTTCCCTGCCCCTTCCGTTCCAGAGGGGACGCTTTTTGAGAACTGTTCAGAACAGTTCTCAAAAATTTCCCCCTCTGGAACGGATTAAGAACGGAAGAGAGGGGGAACGGAACGAATGAGGGATGGATGCGTGCGGTAAAATCCGTCCCCCACTCGTTCCGCACTCGGCCCTGCTCCTTCCGTTCCGTTCTCAGAACGGGTGGAAGGAACGCAGTGCGATAAAGTTCAAAGTCTTTTAACATCTTTTTTATGATCCTCTGTCTAACTGGATTTTTTTACATTTACATTTTAAATGTAATTTACATATTTTTTAATACTGGGAGGCATTAGGATAGTGAAGGAGGGCTGGGGAAACACAGACTTTCAGTGGAAGGTTGCAGCAATGTATCTGCACTAAACAATATAATAAAGCTTGGAAAGAATGGAATTCTAGCTAGCTGTTCCTATTGTAGCTGTGTGTTCATACTTAAAATAAACAAGGTAAACAGCAGCTTCTTCTGCAATCCCTTATTGTGCATGCAAGAGCAGCAAAACAAAGAAAAACAAGGAAAGTAGATGAACCTACATCACTAGCTATATACAGCATGTTAAAAGAACAAACATAGAAAAAAAAAACACATTTGGCCACCAAAATGGAGATCATAAGAAAAGTGGATGCTAGTGAAAGAAAAAGTTATCTTTAGATGAATTTTGGAAGAAGCCTTCAGGTAGCCTGTAGAAGATTCAAAACTTCTTTGTTTACTTACACATTTCTTACTTACTTACTTACTTCATTTCATACATGCATATTGTTCATTTTGAATAAAATGTTTGCTGAAACATGTTAAAGTACTTCTTTTTTGTACATTGTAGGACCTTTCCTTATTCTTTCCATGTTATTTATACTTCTGGTACCAAATTTTCATTTTAAAAACTGATGCCAAGGAACACATCTACTTTGTTAATTGAGGTGCATTTTCTCAAACAATTTTATCACACAGTGAAAATTGGAAGGTTAAATGAATGTCAATATGGGGGCCTCCATGGTATTTCACATAATTTCGCTTCTCCAGATCTTCAATCTCTCTCTCTCTACAGGCTCCTTCCCCTCGGACTTCAAACATGCTCTCATTTCCCCAATTCTGAAAAAACCTTCTCTTGACCCCTCCTCCTTGTCTAGCTATCGTCCGATTTCTCTTCTTCCCTTTCTTTCTAAGGTTTTGGAACAGGTTGTCTATTCGCGCTGTCTTGAGTTTCTTGAAGCCAATTCCATCCTCGATCCCTTTCAGTCTGGCTTCCGCCCAAGGCATTCTACAGAGACAGCTCTCACCAAGATCTCGAATGACCTTTTACAGGCCAAGGCTAATGGCCTTTACTCTCTTCTCATCCTTCTTGATCTGTCTGCTGCCTTTGACACCGTTGATCACTGTCTTCTAGTTGATATACTCTCTGACCTTGGGTTCTCAGACTCTGTTCTCAACTGGTTTAGATCTTACTTGTCTGGCAGATCTTTTGCAGTGGTTGCAGGAGGTCAGACTTCATCTCCTGTTCCCTTATCTGTTGGAGTTCCCCAGGGCTCTGTTCTGGGTCCCCTTCTGTTTTCTCTCTACACACTGTCCTTAGGAAAAACTCATCAGCTCTTTTGGCTTTTCCTACCATCTGTATGCCGATGACACCCAGCTGTATCTTTCCGCCCCTGACCTTTCTCCAAGGCTTGAACAGCAAGTTTCGTCCTGCCTCACAGCTGTCTCGCAGTGGATGCGCCATCAGCGTTTGAAGCTCAACATGTCCAAGACGGAGCTTCTTGTCTTTCTCTAGCCAACCATTTCTATTCAACCAGTCCAGCAAGCCCGCAGTCTTGGTTTTATCTTTGACTCTTCTCTGTCGTGTATCCCTCAGATCCAGACCACAGCCAAGGCTTGCAGACTCTTTTTGTACAATATTGCCAAAATCCGACCATATCTCTCCGCCTCTACTGCCAAGATCCTGGTCCATGCCCTAGTGGTCTCACGACTTGATTACTGTAATGTCCTCCTGGCTGGGCTTCCTCTTTCTCACCTCCGTCCTTTAATCTCTGTTCAGCATTCAGCTGCACGCATTATCACTTCCACCCACCGCTCTGACCACATCTCTCCTGTGTTGGCATCCCTTCACTGGCTCCCCCTCCCTTTCCGCATTCAGTATAAGCTCCTGCTGTCCACGTTTAAAGCCCTCCATGGACTGGCCCCTCCCTACTTATCAGACCTTCTCTCTCCTCACCTTTCCACTCGGGCCCTCCGTTCTGGTAGTCAAGGTCTGCTGTCTCAGCCCAGGATTTCTTCTGCCCCTTCCCGGATTCGCCCCTTTTCACTTGCTGCCCCTCACTCCTGGAACCTTCTTCCCCCACAAGCAAGAGCCATCACTTCTTTAACCAGCTTCAAAACGGAGTTGAAAACCATCCTGTTCAGAGAAGCCTTCCCAGGCATTGCATAATTGTCGCTTACTGTTTGATGTTCTTGTGTTGCCTGTTTATTGAACCATTTCCTGTATTGCTATGTACTGTATATGCATTATCCTACTTGAGAGTATGTATTTTCCCTGGAAAATGATTAACCATCCATTATGAAGCCTCGCCCTCCCTCCAGTCCATCTCCCTTGGTCCAGGCCTTGGAGGTAGAGAGGAACTGCTGGACCTCTTACCCTTTCCCTCCACCACCCCCTTCTCCTTCTGTGTCTTGTCTTTTTAGATTGTAAGCCCGAGGGCAGGGAATCGTCTAACTAAAAGATTGTATGTACAGCGCTGTGTAAATTTATAGCGCTTCATAAATAAAGGTTAATAATATAAATAAAAGGCAATCCAAATGCAATCACGAGTCATCCCAGAAATAGCTGCATTTAGAAAACTATTAAATATATAAATCCATTTTCACTACAAATTTGCAGTCAATTCGACTTTGTGTTAATATGATATGCATCTCTAGCTCAGCCATGGGATTCCCCCTGTTAGTAACAAATTACAATTCCCAATCGTCCTTTGTTGCGATTTTCCTTCCTATACTTCCTGGCTTCTGTGAGGAAAACAGAGACAACATCTTCCTTGGATGACATCCCCTGGGTTACTCGCTCTTCCTCCACCAGTCAGCAGTCTCCAGAGGCAAGGCAGGATGACAGGAATAACAAAAAACAGCTGACATTACCAGGAAAGGCTGGAGAGCCTTTTCCTGCCCTTGAAACAACTAGCCTCATGCCAGTCTCTGGCCAGCAGGGGGATGCCAAACCAACCTTCAAGAGTCCATTATGGAGATTTCTGGGAAAGAAGCCAGATAAGAAGAACCCGAAGGAGGGTTCTGACACTTCAGAGGACAGTGACACCTTCCTATTACTCTCTTGCATGATACCGATGGAGGCGACAGTGACACAGAGGACAGCTGAAGTTCCCTCTGGACTTCCAAACCAGCCCCAGATGGAGGAACGGCAGGCCAAAGAAACCAGCAAAACCAAGAGGACCGCACCATTAAAATCAGCAAAGCCAAAACAGCTCCACAGGGATCACCAATGAGCACCATTCCTCAGAGAGATCCCCAACGCCAATGAACTGAAATACCTAGATGAATTCTTTCTGAACAAAATAAATAATGTCCATTCCCAGGAGTCTGCTGTTGAATGCTTGTTTTTTAAGATCATTGAAAAATTTCCTCTCCTCCCTGCACATGTGCAAATACACTAATTCACAATGAAGACGCTGATGGGTATGTACTCATGCGATGATTTCATTCACATTTGCACTGCTTTCTCTTTCGGATGGACGCTGTATTTGTCTGTCCATGTGATGAGCTACTACGTAATTTCGTGTGTTTTCGCATTAGTCCCACTTTCTTTTTCTTTTGGGATGGTGATGCATTCCTCCGTGTAAAAAAGTCCAAAGTGACTTTGACCTGTTTGCTAATGAGAAAGACTATCAGAAGACCTATCTGGGGATAGCTGTATTGGTCTACAGCAAATAACACTTAGCAATAGCACTTTACATTTTTGTACCACTACATAGTGAACTAAGCACTCTCTAAGCAGTTTACAGCATGTTTACCAATTGCCCCCAACAAGCTGAGTACTCATTTTATTGACCTATGAAAGGCTGGAAGGCTGAGTCAATCTGGAGCCCTGTGGGTTCAAACTCACAACTTTGTGGCTGCAGTATCAACATTTAACCTCGGCACCACCAGGGCACAATGACTTCTAAAATCAACAAAGCAGTGATACCTTTATTGGAACAACCAAAATGTACAAAATACATGATGCATGCTTTGGAAGCTACACTGATTCTTTATCATTTGGAAAACTTTTAGATGCTGTTTAGGTAAACCACACCAAATGCAGTCCCAGTATTTAGATACCTAAACAGCACCTAAAAGTTTCTCAGGTGTAACAGCAGACACTTCTTGAGAAATAGTTGATCTCTGTTTAATAAGGGGGTGAGTAGCATCACAGAGGAAGCCTTGATCTCAAAAGAAACATCTTTTTTGTGTGGCTAATGGAATTTAAATTTTATTTTCTGGAGTTTAAGGAGGTTACTGCACTAGCTGCCTCCTGTGGCATTCTGGGATTTGCAATTTAGGGAAAGGTATTTAGAATTCTCAGTCAGCTATCTCTTAGGTCTTGCTGAATTACAAACCCCAGAATGCAACAGGAGGCAGCCAGAGCAGTAAAAGTGGAATAGCAGCACTATAAGAGTATAATGTGATAATCTCGTAAGACTCTTTGCCTCCCAGAGCACACAAGGCCAAACAAAATGGGCTCTACCTACATGGTTATCCCTCTATAACATCTTAACTGAGAACAATGACATCTTGACAAAATGTAGGCCTCTGACTCTAACATCATAATATTTTCCTGTCCCCTGTATGATTTTAAACACTTTTGCCTGATGAAGATGCCAGTGGAGCTTCAAAAGCTTTCATCATGTATTTTTTTTCCATTTTGGTTGGTCTAATAAAGGTATTGCTGTTTTGTGGATTTTGGATGTTATTGAACTAATAGAAGATCTGTTCTTGTAAGAAAGCACAATATTGTTCTTACTCTGGCTTAAACAAGCCTCTTGCTTCTTACTCCTATGATACAGAGGTAGCAATAACAGGATGGCTGTTGAAGATGCAAAATAAATCCCATATGACCATGCAGCAAAGTACATGGGCAATATGTGCAACTAAGCAATCAAGTGGAAGACTACATAACCACATTCACTCATTCAAAACCAGTTGAGTGCCAATTAATTCTTTGATTAAAGTTACTGGAGATTATTATTGTCAGAAAAGAATCTGGATGTTGGCTTCTGAAATTGCTGCTAAATGATTGTTTACATGTTTGCCTTTGTTGTGGATTTCTTCTATGTATATCATTTCCCACAATGGATTCATTTTTATGGTCTAACCCTCCATAGCAACTCTTGTTTCAATGCTGCTTTCACTTAGCACCATGGCTATGGTTGCCTTGAGGCAATGATTTATGTTTATTGTGGGTTCTGGAAACTTTGTTGGTCTTAGACATGAATTTTGATAGTGTTCACAGTGTGCTGTCTTGAATTTTAGTACCAATTTCTACTATGTCACTTCCAGCTGGATTTTTTTTTATTATTTGAGTTCTGGTAGAAAATGTTATAAGAGTTGTACACACATTCATATGCCCACACCCACACACCATAAATATCCAGATACATATATCGACTCATAAATACTATTGCCATGAGGTACTGAGGTTATTTGGAACACCACACATTTGTTCTTTTAAAGCTGCATTGGTTCATAGTCAATTTTTATATATTTCAAACTGCTGTTTTTAAGCTTTACAATCCTTAATCACAGGGGTGTGAGAATATATACCTCTCCACATGTTGTTGGATTCAAGTGCCCATCAGCTTGGGCCAACATGGCCAAGCATCAGGGATGAAGACAGCTGTAAGGTAACAACATTAGGAGGGCCATATGTTCCCCACTTTACTCCAGCATACATTCAAGGCCACTTCCTTCTGTTTGATGCTGCTTATCACCTGAGATCCTTGTCAAGGAAATCTGTACCACCACTATCCTGACTTTGGCAGATAGAACCATGCAGTGATTCTTTCTCTGTCGTGGGGTAGCATCTGCATTTTGGAATGTCTGAACAATTGACTTTGATTCATCACTTTCTTCTTTCCAGCTGATTATGAAAACCATTTTCTGTCATTTTTAAAAATTATTACTATTATTTATAAGAATTGCATTGTTCCAGCTCCTCCTCTTTTCCAGTTTCCTGATATCCTTCAGACACTGAGATTTTATCCACCTTCCAGTTTAAATGACTACATCCTGCATGTTGATTTATTTTTTATTTAAACATATGTAAACATTTGTGCACCTCTTTGGAGACCCTTAGGCAGAAAAACACATGAAATAATCATGTATTACTTATAAATTAATGCCTGGCATTATGGACATAACATTTGCTCATTTGGAATTTCCTTTCTTCACTAAAAGTAATTTTCTATCAGGTGTTCCATTCTTAAATTGTAGCAGATTGAGGAGGTCCATAGAGTAGAATAGTACAGACTTTTCAAAAAATCCAGACAGCAGGAAGTGGTACAGGGTTGTACATAGTCAGTAGGAATGAAGTGTAAGGAATATCCTTCCTTGGTTTGTCTTTCTTGCCTAGACTGAAAAGTCTCAGGAATGACTTCATTCCCTTCCTTCTCAACTCATTCTTTTCTCTCCAAACATGCAGCCATTTGATATCACTCCAAATTTATCCTCTTAATTTCAGAGGGAGTTCCCATATTATAGTTTTCCCCTCCTTTCTTTTTCTAAATAGTCTTTGCTGCTTAAACATCACACTTCCACACTTATCTCCAACAGTACACATAGCAAATCAGCCTAATTTTCATTAGGGAGTATTTAGGCTAAAGAACAGAAAGAGGTTCATATTTTAAGGTGAAGCATTATTGATTCATTGAGTCATTTAGGCTAAAATTAGGCATGGCAGACAAAAGCCTTATTACCACATCTTTTTGAGCAGTTGGCATGGTGGTGACCATAAGAAACTGAGTTTGTGGCTCAGCCTTCTGAGAAATGTTAGACATAACAGGAACTAATTTTGATGCCCAGATTGTGCAATTTAATCAACAACTGGAGCTGGAGGGGAAGCTGGGTCTTCTTCTTCCTATTCAGCAGCAGCAGCAGCAGCAGCAGCCTGATTTGGACTGCAGCAGACATGATCTTCTCTTATGTTGACCTGGCAGAAGCAAAAGGCCAGGCTGCTGCTGGTATTTATACAAGATCTGAACAATTCGGAGGACTCAAACTGCTCATAAATCAGTGAGGCTGTTGTTGTTCAGATCTCTTCTTTTCTGTGACCAAGGAATTTCTTGATATCTGCTCACAAAGTGATGTTAGTTTCTGAAGTAACAGATGTTTGTCTTCCTTTTGGCTACACCTATATTAGTCTGCAACAGTTCCAGTGTCAGCTGGTACTAAATGGACTAGTGAATTCATTTCGGAGCTATCCTAGGTGCTGAGTCCCAAACAGGCCAACTTTCTGAATGTCCTGAAAGCTACTGAGAAGAGGTTCTTTGGGCTTTCCTCCCCTAATTGTTTCTGTTTCTTTTCATCTACACATATACATTTGCTTTCTCATCAGACCCCTGATTATGCAGAACAGAAGCTACAATCCTTTCTTTTGGGGGGGGTCTTTTCTGAGAGTAACAGGCCACTTGAATTTGGCAATTGAAAGAATGATACCTCACAATTGCATGACAGCTGGACGACTGTTAGAATGCTTACCTGCCAGAAACCTCAGGCTATTTGCAAAATTTGCAAATATGACATGTCTGCATATCTATATATGTGCACACTTCTTGAAATCAGGAGTGAGTGAGATGTATGAGGGCTGATACCCTTACCTTACATTGCCATTGGAGGCAGTGTTCTGTAGTAGTTTCAGCACTCAACTACAACTCCAGAGAATCACCTCTCAACCACTGGGTGACCTTGGGAAACCACACACTCTCAGCCTCAGACAACAACAACAACCAGGATAGGTTCACTTTAGCATCATCATAATTCGGAAATGATTTGAAGGCACAAAACAACAACAGCCTTGTGATAAACCTTTTTGATCACCAGGAACTATCCATCATCTCTACATTTAGGACAAGTTATGCTGATCGCTTTGGTGCCAAATAGGAATATTTGACTGGTCCCCATTTTCTAAGGAAGATCTTTTTGTCTGCTTTGTAGAGTGGTCCCTTGGTATCAGCAAGTGTTTAGTTCCAGGACCTCCCATGGATACCAAAACCCATCGATACTCAAGTCCCATTAAATGCAATGTCTTAGTAAAATGGTGTCCCTCATATAAAATGGCAAAATCAAGGCTTGCTTTTTGGAATATATATATTTTATAAATATTTTCAAGCCATTATCAATGGATAAAAAATCTGTGGATATGGAGGGCTGACTTTGCTGGAAGAAGGCCTGTAGTTGCAGGGGTGGGCTGGTTCTTTATTAAGATGATCTAGTCCCATTTCATTTGGGCTATGGCTAGCTATTCATATTTCAATGTGAAGTCGAAGGCTTTCATGGCCAGCATCTATAGTTTTTTGTAAGTTTTTTGGGCTATGTG
Organism: Sceloporus undulatus; assembly: GCF_019175285.1. NCBI lineage: Eukaryota > Metazoa > Chordata > Lepidosauria > Squamata > Phrynosomatidae > Sceloporus > Sceloporus undulatus. The sequence continues at coordinate 280,013,664 of NC_056523.1, forward strand.
GCCATGTTCTAGAAGTTTATTCCTGACGTTTCACTAGCATCTGTGGCTGGCATCTTCAGAGAATGCTTGCCTGGAAAGGAGGTGTGTGTGTGTGCGCGCGTGCGTGTGTGTATGCGCAAACACACACACACACACTGTGTGAACCTGGGAAGGCAGAAGTGATTTCCATGTGTATTGTTCTGTTGCTAATGGCAGGCCTCAGGCTGGGAAGGTATGTAAAAGAGGATTAGTGTCTGCTTGATTAGTGCTCATTTTCTGCTGGGAAACCCCTGACCCTGGGAGATGGCTCATTTTTTTGCATTTGTTGAGTCTTCATCTTCCTATTCATATTTCTTTAATTAATTTGGTCCTACCTTGTGTATACTACTGTTAGAAATTAATAAATGTTAGGTTGATTTGGTCTTATTCAGTTGGCAAGCATATGCAAGAATTTTACATGGTTTAGGGCTGGTAAATACCTATAAGTATCTTTAAGGTGATTAGTAGTTCCTGAGTCCTGCAGTTCAGGACTTGAGAATCCATGGATAGGATTAGGATGATGATGATGGTGGTGGTGGTGGTGATGGTGGTGGTGGTGGTGGTGTTGTTGATGATGATGATATTATCTTCTATCCTATCTTCCTCCCAACATAGGGACTCAAAGCAGCTCACCTTTGAGTCCAAACTTCCAGTTCACTAACAGGATTTCTTAGCGCCTCTGCTACTTTGTTAAGTTCCATTAAGTTCCATTAAGAAAAAGAGGATATGGGACTCTGACACATGTTTCATATCATATCACTTTTAGTGCACTGAGTTTCACACATAGGGCTAGGTCACACAACCCAGTGTTGATGCTGGTCATGGTTGGTCAAAGTGCAACCCATGGGCTGCATGCAACCTCCCAGGACTCCCCAATGGTCAAAAACATATTTTCAAAACAAACACCTATTTTGTTCCAACTGTGGAGGGCATTTCCACAATGTTTTAGGATCTCCTGGATGAATTTAGTACTCAGACGAGTATTTTTTTAAAAACAAATAGACAAGAAGTGAATAAGTAGTCACTTCTGCTCACTCCTTGTTGTTAAGGCTTCTCTGGGATCTAAAATGGCCCAAGAAGTCTCAAGAACATAGTGAAAATGCACTCTATGCCTCCTAGAGGGCATTTTTGGGAAAGGCATTTTGCGGAAATCCTTTTGGGTTTGTTTGTTTTGGAGGTGGAGGTAGTGTGAGTTGCAGCTCTCAAAGGTCTCCTGGGGGACCAGGGTGTCCCCTAGCCTTTCACATTTGCCCACCCATGACCTAATTGATCAAGGAAGAGACCTCATGGTCAGTTTATCGTATATTCCTATGGTAACTTAAAAGCCACCAAATTTTATTATTCCACAGGGATTTGTGGGCTACATCTCACTGATGATGAATGACAGGGAATCTTGTGGAGATGCACTTGTCATCTGCATTGGGACAGCAAATAAGAGTCTATATTCTGTTCACAAAATCTCGTTTGAATTCAGTCAATTTAAATTCTGAAGAAGTATGTATGCCAGTGTTATTTGTGCTTACTTTATACTGTGCTGATAATTTATGGGAGTGTAAGACATAACAATTTGACAGTCATTCTTTATCTGATTGTAGTGCTCTTTTGAATTAACCTTATAACAGAGGGCAAATTTGGGATCATGCAAATCACATCTTAGCAACATATGAAAATATGGCTTCTGTTACTTATCGCTAAGAAAGAACACCTAAAAAGTATTCCAATTGAATGAAAAATTAGGGAAATGGTAACATGATGCTTTCTCATGAATTGTATGTTGGGAGGGGTGAGTTTTGACTCTCTTCTCTCTGCTTTTTCTCCTTCTTGGATAATAAAGAAAGAACAAAGCATCTTTCCCCCACAGTGGACTTTTGAAGTATGTAAAATCAAAGGAAGTAGCTGGAATATCAGAGAGAAAACAAGGCAAAAAATAAAACAGTTTTGTTGAAATATATACAGTTTGTCACAGGTTTATAACATGATGGAGAGTAAAGCAATTATTTTATATACATAAAAAGGCATCCAGTATTCAAGTGTCAAAACATTTACACAAGCTAGTAAAACACATTTTTCCCCAGACTTGTAGCACATATCTTTGAAAGGGTTCTTTTTCAAAATGGAGGGTGATCATAAAGAAAATATGCCAGTATTTTCTTTTTAGAGTCCCTCATACATTGCAGTGGCACCAGTAATGGTCACTTTAAAGCACAAGCCAAGTCCTTCTTTTCACCTACAGCTAGTTTACACTTTAAAGCTGTCAGCTGCTTTCTTCAACTAGTTTCACATGGATGATAGCACCAGACCGTATGTTGTTCATTTTGAATGGTTCACCCCATAATTGGGGTAATGTTTTCCTTGCTATCACAAACATCTGACATATTATATTGGTAGACAAAATTGCTTGAATTGCATGAAGACATCTCTCAGCTTATCTTCTGTCTCATGCTAACAGCTAACCTATGCAATGATGAAACCAATCTTTACATAGAGACTCTAAAATATTGCCTATCTGCATAATACTAATCTGTCTCCTTAGAGAACAATGCAAAGTTTGGGGTAATGATGGCTTGGTGAATTAGGATAGAAGTGGGCCTAATGCCATTACTAGTAGTCACAGGCTAATATGAAAGCCAACACAGTGGAGTGCTTTGATTGTAGGACGAGGACTTCGGGAGACCAGGGTTTGAATCTCTGCTCAATCATGGAAACCTATTAATGTGATACCTCAGAGGAAGGTATTTCCAAGAAAACTACATGATAGGATCATCTGACATTCACCATAAGTCAGAAACAATTTGATGGCACACAGCAACAACAAAAATGGTCCCAGATCCTGTACCACTTCAACTTAATATAATATAAATACTTGCCAGCAGATATATGTTATGCAACCTTTATACTGAACACCAACATAGCACATGTCATGTGGATCAATGATCAATGTATAGGGCTGACAACACATAGTGAGATTGAAATGCACAGTATGCAAAGACAATGCATTCAGGCAATGCATATACTGTGTACTTTAATGCACTCTCATATATGCACAAGTCCCACATGTGAAATCCTACTTATGCTGCCATTATCTGGATATGACCATTGTATATTATCCAAAGAAAAAAATCACTCCCATGCATAGAACAATGCCACTAAGAGGATGCTAGCAATAGTGTGGCAGAATTCATTCAAGGAGCACCAACCAAATTTTTGAAAACCTTTTGTTTTCTCTCTACACGTTGTCCCTAGGAAAACTCATTAGTTCTTTTGGCTTTTCCTATCATTTGTTTGCCGATGACACTCAGCTGTATCTTTCCACCCCTGACCTTTCTCCGGGGCTTGAACAGCAAGTTTCATCTTGTCTGACAGCTGTCTCTCAGTGGATGTGCTATCGGCATTTGAAGCTCAACATGTTCAAGACCGAGCTTCTTGTCTTTCCACCTAAGCCCTCCCTCCAATACTCCTTTTCTGTTTCTGTTGATGACATCTCTATTTGACCAGTCCAGGAAGCCCTCAGTCTTGGTTTCATTTTTTTATTGTTCTCTGTCGTGTATCCTCCAGATCCAGACCACAGCTAAGGCCTGTAGATTTTTTCTCTACAATATTGCTAAAATCCGTCCATTTCTTTCGGCCTCTACTGCCAAGACTCTGGTCCACGCTCTGATCACCTCACGACTATATTATTGCAACCTCCTTCTGGCAGGGCTTCCTCTCTCACACCTCCGTCCTTTAATTTCTGTCCAACATTCAGCTGCATGCATTATTACATCCGCCCACCATTATCATCCTTCATGGTCACCCCTTCCCCTTCTGTATTCAGTATAAGCTCCTGTTGCTGGCTTTTAAAGCCCTCCATGGGCTGGCCCCTACTTATTTATCAGACCTTCTTTCTCCTCTCCTTCCCGCTCGGGCCCTCCATTCTAGTAGTCAAGGTCTGCTGTCTCAGCCCATGATTTTCTCTGCCCCGTCCCAGATTCGTCACTTTTCAGTTGCTGCCCCTCACTCCTGGAACTTTCTTCCCCCACAAGCATGGATCATCACTTCTTTAACTAGTTTCAAAACTGCATTGAAGACCATCCTATTCAGAGAAGCATTCCCAGGCATTGCGTGACTATTATTTGACATTTTTAATTTGTTGCCTGTTTTACTGAATCCTTTCCTGTATTTTTATGTATTATTTATATGTATTATGCTATTATTTCTTAGACTGTATACCATGGGCAGGTTTACTCTTATCTATTTTATTATTTGTATGTACAGCACTGTCCAAATCTACAGCGCTATATAAATAAAGCATAATAATAATAATAATAATAATAATAATAATAATAATAACAACAACAACAACAAATGTAATGTTCATGAACAATAAGGATGGAATCCTATTGATGTCTCCTGCTTGTGTACGTTCACTTATGGAAGTGACTGGATATTTTCATCTCATATGAAATCTCCACATTCAGTTCAAGGTTGTGTATGTGGTGTTATGCTTACAGTGTCATGGCATGTACAAATTCAAATTTGGTTGTGAATTCAACTGCACATTCAGATTTCACATTTTGTTGCTCATTCAGTTGTGTAACATTGCCATTCAATGCAAGCATCACACAGCACAATCAACATATCACTCCATGGAGAGATTTATACCATGTGATCCCGATATAGGTTCTCAGTCAAAGGTCCAATAATACCTAATCCTACTGCTGACATAAAGTGCCTACTGGTGAAGAGATCAGCCATCTCTCCATGGTTGTTGTTCAGTGGGAACAACCTTATAGAATTCCCTACCTCATTTCAGCAAGAGCCACTGTGTGTAGTGAGACATAAGGATGGAAATATTTTTCAGTTTAGTTTTCTCTAACTTTTGAACTATTTAAATTTTAGTTCTTTCCAGCCTGAATATGAAGAAATATTTGGATTTTAGTATTTTTCTTTCACAATTGAATATAAGTTATTTTTTCCATAGGCATTGGCCAAATTCCAAGGTACAGCTAGTCCCAGCGTGGTGTGGAAAATTTTATTTCTGTGTTCCATCTAGTTGTTAAATATTAAAAGCCCCCAATTTAGCACCAAAATATTTGAATACACAGATATTCAACTCCAGATTTTTAAGAGTTACTCAAAGTCTGGATGGACCAATTAGTTAATTCGGGTTTCAGGCTATTTGTATTTTTGTAACTTCAGGTTCTTTGGATAGTAAATGAGAAGAAATTTAAAAAATTTAATTCTTATGAAAAACAAATTGAAATCAATTGTCATCTATTCCCTCTGCAAAAGTAAGCAGTATCCAAGAATGTCTGAAAATGAAGTCTACCAATGACTATGTATGTCTATCATGTTCACAAGCATTATATGACATCTTTGTAAATGAGAATGAAGGATTAGCAAATTGTTAACAGAAAGGGAATATATAAAGGACATACAATTCTTCATGCTTTCATTACAAGGAGATATTAATAATAATAATAATAATAATAATAATAATAATAATAATAATAATTTATTTCTATACCGCCCTTCTAAAAATCAGGGCGGTGTACAACAAGAAAATCCATACAATTAAACATATTAAAATACATTAAAACATTGCAATAAAAACAAGCAAACTCATGCCAGCTCAACCAGCTGACGATGGAGGGGTGAGAAAATATACCGGGGGATAGAGTCAGGGGTAAGCCCGCTCGAAAAGATATGTTTTCAACCCCTTCTTAAATTGGGCCAGGGAGGTGGCCGAGCGGAGCTCAACGGGCAGCGAGTTTCAGAGGTTGGGGGCCAATGTGGTAAAGGCCCTCCTGGTGGTAGTAACTAGTCTAGCCTTTGGAACAATAATTGCTGCCCAGTTGATCTGAGTGTGCGGGGCAGATTGTACAGAGAGAGGCGGTCCTCCAGGTACCCTGGGCCCAAGCCATTTAGGGCTTTATAGGTAATAACCAACACCTTGTATTGCGCCCGGAAGCGAATAGGCAGCCAATGAAGGTCTTTAAGCACAGGTGTTATATGACTGCCCCTGGAAGTACCAGTGACCAGTTGTGCTGCCATATTCTGCACTAGTTGCAGCTTCCGGGTATGGTACAAGGGTTGCCCCATGTAGAGCGCGTTACAGAAATCCAATCGAGAGGTTACTAGAGCATGTACTACAGTTTCAAGGTCCCTCCGGTCCAGGTAGGGACGCAGCTGGCGTATCAGCCGAAGCTGATAGCAGGTGCTCTTGACCGTCGCATCCACCTGTGAAGTAAGATGGAGCGACAAGTCAATAAGCACCCCCAGACTGCGTACTGAGTCCTTCACAGGAAGCGTGATCCCGTTCAGGACAGGTGGAACCACCACCATCCCTGGGCCGGGAGAACCTATCACGAGTACTTCCATTTTCTCTGGATTCAGGCTGAGTCTGTTTTCCCTCATCCAGCCCATTACCGATTCCAGACAGGCCACGAGAGGAGAGATGCCACCCCTGGTCACTGCATCAGTCGGAGACATATAGAAAATTATTTGGGTGTCATCAGCGTATTGATAACCCCGCGCCCCATGACTCCGGATGATATCTCCCAGCGGTTTCATGTAAATGTTGAAAAGCATGGGAGACAGAATGGCTCCTTGAGGGACCCCAGATGTAAGGGCCCTCTTATCGGAGCGCACGTCCCCCAGCTGCACCATCTGGAACCTCCCGGAAAGGTAGGATCGGAACCACTGGAGCGCAGTGCCCCCGATTCCCACCCCTGCCAGGCGCTCCAGAAGGATACCATGGTCTATGGTATCGAAAGCCGCTGAGATGTCCAAGAGCACTAACAGGGACACACTACCCCTGTCCATGCCCAGACGGAGATCATCGACCAAGGCGACCATGGCAGCTTCAACCCCATAGCCCGCCCGAAAACTGGTTTGAAATGGGTCTAGATGGTCCGTTTCATCCAAGATCGATTGAAGCTGAATTGCAACCGCCCTCTCGATCACCTTCCCCAAAAATGGCAGCAGCGAGACTGGCCGATAATTGTTGTGCAACAGGGGGTCGAGGGAAGGCTTCTTTAACAAAGGTTTTACGATGGCCAATTTCAGACTAGCTGGAAACTGCCCTTCCCTCAAAGATGTGTTAATAATCCAGTGTAATATTGCAGTTACTACTGGTCCCCCCTGGGCCGCTAACCACGAGGGACAGGGATTGAGAGAGCAGGTTGTCTTCCTAACACTTCTAAGGATCTTGTCCACATCCTCGGTACTAACAGGCTCAAACTGATCCAGTACAATCGAGTCCACGGCGGCTCTGGATGCCTCTGCTCTGGATTCTGCTCTAATGCTGGTATCAAGACCTTGTCTTATCCGAGAGGTTTTATCCACGAAGAAGTTGTTAAATTGGTCACAGTGGGCCTTAGAAGGTTCAAGGATCTGGTTCGGGGCAGGAGGGAGCTGAGTTAGCTCCCTCACAACCCTGAACAACTCTGCTGGACGCGACTCCGCGGACGCGACACGTGCAGCATAGAACGAGTTCTTAGCTGCACGTATCGCCTCTCCATAGTCCTCCAAAAGATGGTCTAGGAGAGCCTTGTCGGGTAAGCGCTGGTGTTTCTGCCAGGCATGCTCTAGCCGTCGCAACACCCGCTTCCTTGCCCGGAGATCTTCCGTATACCAGGGCTTCTTTTTGGAAGCAGGCCTGAGAGGACGCTTGGGAGCGATGCTGTGTATAGCCCTGGAGAGATCAGTGTCCCAGATGTTGGTCAGGGCATCAACAGTGTCGCCGTCACTTCCAACCATATACCCCTCTAGGGCTTCCTGGAAGCTTTCGGGTTCCATCAGCCTTCAAGGGTGGACCATTCTAATAGGTCCACCACCCCCCGGGAGGGATCTGGGTAGATGCCTTGATTTTTGCCTCCACCAGGAAATGATCTGTCCATGACAGAGCGGAAATATTAGTAATTTCCGCCCATGGAATTTCCATGTCCGTACAAAAGACCAAATCGAGTGTATTACCCGCAGAATGCATCGGACCCGAGACCAATTGAGACAGGCCCATGGCCATCATGGTATCCATGAATTCCCAAGCCGCACCGGATGGAACATCGTTGGCCGCAAAGGGGATGTTGAAATCTCCCAGGACCAGAAGCCTGGGGGACTCCAGCATCAGCTCCGAGACCAACTGTGTCAGCTCGTTAAGGGAGTCTGTTAGTGCACAGGGTGGCTGGTAGACCAACAGAATCCCTAGACTGTCCTTGGCCCTCAGGGTCAGGTAAATACACTCGATATAGGAAGTTTGGCGAACATGGTTCCTGGTTAAAGACAAGGTGTTCTTATGCACCAAGGCAACACCCCCCCTGCCCACCTAACCTGGTCTGATCCTTCACTGAGTACCCAGCAGGTAGGGCCTGAGCCCACATAGCTTCCCCTTCAGGCCCAAGCCATGTCTCAGTAATGCAAGCCAGGTCACAGTTATTATCCTCGAGCAGGTCGTAAATGATGTGGGACTTGTTCTTAATAGACCTGGCATTGCACAGGAGCAGAGACAGGGTTTGTGGTACGGTTGGAGTGACCCTCAGGTCCCTTTGGTTAGGAGAGGGACAGGAAGGAGGGATAGATATTACGTATCGATCTCGCCTTCCCCTGTAACGCTTATTTTCCCAAGAATGCTTCCATATAATCCCTCTTGATTATCTACAGGTACACATATGTAAGAGATAAATTTATCATATACACCAGGACTCCTTTGACATACTCTGTCCCTACTATGATTTCTATACTTTTTAGAAGTTTATAGGATATACCTCTTTGTGTAACCCCTGTAGCTGGAGGAGACCATCATGGGGATATTTTTGCCTATGTAAGGTGGGTAAAAATATGAAAAGCAGAAATGTTAGTGGCACATATTTCTGCTCTTCAATTTCTGTGGTGCTCTCTGAGCCTTATATAGTGAAAGGACTGTGAGAAGTGCATCAGACTTTACTGCAGATGCAGAGAAACAGAAGCCTGGGTACTCCTTTTCTGAACTGATCCCAAGTCAACAATCCCGAGGGAAGATTTTACTATTTCTGTTGACTAGAATTTATTTAATTACTTACTTACCACTCTGCATTGCGCTCAAAGTTCTCATATGTGCTACCAGCAAATTACACCTCTCATTCATACACACACACACTGTGAATTTGACCATTTGTCCCTACAACTGCATGTCTGCTAACAATTCTTTGGCATTCCACAACATCTTCAATATAGTTTGAAGAATAATGATGATGAAAATGATGATGATGATAATCATCATCACTATCGCTCATTCTTGGACAATGAGCCATAGTGTAGAATTAAGCTGTGGAATCCACTATCCAAACATGCCATGAATAGCTTTAAAAGGAATTAGATAAATTCATGGCCAACAGTGGCTACTAAACATGATAATAATACATTGAGGACAGTGTGCCCCTTAATACCATTTGCTGGGGAAATAAGGGAGGATGTGCTGTTCCACTTGTATTTCCTTACACATCTGATGGTCCACTGTACAATGGAACACTGGACTTTTGGTTTGATCTACCATAGTTCCATGTATGTTCTTAGCCCTGATGTCCTAGAGCTTTAGAAATGACTAGTGTCCAAATGCTAATTGGGAATGGGAGTGATTGGACTACCCTTCAATTAATATTGCTTCCACCATGCTTAGCCACAACTAGATAGAATGATAGAAGAGTGTGGGAATGTCTGGAAAGGAGAAGTGAACAATATAAAATCTTTGCTGTATGTAGCTGGGTAAATCTGCTTTTCTGTGTGTCAGTTTCAATATAACCTTAGGAGTTCCAGAAATGGTAAAAATACAGCTTTCACAAAAATGATGAATGTGAAGCCTTCTTCCTTATACAGCTGTCATACAGAAACAACTGGGAATCCTTATGATTCTCATTTTTATAGTCATCATGCCCTGAAAGCTGAAATCAGTTATGTGCTCATCACTGAATGGCAAATCTGATACCAGGTAGAAAATCAGCTTAGCACTGAAAACAAAATAGCTTGAAGAGAACCTTCATCCACACTATTATATATCATTTAAGTCAAGGGAGAGAAAACTGCCACTGTCAACGAAGAGGGGGGGAGAGGGAGAGGAGGAGGTGGGAGGAGGAGTGGGAGGAGGAGGAGGAGGAGGAGGAGAGCTAGTTCTTTGTTGTTGTTGTTGTTGTTGTTGTTGTTGTTAGCTGTCCTTGGATCAACCCCAACTCATAGTAACCCTATGATCCCCTCCACTGCCCCCTCCACTGCTTTGCTCAGGTCCTGTAATTCATACCTGTGATCTCCCTAACTGAGTCTATCCACCTAGCGTAGGGTCTTTCTTTCTTTCTACTGCTCCCCATGTTTCCTAGCATTATTGTCTTTCCCAGCGAGTCACAACTTCTCATGATGTGGCAAAGTATGATAGTCACAGTTTGATCATCTTGGCTTCCAGGTAGATTTCAGGCTTAATAAGTTCAAAGAAGCATTTTTTTGTCTTGTTGGCTGTCCACAGTATTCTCAGAATTCTTCTCCAGCACCACATTTCCAATGAATTAATTTTCTTCTTCTCTGCTTTCTTCACTGCCCGTCATACACATTTATACATGGTGATGGAGAATACAGCAGATTGGATGATTCTAACATTTGTGCTCAGTTGTACATCTTTACTCTTTAGGATATTTTCTAGCTCTTTCATAGCTGCCCTTCCTATTTTAAGGGGCTTGATAGACCACCCCAAAGGGGTGACATGTTGCCACCTCTTTTCTAGATGGATCGGGACTGCAGCAACCATACACCATGACCCCTATTTGACCTTTTCATGGCATAAAAAGGAGGCCAGGAAAGGCTGTATAGCTGCGCTGCCATGATTTGGCAGCATGTCTTCAGTGCTGTGTTGAATGGATGCAGCACTGGAGGAGTGCCATGATGCTGTACACTATGTGGAGTGGTGCATGGCATCATGGCACCCTGGAAGCAGAGTCAGGGAGTGCATCATCTGGACATGATGCCCCACCCTCACCCCCAGGCCAGCCTTAATGGCCAGTCTGAAGAGGGCCTCTGTCGTCTTCTGATTTCTTGACTGCAGTCTCCATTGAGCCAAAATACGAGAATTCTTTTACTTTTGCAATTACCTCATTTTCTAGGTTGAATGTATGTCAGTCCTCTGCATTCTTCTTTTCTTTCTTCATTCTTCATCATTCTTCTTTTCTTTATGTTCAGCATTAAGCCTGCCTTTGTGCTTTCTTCTTTGACCTTGTTTAATAATTGTTCCTAGTCTGTGATGTTTTCTGCTAGTAATGTGGTGTTGCCTGTGTATCTTAGATTGTTGATCTTTACTCCTCCTTTTTCTGAGTCTAAGCCTGCTGTTTGTATTATTTTTCTGCATGCAAGTTGAATAAGGGGTGAAACAGACTGGCCCAAAGGGGCAGCTTGAAGCCACCCTGACAAAGTTGGATTGGGACTGTGGCAATCACATGCTGTGGCCTCAATCTGTCTGTTTGCCAGCCGAAAAAGAAATGACAAACAGCTGCTCCCTTTTACGCCAGCAAAAAGTCAGCTTTTTGACCCCGCCATAGACAGAAGTTAGCTTCAAGGTGCTCCGGTGGTGTGTGGTGTCTAAACTCTAAACGCTATGCCGCCAGAGCACCCAGTGTGAAGCTGGCTTCCAGGCATCTTGGAGGCATGCAGCATGTATGCCATACCCCCAAGCCAGCTGGCTGGCTTTTTATGCTAGTGTGTTCTAGCCCTAGACAGAACTGCTGCTGCTACCACTATTACTAATCTTAGCTAGTCATGAGCATAATAGAAGTATGCTGCTTACTAGGTTGTCAGCCATGAGATTTCCATAGGCTAAACTGAGCTCTGTATCTTGGGAGAGCTAAGTTGGCAAGGAAGGCCAGAGTGAGAGATCACTGTGTGGCCTCAATGAATTACAATGAAGCTTTGCAAGCAAGAAGTTCACAGCCATGGAAAAGCAGCAATAGTGTGTGTGTGAGTGTTAGTTAAGAATAATAGATCATCACTGTTACATCTCCTTCAAGCATGGAGGCTAAGGGATGCTGAAAACTGATCCTAAAGGTTGTGTGTGAGCTCTTACAGTTCTAAATGGATTCTCTTTTGGTGCAGCATGCTTGTGTTTGGATTGAAGTATTCATGGATACTTACTAATGCCACATTGGTCTGATCTATTTGTAAAAGCCAATTTCAAATGTTCTGCCCCAAAACCCATAAAAGAAGGATTGGCCAGCAGCTCCCCTGCCTATGTCATATATGATCAGCAACCAGCACAGGCCTAGTCTGACTATTAAATCAGGGTACATAATGCTGTGCTAAACCAGGTTAGCGAAGACAATTTGACTAAAGCTATTGGATCTAGGTTGCTACTGATCATATATTTGACTGGGTTCCACATAACATATCCTTTCCCCCAGGATGCCCCATGTAGACTCCATTGAAGGTTACCCATGACATGTTTGTTCTTCTAGCACCCACTAACGCACTTAACTAACACACACAAACATGTTAGCCATGTGGACTCTGAAGAACTCTGTGTTTGGAAACTGCAAAGAGCAGAAATGTTCAATTAGAATTTCACAGTGATTATAATTTTGTATATATATTCATGGAGGGGAATATACTACTTGCAAAATGAACTGAATGGGTATTTGATATGAACTTTCACTCCATGAACATACACTTTCCCCACTTTGATTCCTTAATAAATATGACAATTTAAGAAGTTTATGGCATGTGAATGTATGCAAAAGAGAACATTTAAGAGCTGAAAAAGTAACAGTTTTAAGAGGGAAAAACAGATTTCCTAAGATAGAAAATGAAGCAACAATCATAGCATTGTTTTGATCTTTCTGCGGTAGCATGTTAAAGGGGCCTTTTGTTAAGATTAACATTAAATCACTTATATTTATTTTATTTTGTTATGGAAGCTGCCTTGTGCCTGGCCTGGGAGAAAAGCAGCAAATAAAATAAAATAAAAAGTATCTACTCCTTGTTCATGTGAGGGAGAGGAATCCCCTCTGCAGGACCAAGATTTAGGGGCTTATTGTAAAGCTTCATAAGGCAACTTACTGATCCTGCATTGATGTATAATTTTGGCTGCATCCTGAGTACAGCCCTGCTGGAGCCCACATCCCTTCACATGCTTTGGTGGCCATTTTTCAAAGTTGGAAAGCTCCCAACTTTGAAAAATGGGCACCGAAGCGTGTTAAGGGACCTGGGCTGCAGCCAGGCTGTACTCGGATGGTGGGCTGTGAGAAAAATGCCATGCAATAGGACTAGGATGCAGGCTTCAATTCAAGAGTGGTAAATCATATTTTAAAAGCTGTGTGATAAGCTCCTTAGCCTGCAGATGATGCAGAAAACTATTGTCTGGGGACTTGGGTTCTGCTTCTGGTGCAAAATGTTCCACTGGAGCACATCCACCTGACCCTTGTCCTCCAACAGCTGGGTTGCTGGGAGACAGAACAGAGTATTCACCAGTGAAGTATCTACCTGATTGTAAGAAACGCATGCTGCCCCTTCTAGTTTTATAAATGAACAGCTGATTCTTACTTCAGCAACCACTTTTAACCATACCGACTGCAGATTCCTTAAAGTGGATAACTCACATTCCTTAATGATTATTTGTGGCTAGAGATAAAAAATACAGTGTGAATAGAGCTAAAAGTATATTGAGACAGATTTGAGAATTAGAGAATCTTATGCTAGGGCATTGGACGTATTGTTTTCATCTTTTGATTCTTTGCTTTTAGTGGTTATCATAGAACCTGGTGAAGATCTATTGAATAGACTATATTTTGGAGAAAATCACTTACTTGTTATGTAGAACACTGCTAGATTTGCTGTGAAAGCAGCTAAACTTAGATTAGACTTTGAGGATAAAGGCCTGCATGGGAATCTGCAGTAAACAGATTATGTTAATATGAATAGAGTATGGAAAATTGTGATGTTTTGTATGAAATATTTTTGTAATTTTGGTGTAAACATATTGCTCTATATGTTATAGAGCTAATTGACTGTGGAAGTTTTAAAGGGTTTTAATTATTTGTGTAATTTGATGGCTATAACCTGTATTTGGTTGTCATGAATAAACTGTATGTAGGTATGTTATAAAAGCTGTGTGATAAGCTCCTTAGCCTGCAGATGATCCAGAAAACTAGTGTCTGGGGACTTGGGTTCTGCTTCTGGTGCAAAGTGTTCCACTGGAGCAGATCCACCTGACCCTTGTCCTCCAACAGGGACTCTTACATGTAGGCTCTGGCAATAGAACATGTTACGTTGAAAGCAATAACATGTGGACATTATGTCTTCACTTAGATTAGGGATAGAAGGGTAATATGAGGCCAGGGCATCACATGATCCCAAGACTAGTTTTGTGCCCCACCCCCATTCTCCCCAAAACTAAAGTGTCAAATTTCAATGGGGAGTTACATCACTGATTTTTGGCAGCATACCACTAAACACTATTAAAACAAGTAGATCATTCAGCTTTTTGACAAAAAATCCCTGCACTGGGTGACACCCCAGAAGAGGGGTGACACCCAGTCAGGCCCCCTCCTGCACCCCTTGCTGCTGCCATGAGTAGACAATGCCGAGGTACTGAGGGAGAAGTCCAGGCCCAGCTCCACCTCACTACTACCACTACATCACCCCTATTCATGAGTAGGATGACACAGAGGCACTGAGGGAGAGGGTGGGGCCCCACTCCATCTCGTTGCCACCATGTCATACTACTCATGAGGTACTGAGAAGAAGGGCCAGGTGTGCTGCCCCTGAATCTCTGCACCTTGGGAGCCCCACCCACCACACCCAGATGACACATGGGGCAGGGACGCCACTGATCACTAATATACCCTACGTATATAGTAATCAGGTATACAAAGTCTAAGGATAATGTATTATAATCACTGCACAAACTCTCTTGTAAAATCCTGTCATATACACCATTACTGGAGCAATCAGGTGAAAAGACGTGGACCTCAATCTAATTGCTTGTCACAACTAGACTAGACCACTGAATCAATTTATGTAATCAATGATTGTTGTTGTGTGCCTTCAAGTTATGCCTGACTTGTGGTGACTTGTGGTGAACCCAACATAGGGTTTTCTTGGCAAGATTTCTTCAGAGAGAGGTTGCCTTTGTCTTCATCTGAGGCTGAGAGTGTGTGACTTGCTCAGAATTACCCAGTAGGTTTCTGTGGCTGAGTGGGGATTCAAACCTTTGTATCTAGAGCCATAGTCCAACACTCAAACTACTATACCACACTGATGCTCTATTACACTGTGAAGAGTCATTATCCTTACTGGCACAGTGGCTATGTTATAGGATGTTTCATGAAGACAAGGGGGAATAATTGTGTTTTCCCCAACTTTTAAGAAAATTGCTAGTGAAATTATAGAGGAAATAATTTTTCAGAGAGAGGACAGTTGCATGCTGCCTTCTCAGCAATTCTCATTAAACTGTTAACATTTTCCTCTTTCAAAAAAATTTACAAATCTGTTAAAACACATGCTAAGCAAGTTAATAGCATATTCTGCATTTACCCCTGGAAAATAAATTATACATTGGATGGCTGCAGCGAGTACTATATTACATTTCTTTCCATACTTGGTAGGTGCTTTGTTGTGTCCTAGTAAGTGCAAAAAAGTATTGTTATTTTTAAATAAAGAAATAACGATATCATGATAACTTTGTATACAGGATTTCCAGTACCCAAGTGCTACAGGTGCTCTTTTCATGAAGCAGTATTCATCTTTAACCAGTGAGTTAAAAAAAAGGCAATAACTTTTTTCATTTTACAAAAAGGGGAAATCCAAGTAGGTAATCATACCTTGTGCAAAGCCATATGATGAATACAGAGCAGACGAAGGCCTACCAAATACTAATTCTTAATTAGAGATACAATATTCACACAGATTTTTTACAGTTGCTTCCCTGTGAATATCATAGAATCATAGAGTTGGAAGAGACCACAAGGGCCATCCAGTCCAACTCCCCGCCATGCAGGAAATCCAAATCAAAGCATCCCCAACAGATGGCCATCCAGCCTCTGCTTAAAGACCTCCAAGGAAGGAGATTCCACTACACTCTGGGGGAGTTTGTTCCACTGTCGAACAGCCCTTACTGTCAGGAAGTTCTTCCTAATGTTGAGGTGGAATCTCTTTTCCTGTAGCTTGCATCCATTGTTCTGGGTCCTGTCCTCTGGAGCAGCAGAAAACAAGCTTGCTCCTTCCTCAATGTGACATCCTTTCAAATATTTAAACAGGGCTATCATATCACCTCTTAACCTTCTCTTCTCCAGGCTAAACATCCCCAGCTCCCTGAGTCGTTCCTCATAGGGCAAGGTTTCCAGACCTTTCACCATTTTAGTCGCCCTCCTCTGGACACGCTCCAGTTTCTCAATGTCCTTTCTGAATTGTGGCGCCCAGAACTCGACACAATATTTCAGGTGGGGCCTGACCAGAGCAGAATACAGTGGCACTATTACTTCTCTTGATCTAGACACTATACTTTTATTGATGCAGCCTAGAATTGCATTGGCCTTTTTAGCTGCCGCATCACACTGTTGACTCATGTTCAACTTATGGTCTACTTGGACTCCTAGATCTCTTTCACATGTACTTTCATTCAACAATGTGTCTCCCATCCTATATCTGTGCATTTCATTTTTCTGCCCTAAGTGCAGTACCTTACATTTCTCTGTGTTGAATTTCATTTTGTTAGCTTTGGCCCAGCTTTCTAGTCTATTCAGATCATTTTGAATGTTGGTCCTGTCCTCTGGAGTATTAACTATTCCTCCTAATTTGGTGTCATCTGCAAATTTGATAAGTGTGCTCCCAATTCTGTCATCCAGGTCATTGATAAAGATGTTGAATAGCACTGGGCCCAGGACAGAGCCCTGTGGGACCCCACTGGTCACTTCTCTCCAGGATGAAAAGGAGCCATTGTTGAGCACCCTTTGGGTTCGGCCAGTCAACCAATTACAGATCCATTTAACAGTTCCTTTGTCTAGCCCACATTTTACAAGCTTGTTTGCAAGAATATCATGGGAAACCTTGTCAAAGGCCTTACTGAAATCAAGATATACTATATCCACAGCATTCCCTTCATCTACCAAGCTGGTAATTTTATCAAAGAAAGAGATCAGATTTGTCTGGCATGACATGCACATTTTTGTATATGTTCAAAAATCAGAAAAGTGTGAATAACAAATGATAATTGTCCAAATATTGGTTCAGGAAAGGGATGCATTTCTTTGCTATTATTGTTCTCAAAGAAAGCACTAAATAATTTTACCAGTTTTATTCCCACTATAAGAAAGTGCACAGTTCTTGAATATTCATAGTTTAAGAATTATACTACATGTAGCTGTTTAGCATAGAAAACAACATTTTCCGCAGAGAAAATAGTATTTTTACACAGGAATATTATTTTCTCTGTTGAAAAATGCCATTTCCTGGGCAGGAAAATGAAGAAGGAAAATTCACTATAGTAAAGGTCTTATTCTGCACAAAAGTTTGTGTATGGTTGTTTTGTGTAGAAAATATCATTTTATGGATAGGAAACAGCATTTTATGTTCAGAAAATAATATCCCTGTAGAGAAATATTATTTTCTGTACTAAAAATATTGTTTCACATGCAGAAAATTTTGTTTCCCCTCCCCCAAAAAACCATGTGCAAATTAATAAGCCCCAAACTTGTGGCAATTCTCATCAATGCAGGATTCTCCTCATCAGGGTTTCTCATTACACAAAAAACACATTTAAACAATTTTGAATATATTGAAATATTCCTTCAATCCCTAGTTCAGGATGTAGAAATTAAGTAGGTTCACATTAAAAATGTTAACTGAAATTTCTCCTCATACCTCATTTCAAGCCTTTTCATTGCAGCAGTTCAGTTTCAAGATGTTTTGCTGTTTGTTTTTGGAGGAAATGTGAATTAAATAATTTTAAACAAAAACCTAGAAACAACTACTCAGCAATGATGATCTGTGACTAGAGCCTGATTCTGCACACAGAGCATATAAGTGAGGGGCAAAATCTCACACTGAATGTTCATGGATAGATGTACATGCTTTGCTAGACAAATGGCTACTGATTCTGTAAAACCTGATCATATGTTCAGCAATAGACAAAGTAGATTCTAGACCTTCTTTATTCTTCTTTCATCAGATAAACAATATTGCCACCATTGTTCTGATCTATGACCATAATAAAGATGAACTGAAATACTCTCACCACTGACAACAATGGCCAGCTGTTCATCTGGGGAAATCTTGACCAACAGCACATACATGGATGAACTAACATGGAAGATTCCATCATCTTCTGATACCAAACCTGCAGCAAAATAAATTAATTAATAAATAAACCTGTTCTTATAGAGCCAAATCCTACAATGATGAGGAATCTGGACAGCAAGAAAATGTCATCTGATCATAAAGGTAACCATAATTGTCTAGCTCTTTACCCATTAGTGAGCAAAAATTGAGATATTTAAACATTAACAGCTCAGCATTAATGAAAAAAACAGAAGTTAAAAAGTGGTGGCATGAAAATGATAAAAAGTTTTACACTGTCAAGAAAATGAATAGCTCTAACATTCTCAATTAATTTGTGATTACTAGTATTTCATTTTCTTTTAAAAACGTCCTCATCACTATGTCATGATTTAAGACTTTTTATGAATTAAATATATATTTCCGGACAATTACCAGATTCATTGTTAATCTAAGCCCATCAGACAATGTGTCTTTTCTAATAGCCATGCCAAGGGCTTGATTTAGTAATTCAGGAGATGGGAAGAATTAGACTTTGCAAACAGATATAGTCAAGGTCCAGTAGGAGGAGGGACCAATATGATTATCTCAGCTGAGTGAATATGACCATAATACTTCCTGCCCTGGATTCCTTTTATGACCTAAACTTTACTAATTCTTGTTTCAATGCTGTTTTTACTTAGCAACATGACTATGGTTTTCCCAAGGTTATGATTTATGTTTATTATGGTTTCTATAATTTTTTGCTGGTATTAGACATGAAATTTGATAGTGTTCACAGACCATTGTTTTGTGTTTTAGTACCAATTCCTGTGTTTGCTGCAACTGGGATTTTTTTAAGGGTTCGCCCACAACATTTTACATAAAATACAGCTTTAAACAGATGCAGATGTATGCTTACACTACGGATGATAATTCTTGAGTGAATCCTGGTGAGTGTTAAGAAAAATCCATCTATTTAAATTTCTATGGTCTTGGGATAGGAAGTTCCCTAGCTTTCTCTGCAAACTGCACAGATCTCATTGAAAAGTGCTGAGCTTTTTAAGCTGACATGTACTGGAGTAGTTTTAATGCAGTTTTAGCTCCTTCTTTCCCTCCTCCCAGCCCCAAAGTTGCACAGAAATCATCAGCTGTAAAAAGATCTTACAGCTTCCAAGACAGCTGGGAACTAAGATGGAGGAGGGAAGTTGCCAGAAGGTTGACAGTTTTCATTTGGGAGCTGCAGACTCTACCCAGGATTTTTGTGAAAGGTGGGAGGGTGGAGCAAAGTTGCAAAGAGTGGGAAGTAGCAGATATTTGGCAGTCAACAATTTAGTTCCTGTTTTTCTTGCAACATCCCTCCCCTCTAAACCCAACGCTTGACAAGAGGCTGAATAAAAAGACATTTCAGATATCAAAGCAATGGGTGTGGGGGTTGGGAAAGGGAAGTTGTGGGGAAAACAGGAACTAGATTATCTGCCAAACATTCAGAACTCCCCCTGCCCATCTTTCACAGAAATCCTCACTAGAGGCTTTGAAAAGTTATCTCACTTTCAAACTAGAGTGCTTACATATATATTACCTGCAAAACAACCACAACTTCATCCTCTTCTCCCTGCTTCACAAGTGGAGGGAGGGGGAAGAAACTGAGAAGTCTTTTCGTATCTTTTAGTGAGGATTTCTGTGCAAAACTGCAGCTTAA
>NC_056523.1:280038748-280133197 GCF_019175285.1 Sceloporus undulatus
TATTATTATTATTATTATTATTATTATTATTATTATTATTATTATTATTATTTATATCCCACCATCCTCCTGGTACAGGGACTCAACAACAACATTTAAAACAATGTAAGTTAAAACAGTATGAAACATTAAAAATAAAAAGTTAAAAAACCCAATTCAAATGATCAAAACATTAAATTATTAAAAATTAAACAGTAAAACTCTTTAAAACAGAAACAAAACAATGCCCATATCAATATGTGAAAGCCCGGCAGCATAAAAATGTTTTTTATCTGCTGTGAAAAAGAAAACAAAGATGGAGCTATCCTGGCTTCTCTAGGGAGAGAGTTCCAGAGCTTGGGAGCAGTCACACATGTAGTGGCTCTCACCTCTCCAAGGATCCTGTCCATATCCTCAGGCTGCACAAACTGAAAAGTATCCATCAATGCCAGACAAACAGGAGCCATTGGTGCATTACAGATCACTTAAAAGCGGCAATCTGCCGCGCGATTCCCAGGTGCAGCTGAAAAGAAGCACCAAAATGGCACTTCTTTTTGTGCCCCAGAAGTGGCGCCGTGAGGCGCTAGTCATGCACTCGCAGCATCACTTCTGCCGTGCGACGTCCGGACACTATGCGTCTGCGACGTCAACATGGCGGGCCCCGTGTGGAACGGGCACTGCCATTTTGTGCGTGCTCCACATGTTCTAGGGTTAGGGGCATCAGGAAGGGGCATCCTAACCCTAGTACGCGTATGCCCGCCCAGAATGGGCCAAGGTTACACATTTTCTCTTGCAATGAGAAGCAAAGGAGGTCTCATGGAACTGAAGCAGTAAACCAGCTCTTTCTGCCTACCCTTTGCCATGTTTCCAGCCAACTTTTCTGACCATCCATCCTGGGGTTGTCCTCATTCATTCACTTTTTTTGTTACCTTAAAGTTAAAACCATCATCCAGTTTGGAATCCCATTGTCAATTCCTGGGAAAGGCTTTGCTACACTGCTAGAGATCATCAAGGCCCCTCCAAAGGCTGCAAAATCTAGTTTTTTGATCACACAACAGAACCCAGAACACATACCTTCCCCAGTCTGAACCACTCCTGCTTTCTGTGGACTACTCTTTAGACAAGTAAATATTGCCCTCTTCAAACTCCTCAGACTCCACTGCCCAATTTCTTTATTCCCATTTCAGTTAGGTCTGGATGCTGTGTCTGTTTGGATTGCTATCTTATTTATGAGTGCACTCGCATATTTTTCTAAATAAAACCTGATTAATTCCACCCATACTTGGAATCTTCTTCAGCGAGTACTATATACAGAAGTGCTAATGGTCCTAAAGTTACCCAGCCTCTTGCAAAGCTTAAGCTAATTTCCCTGACATTTAAAGTGAAGCTGATGGTTGATGATGATCTCCAGTCCCCCCCCCCCCCCCCCCCCCCCCACACCATCTTTCTTAGGTAACAAATCCCCCACTTACCCAGGTACTCTGACAGATGATGTCATAATTCCAGCACCACTGATAGAAAACAATTTCCGCTAATAATTATCTAATAAATGTCTGCCAAGGAAAATGGAAGAAGCACACAGAGAGAAAAAAGCTAAACTGCTATGTCCAATTTGTATGTTGTCCTTAAATTGTGGGAGTAATCCTGTATACCCTCAATTGATGAAAATTCTGTTAAACCTAATCAAATCTATTTCTGAGCTATATGGCTGTAGAGCTAGTTATCCTAAATGTATAATACTTAAATAAATCTCCTTGATACACATGACACAGTGGTTTGAGTAGATACAGGTTTAGTGAGAGAGCAGCTAAACTGTATTGATACTGATAAAGCACCATAGGAAGAGGAATCTACAAACATCAACAGATGTGATAGTTTATGAACATTTTTATTATTGCTATATTTAACTACAGATTGTTATATCACAGGCTGAGAATGAAATCTCCCACATTTGCAGACTTGTTGGCTTTTTGTGTTTTGGGGAAGGAGTTGTGTTTGCTTGTTTGTTTTTGCACCCTTCTTATTCCCTAATCCCACCAGTTACAGCTATCATTTTCTCTAGAGGACCATAGGAACAGCTGCACACAGAGCTCCCACGCTATAGCCCAAAAGACTATTAAGACTTAATTAGTACAATGATGGGCTTGCTGTTGGTTGATGGAAAAGGCAATCAAGGGGTTAATGAGTGCCAAGAAGAAGCTTCTATTTCTTGATATAGTGCATAAGGTTTAAATTGAGTATTATAAATCTACCATTCAAGTGGTCATAGGTGTTCTATTCAGCCAGGTTTCATTCCAAATGTGGACACTTCTTCCTGGTTACTTAAGTTGGTCACACCAGCTATTATATCTATATAATACTGCATTAATCAATTAGGTTAATAGGAACTGACTTGGCCCACACCTATTTATCTTAATTTCTTTATAACAATGCTCTAGCAGCAGGTGCTTCCTGGACCATTAGCCCAGCTCAGAAACAAGTTAAAAATGCATTGTTTCTGATTGATGTGGTTTAAGACTTTTTTTTACTAATTTAAAACTGCAAACTTAAATGTACTTGAATTTTAGATGAACAAGAATTACTAAAACTTTGTAACAAGACATGGAAATACTCTCATAAAAATTAAAAGCTATGATGTTTGCATTAGCATTGGGTTGTTTGTCTTTAATGTAATGTGATATTGTTACACATTATTCACTGGCAAAAACTATGGGCCTGAAAGAAAGGCCAAAATAAAGCTGCTTTGGGTCACTTTGGAGGTATGCTGTTTAAATGACACATACATTTTAAGAGGCCAGAAGCTGCGCCAAAGTAGCACTCCAGTCCTTAGGACTGGAGCATGGCTTTGGTGCAGTTACCAGCCTCTTAGTACACATGCATCACTTAAACAGCATACCTCCAAAGTGACCCGAAGCAGCTTTATTTTGGCCTGTCTCTTCAGGCCCTATATGACTTTAAAATTATATTTGATATGGCTCCTCTTCTTGGACCAGATTTTTCCCCTGTCATGAATGTTTGGGTGCTTTCCAAGAGAACCCCCCTGCCACATAAACAAATATCACTTCTCTGGCTCTGTTTAATGATTTTGGCAGCAGGGAGGGTGCTTTATGATAATTTTATGATATAGTTTGGTTCTGGTTCATTTTCATGTCTCTGTTTTTATGCCTTATCTGTTTTTTGATTTGCTGTCCAGCCTCTTTGATGACTGACAGCCAATGTGGTATAGCAGTTTAGGACTCGGGATTTCAAATCCCTGCTTGGCCATGAAAACCCACTCAATGTCTTTGGGCAAGTCAAACTCTCTCAGCCTCAGAAGAAGACAAGGGCAAACCTCCTCTGAAGAAATCTTTCCAAGAAAACCCCATGATAGGTTGCCTTAGAGTCACCATAAGTCAGAAACTACTTGAAGGCACATCACAAGTCTTTGATGCCCTTCCCTCACAAATACTTAGAGAGTGCTTAGTTCACTATGAAGTGGTATAGAAATGTAAAATGCTATTGCTATTGCATATCCATCAAAGTCTGTGCATCATGTAATTTATTGGTATAGAATGTGGGCAATATGTGACTTTTACAGGGAAATGCATTACTAAGTAAAATGAAATCAATACATTTGTTTGTTGTTTAGGTAGAACACTGTCTTGCTAATAGCTACTGGTTACAAATCATGAATTTTTGGGTGTTACTTATTGCTGTTTGAAAACCTAACAACTCTACTTCCTACTCAAAATTTACAAGATTATCATCATACATGTTAAAAAGTTTAACATTGACAATCGGTCATAGAAACATAGAATCATAGAGTTGGAAGAGACCTAAAAGGACCATCCAGTCCAACCCCTTGCCATGCATGAATACACTATCAAAGCACTATCCTCCAACAGATAGCATCGAATCTCTGTTTAAAAACCTCTAGACAAGGAGACTGCATCCCACATCAAACAAGTGTGTTCCACTGTTGAACAACTCTTACTGTCAGGATGTGACTCCTAATGTTGAAATGTAATCTCTTTTCCTGTGGCTTGCATCCATTGTTCCATGTCCTAGTCTCTGGAGCAGCAGATAACAAGCCTGCTGTATCCTCAGTGTGACATCTCTTCAAATATTTAAAAAGGGCTATCATATCACCTCTTAAAATTCTCTTCTCCATGCTAAACATATCCAGCTCCCTAAGTCACTCTTCATAGGGCATGAAGATAAGAATTTCAAAAATAATCTCTCTGGCTCTAGTTCAAGAATTTAAATATGCTAACATATTTCCAATGTTTATTTTTTAAAATATAAGCATTTATAATAGATTAGTAGTAGTAGTCTCCTCACTGAATCAAATAAGTGTTTCATGTATAAAGGAATATTTGAGAGTACTGAATAATTGTATGTAGCAATAAGTGGTATGAGTATGTGTCTATATTGTTTAAAAAGAGGTTCATTTTAAACTTTCTTTTCTAAAGAAAGTAAAGATTAATGGGTAACAGTATTTCTTTTAATAGATTACTTGCAAGTTCTTCTCTGGAATTGTATCTTGTGCAGGGTACTATTTCATTTCATATTTCTTTCACCTCATTTGCAAAATTTCTTTTTTGTATTAACAATGCACATCTGCACACTGATAACCATCACTGCAGTATTTGTATGATCATGGATGTGATCCTATTACTCTTTTCTGCGGTGTATTACTGATGCTCATATGCACACTTGTACACTGGAAAAACACTTTGTAAAACAAATCTTGACACAACTGTTCATATAACAATATCAAGACTGGATAATCTTTCTGTACATGTGTGTATGTGTATATGTATGTGGCATGTTTGAAGTGATGTTGGTATTTTATCATAGGACAGAATTACACGAATGGATATCCATAAAACACCATACAAAAATAAGTCTGATTCTGCACACGACTGGATAAATCCATGACTGCATTAATTGCTTTTTTTTGTTTTTGTTTCTTTCAGTGTTTCATTAATGCACACATATACTTTTTTGATACAGAGGAAGGTTCATAGGGAGTTAAAGCTATGCCAAACAGCGCATACACAAAATTAAAAAAAAACACCAGAATAATGATGTATACTTCATTATCAGTTCCACTACAAAAAGCAAGGCC
This sequence comes from Sceloporus undulatus, assembly GCF_019175285.1. NCBI lineage: Eukaryota > Metazoa > Chordata > Lepidosauria > Squamata > Phrynosomatidae > Sceloporus > Sceloporus undulatus. Next base: position 280,043,838 of record NC_056523.1, read on the forward strand.
AATTAATGTGGTGCTCCCCATCATCCAGATATGAATGTGTACAGTACTGGGAGAATGCCAGTGGCACCCTCTACTTTTACTGTATAGTACTTTTAAGATACTAAGGTTGCAGACTATTTCTCCAGATGCCTTTTAACTCAAGTCAGTGCTTTTAATCATCCATTTCCCACACATTGTTTTCTGATGAGTCAACATATAGCTTCTTAAAATATGCTGGGCTCAACCACATAAGAACTCTGAAACACAACAGAGAGCCAATATAATAATTGGAGCACCAGTCTCATAATTGGAACACCAGTCTATTAATTCCTGGCAACCAAGACACATTAGCGGGCACTTGGTACCATTCTGCAGAATTGCAGCTACATACCTTGAGGTTAGAAAATATGTGAATGACAACTATAAGTTCAGAATTCAACCAAAGGAGTCATAGCATATATGGCATGTAATAAATGACAAGCATGAAACAGTTTCTACACTAATAATGTAAAAAGATGAGGAACACCCACTGAAATAAAACTGAATTTCTAATGCTTGATTGTATTCTCCCCTCCTAATCAAAAATTTGTTACATTATGCAGAGATACCTATTTGGACATTTCAAGAAGTAAAAAAAGAGCATCATATTACTTACAAAAAGCTTACACATCAGGACAATTATCAAGTTATTAATTTATTTAGCCATTTATCAAATACAAACCTCCCATCACTGATGTACAGACTTCAAAATTATAGCTGCTCCTGCAACAATACAAGACAAAACCCATCATTATATATTTAATGTAACAAAATTTAGGAGTCTAAAATATGAATTAAAACCAATAACTTATAACTTGAGTCTATATACCACTATGATTACAATATAGGCCAGGATTCAACAGGATTGTTTCACTGACATCACTGCTTCCATCAGCAAAATGGAATGGGGTGGGGTGTTCTCTCAGCAACATTCTCTGCACCATCAGAACCTACTGTGAAGATTGAAAAGCCTCAAGAGTAGGTTTCAATGGGCTACAGGGTACAGGGGAGGACATGAAAATCCCATTACACTAGTAGATGACTCCTAGAGTAACATTGGCTCTAGCATATAGGATTATGGGTCCCATCCCAACCCAACTGTAACAGGTTTGTATCTATCTTGGCATCTGTATTAGTGACAGAATCATTGTTGAAACTACCGTATGTACTTGCCTATAAATTGACCTCATATATAAATCGAGGGCATGTTTTGGGGCCAAAATTATGGATTTTGATATGACACATGGATAAATTGAGGGTAAAACTCAGCAGCATGTAACAAAAGATGTAAAGGATTAAGTAAAAGAAAACAATGCTAAAGATCTTTAAAAATTTTTGCAAGCATTACTGTTTGTGCTCATCTGAAAGGCTGGATGGATGAGATAGTAGTGGGGGTTGATGCCTCTTTTAGGTGCTCCAAGAAGAGATTAACTTTTCACTGGGACATGGTTCCTTTTTCAATAAGAGTTAAAGTACAGTACTTACACTGACCCATGAATAAGTCAGCCCAGTTTTTTGGGTCAATTTTTTGACTAAAATTTCTAGACTTATACATGAGTATATACAGTATCGTGGCCAGTAGCAGAGATTCAACACTCTTTCTCCCTGTTCTCTGTGATTATACCATGTAAGAAACAGCTAGAGGAGTAGCCTGGAATACCCTGTCATCCTTCGTTTTAATTATTGTCACTAGTGCATACAAAGAAGCTTGTTTTCCAAACCTTCCATTTCAGAAGACAAACTGGATCCAGAGTTCTTCAGCCTGTCTTTCATGTAGGGATGCACTACATTGAAAATATTCTATCTTTAGTTACTTATCTGGCTGTCAGTTAATGTCCAGGGCCCATTCTAGTTGCTTAATACCTTTCATACTTCAAATATATCAGGCCTTGCATTCATACAGAAAAAACTTCTCTAATATATGCCTTCGTCATTTAATCAAGGCCCGATTAAGGTGATTGGGCCCTGGAGCAGTTCCAAAGATAGGGTGCCCTCTGTGTACAAGATTAAGCTATTATAGCAGTGAAACATAAATTTAAAAATTAAAGCAGACAATAATAAATAGAATATAAGGTACAATAAAAAGAAGTACAAAGATCTTAATATGGACCCATTTTTGGCCTTCTAACTTTGGTGAGACTAACAGCCTACATGAATTTTTATCCCTGTTACTCAAATATCAAACAGTATATTGATGATAGGAAAAACTTTGGAAGATTCAAGAAGTGTCTGAGGAAGCTAACTACACATTTTCCTTCAGTGCAGCTCTCATAGCCAGTGAGGGGCCTGGAACAATAGCACCACTTGAACTATTGATGATTTGGCCTTGCCTGTAAAGCAGTTAAGGCTTTGCTCTGCATCACATATCTGAAAATGAGCTTGGCAGTGGACTAAACATTGTTCTTTCTCAATTGTTTTTGGAGCTGGAGCTTTTGCCTTTAGAACACCCTACCCAGGGAGGTCTGTCAGCCTTGCCATAAATTTGTATACTTTCATACCATCCAACTTTTCACCAATGAATACTGGGACTTGTGTGGCTAAGCAGCATCAGTGTGATAAAGAAAACAAAAATTGTTAATGAAAAAGAACACACAAGCTAGCAGAGGATTCAGAAATTTGGTTTTGTGTACATGCACCCACTGGAAAGGGCAAGATTCTGTCCACTTATTTCTTCTCCTGCCTGCTGAAGTTAAGTGATTGAAAACCCCTTTTGTTTTTTGAAATCAGTTTACAGGGATTGAAGTAAGTTGAAGAAGGAAAGTGGGAGGAGGAGAGACAAACTGGGACAATTTAAAAGCAGCTGATAAAGTGGGATAAGAGAGGATTAATAGGGAATGTCCCTATCAAATCAAGACAGTTGCAGGATATGTTCTTTTCACTAGTTACTTCTGACTTTGAGAGAGCTTTCATTCAGACTGTTTATTTTTCCAGAACATTTGCTACTGAGTCATGATTTTTAAAAAGAAAATTTGAGGAATTGGTTTCAATATTTGTATTGTCTTTATTTAGTTTCATTTACAAACTGGGGTATTTTGAATAGAAAAATGTTTTGTACATAAATCCAAATAACTTTTTTTACTGAAAAAATTCCAATACATCAAAAGAAGAAAAGTATACAAACCTAAAAAAACAACAACACACACACAAAAAAAAAAGAAGAAAAAAAGTCAGCCGGCAAATTGAAAAAAAGACAAAATTGACATTAACTTCCAGCTTTGTTAAAGGTGGTTATATCTGATATATAAAATCTTGCTTCTCCAGTTGAAACAATATCAAATATTTCTTCAAACTGACTAACCGTACAAAAATTCAAAAACCATAGCGAACATATTATCATTATGTTTCTGCAAAACGACCATTAAAGATATCCATAATTATCAAAACCTACAGTTAGCACATTTTTCTGTTTTCCATTTAAATATAACCAAAAAATTCCCAGTCCTTTAGGATTATCACCAATATTTTTTTCTCTAGCTTACCCAAATCCACTGGACCAAATATCACCCATTCTACTGCATAGCAGAACACCACTGGTGGAAGTTCCCATTGTGTTCTGGCTTTTAAACAGTTCCTGAAAATCGCCTCCTCTGGGATGGATCTGGATTGCAATGGGAACTTCTGGCAGTGGAGTCGTTGTCATTCTGCTGTGCCCATCAAGCCCCCATTATGTCTCAGGGGGCAATGCAGTAAAGTCCTTAAATGAGTCATGCCCCAGGCCAGCCCGAAGGACAGTCTCCTTCCCCACCTTCTGAGTGCTGTGAACAAAAAGGGTAATTCCAGAGACCTTCATTCACCTAATGGGTACCTTTAGGTGTTCACTGTGCTTCCTACTTTCTCTCCCACTACCTACCAAGTGACCATCTATTTAAATTCTGTAAATATACAGAAATTATGATTTATGAGTAAATTAGGAGGAAAAACATTACTAAAGATTCTGTATGGTGTAGTATGGGAGGAGGTCCGTGGGGATGGGTGACTCCATGAGTTATTACACCAGGTGGCACCAAGCCTAGTAATGCCACTGGCTCCATTAATGAGGTTAACAGTGAAGGGACAAGGTAATATCTGGTCGCCTAGCCCAATGTAAATCCAGTCACCATTCTTTTATGTGCACCCATGTCAGCTTGCAAAGAAGAGGTGGGTGGCATGTAATGAACAGCAGGCCTAGCTCTGGCCTTAACTGTAGCAACACAAACTACTATAGATGTGGTGGTGGTGCTAATGATAATGACACTGATAGTGATAATAATAACAATAATTAATAATAATATCCAGACTTTTGAAACTTTTCCATAATCTTTCTCTTATTTTCTCTCCCTCTCTCTTTTGCAGAGAGAAAATGTTTCTACTGCACAATGTTATGCTACAATAATATTTCAAATGCACATTCTGTAAAAGTTAACATTTGGACTACAAATCCCAGAATCACTCAGCCAGTCAAGCTGAGCCAGTCAAGCTGCTGTTGGCAAGTGGTGCCACTGCAGCTAGCAATCGGCTATACTGTCTGTGCTACAAAGTACACTCAGCCCTCTGTATCTACATATTCTTTATCAATGAATTCAACCATCCACTGCTTGAAAATCTTTTTTTAAATATAAATTCCAAAAAGCAAACTGATTTTGTCATTGTATATAAGGGACTCCATTTTACTATACCATTGTATATAATGGGACTTGAGAGCATCCATAGATTTTGGACTCCATGAGGCGTCCTGGAACCAAATCTCAGCAGATAAACAAGGACCCACTGTAGCTCAACATTGCAAAATGTCACTTGTGAACTTTTTTTGCTTAATCCAAGGACTCTTTGAAGGCAGACTGGACATTGCATTGTCAGATCGTATTTGACTTTGTGTCATTTATATCTCTGAATGCAAAATGTTATCCTAAAGTCATTGAAGAGGTAATGGGTGTTTCCAGCTTTTACAGTGATGCAGGGAGATGCAAGGGCTCTAACAATTCTAGCCATTGACATTTACAACTATGAGTTTTGTTTTTAATGCAGGGCAATGAGCAATGTACTTAAGGCATCAGACAATGCTTTATAGCATACACTAAAGGTGAATCACTTTTTACTAGATTTATTAGCTGGAGGATCTGAAATCTCATGAGAAAATTTAGCCAGTTTTAACCCAAGCAGTGCTGCTCCTTTCAGTTATTTCCTTTCAAATTCTCAGCAGGAAGCAGGCATTCTAAACGTCCTATTCAGGGATATAGACTTCCCCCCAGCTGGTTTCTGCCACCTTGGGTACTGGCAGAGTACTCATTAACAAACTAATTGATTTTTATTAATTATCTGTAGTATATTTTTCCACTGATTATTTCCCCCTAGTATCTAAGCTTATTAACTGCAACTACATATCCTCAGCATATAATTAGTCCTGAAGGAACTTGGAGTGGACTCAAAGATTCTCTTTGATTGCTGTATCAAAATATGTACGAAGAGCAGTCAGATCTGTTATTTTAGAAAGGGCTAAGAATTGTCCCTCTGAAAATTACAGAAGGTAATACAGAAGGAACAGAGAAAAGATAAAGCAGAAATGTCACAAGCCATAGGAGTTCATGGAACACTCATATGTACTGATGTATTAATACTTAATCCCCATAGCAAGACCTCAGTCACAGAAGTCATTAAATATGTTGCAGGTGGCAAAGTGAATAACTCCACTGGCAATGCAATCAGTGGCTGCTTCATGAGCCACATCGGTTTTCAAAATGAATGTAGCACAACCACATCGGCAGGGGGTGGGGGTGTTGCAAAAAGAACCAGTTAGAAAAATCTCAGTGACTTAAACAAAAACTTTGTTCAATCAGATGTTTTGCATTTCATAGCTGGCTGACATTTTGTTGAACGATTTAAGTCAGGAATGCTTTAAGGATAATGCTGCTGAACCTGATGCAGAAGGATTCTTTTTTTCCCCAGACATGTTCAAGGGGACTAGGATCATGGTTCTTGCAGTATGTGTACTGCATTTCTTATGAGCTATAGACAATTGTGAAAAGAAACATGAGCAGGGTGCAGAAATGGAAACCAGTTTTAAAGAAAGCAAAGACAATGAAGAAAGATAATTGATTCATAAGTATGTCTGTAGCACCGTCAGAACCGACATTTGAAAAAGGTAGGCTGTGTCATTTATCTTCCATGGGTTTGCTTTGATTGTAAACTGTAATGTTTAATGAAATAAAACAATAAGAGTCAATGTAGAATAGTGGTGATTACAGGGTTAGATTTGCTCTTGGGAGATCCAGTTTTTGAACTCCACTGAGTCATTACATGAGTCATGACATTTTCTGAGTGACTTTGGGTCACTCATTCTCTCTCAGTCTCCCCCACCTAATAAAAATGTTGCAAGGATGAATGGGTTAATGTTTACTATGCTTGAGTTTATTTGAGGAAAGCAGGCTGATAGAGACAGGGATAAAAAAAACCCCAAACAAACAAAAATTAAAGGGATTGTGAATGTAGCTAAAACATTATTCTTTATTCTTCATATCTGTGTTTTGTGTTAACTTTCCAAAGTCTCAAAACTGTGTAATTAGGACTTGGTAGCTGAGTATGAATGGCTGGAACCCTTTGGTTGGACGTATACTCTTCAATGAAAATTGGACCAGATTTCATGATACAAAATTTTAACTACTGCCACAATTTTTAGATCCAAATTGGTTCGTGTATTTTCCCTCCTACAGCTGCAAACAGACTCTATGGCTTGACTTGCTTTCTTCTTCCCAAAACACCAAACCGCAACCAAAATTCTTCTCCAACAAAATTAAAATTGTACTTTTAATTTCCGTTTATTTTTCTTTTTTTGCAGGATTCTTTTCTGCTTCTTTCTAGCTCTGTGCCTCTATGACAATGCTTATCATTTCCCTTGACTAATCAATCATTTTGATTTATTTTTAAGCTCAAATTTGGAGCAAGGCCACAAGCCCAGATTATATTTCACTGAATTCCCTATGACAGATATTATTATTGCTATATTTAAAGCCCTACATGGCTTGGGCACAGGTTACTTGCAGGAACGCCTCTCTGTACAAAATCCACCCATACTCTTAGAATAACAGGGAAGAACATATTAGAACATGTTCCAACTAAGCTCATATCGACTTCTCAAAGAGCTTTTACAGCAGCCGCTACAAAACTATGGAATGACCTCCCGGAAGAGATCCGTCTTATTACCTCCTTGGATTCTTTCAAGAGGACACTTAAGACGGATCTCTTCCGGCGAGCTTATCCACCCGACCTATTGTAATATCATCATTATATCACTGGGCAAATTGTTGCATTACCACTCAATGGACCTAGTTCTATATTAACTGTACTATTTTATCGATGTATTTAAATGTATTTTAAATGTATTTTATTCTGTTGTATTTTTAACTGGTTGTAATCCCGCCTCAATCCATTCGGGAGAGGCGGGAAAATATAAAAAGACCATTATTATTATTATTATTATTATTATTATTATTATTATTATTATATTGTTAACATCAGAATTTGTCATGGTAGTGATCCCTACTGTAATTCCATCCCAGGCTACTTTGTAAGTCTCACAGAACAACCTATCAGAGGTAGGCATCAAGGTTAGAAGCCACTGCTGACCCACTCCAGGAACAATGAAACCAGCACAGATGGGAAAAATAGTGCTTCTTTATTTAAAATACTTTGTTTAATTAATTTAACCCAGTGAGCTGCAAGAGAGGAGAAATTTAGTGTGGGATCTGCTGAAGTCAAAGGCCACAGTTTGACCTCCTCAACCACAACCTGAATCCCATGTGCCCTCCAACCATATGGATTGTTGTTTAGCCAGCCCTGCCATGGAGACCAACCCAAGAGTCCCTCTCCCCCAAGTCCTGTAACTTAGGACCTTGCCGCATTGCCCCCTGGGATGTGATGGGGGCATGATGAAAGGGAGCAGGATGAGAACAGAATGGGTGCTATCACCCATTCTACTGCATAGCAGAACGCCGCTGCCAGAAGTTCCCATTGTGTTCCGGCTTTTAAACAGTTCCTGAAAATCAAATAGGCCTTATATGAGAGATGGCCATATACTGCCATGCCATTTCCAAGGATGGTTGTTGTTGTGGGCCTTCAAGTCATTTACTACTTATGGTGACCATAAGGCAAACTATCACAGGGATAAAGGGGACTAAACCCAGTAAGAATAGAGCATGCATGCTCAGAACCAAACTTTAAATCCCACTATTCCAAATTAAAGGTTATATTCATTCCTGTAATGCCCAATAACATTATGGTGATGATTTTGTGAAATTATATTTGGTGTTTGGTCTCTTTGATGTATCATTAATATGGGGGATGGGCAGATCTGAGCTATAAAAAAGAAACCCTTGTCATCTGATTTAAATGCTCTAATATATTATATAAGTGCCAAATGCATGTAAGTTGCTATCTGTATTTAGGAACACATGTGCCATGCATATGTAGAGACCACACACAGAGAAACACATACTGGGTAGCACCTGCTTTTTTCACTTGGATGCCTCCTTCTCTGCCACAGGCAAGTTTCCCATGCTATGAATAAGCAGTAAAAATTTCTTCTAATACATAACAAAAAACTGCACCTTATGTCTGTTGTACATTTGGAGCCCTAGCAATATAAAAGCTTTTACAGTTCTATGCTTATGCTACTATACTATGGATGAACACAGGCTCCATATGTTCTTTCTGCTTCTGTGATAAAGAAAGGAGAATGGTCTATTCAAGTCATAATTTTGAGTGCCTTAGGGCAAAAGAAGGAAAAAAGGAGTTTTTAAATGCTGTACTGCAATGACATGTATTGAATATTCAAAGCTACCATATCAATGTACAAAATGTGGCTATTATCCACATATCCAGCTATTTACCACACAAAGCTTTCTCCCCCCCCCCCATAAGATGGGGTAAGTGAAAATCAAGTTGATGAAATAGGCTACAAATATTCTACAAAAGGGAATTTTGATAAGCTTTTCAGCCACGTAAGGGGAAATCTAGAGAACCAGTATGGTGTAGTGTTTTGAATATTGGACTATGACTCTGGAGACCAGGGTCCAAATCCTGAAAACTCACTCAGCCATAGAATACTACTTGTATGTTTTCTGTAAATATGGATTTATATTATTTTTTAAAAAACATTATTGTTTTTTTGCTTTTAGCTGGTTGTGTCCTCCATTTTTCTTGAATGTCCTAAATTTTGTCCTACATTTTGTCCTGGTTTTGTGGTTGCAAATTATGGCAACCCTATATGGAAAAGAACTGCACTGCTGTGGCTCCTGTGCAAGTGAATTAATGTGAGAGCCAAGACTAAGAGTTAGGACTGGAATTCAAACCTGAAGGAAGTCTAGTATGTTGGGATCATCACATCGACATTCAACCTGGCTTAAAGAAGAGAATTGCTGAAGAACTAGGTTGCTGCATAAGCCTGCTGAACAGTCCAAGTGACAATAAAAGTAATTCCAGGTTTGGTTTATTCTGATTTGGTTTTCTTCTGAGCATGAAAAGGAATGGTTTGCCTCTGTCTGTGACCACAGGTATCCTCCCACATTCCTGGCCTCAGCACTTATTTTTTGCAGTACATCAGCAGACTTGATCATCCCTCTCCCCAAAATAACACTCATTACTAGTAAAATTCAGTGGCAGCTGGTGGTTCCAATCTCCTTTATGCTTTTGGAAGCAACTGATCCTAAAACTGTGTGTGTGTTATTTTTGAAATGCTGTGCAAACAAGGCATTGCCTGCTGAAAAAACTTGTTGTTCCAGTGAAGTCACAGGTGGGCATCTCTGTGATGCAGATGCAACACCAGAGTTGCATCATGCAGATGCAGCACTGGAGTTGCACCATGATGGTGCATGCCATGTAGACCGGCGTGTGCCAAAATGGTGCCCTAGGGGTGGAGTTACAGTGTCCAGCATGAGGACCCTATGCCCTAACTCCTCCTGTGGGCCTGCACAAAGTGCCGGTTTATATAGGCCCTAAATCCACATGGCATTTGCTGTTCTTGCACTCAGAAGCCAGAGCTATGGCAGTTTGGACATGAAGGAAGGGCCCCTCAGCAGCTTCTGGGGCTAAGACATGATGGCGCTGTTCCCACCTGTTCTTCTTTCCCTGAAAGGCCACAGCAGTGGCAGTTGGGAATGGGGAGATGCCCTTTCAGCTGCTGGGGGGAAAGTGCAATGGAGCTTTCTTACCATAGAGCTTTATTTCTTATGACCTCTCCATATGCCATGGTTAGACCTGGAATAGGGAAGACTTCAGTATAGGCTCCTCCCTTGTACTTTAGAAGCCACTTGATTGGTGGCATGAAAGAAACACTGCTACCTGTTTCCAGTGGCATTGGTGTCACCCAGTGTGGTAACTCATGGTGCCTCCTTTTCCGACCACACCATACAGACTCCTTAGTAAATTTTTTTGTACTAATGTTACTCATAAATCATAATTCCTGTTTATCACTGAATGTAATGGCAATAGTTGTGATAAACAACTAGTAAAATTGAAATTATAGCTTTACAATATGATAAACACAGCCTAAAAGTATTTACATGTACATAGATTCATGTAGTTAAAGTGAAAATTGGGGGGGGGGGGGGAGGAAACTTTTTTTAAAATTAAAATTTAATTTTTAAAAAAGCCTGGGGTCTCTACTTTCTCTTTGTACTGAGTCTCGCCCGACTCACAACTTCTCAGTAGCATTTTAAAAGGATAAAAATTAACACCACAGCCGATTTCTACTAAAAGGCAAATGTCTGGGGAACAGTGGTGTCTTCCTCACTTAGGATGTTACCTGATGCGGTTCTTACTCCCAACACCCTCCAAGTGATGCCCCTGCCTGTTCCATGCCACTGAGGCAACTGTAGGGCAAATCCCAATCCCTTTCAAAATTCCCACTTTGTATGGCTGACAAGTAAAATCACACACTTAGAGGCAAGACACAGTCTATATTGAGGAAAAACCATACCAAAACCAGTGCTGAAATTATGTACAAATTAAGTAACCTGCACTTTAGGGTATCAAATTATCAGCAGCCTCTAAAAACAAAACAAAACAAAACTCTGCAAGTTTCATGTTTTATATCATTGTAATAGTTATGCACATTTCATGTTAATGCAGTGAGGTGTCTTAAATTTGATACAGTTTAGGGCTTCAGCATCCCTGGAATTGTTCCTGATGAAACCCGATATGAAACATATCTTCCTTTTACACAGCTTTTTATGTATTTTCATTTTACCACTTGAAGAACCAACCTCTATCACCATTTCAGTGTTGTGTGGCTAGGCCTCAAGTGTGGGGAATAAGAACACAGCAGGTTACATCAGGAACTTATCCAAGGAGATAGGTAAGATGGGAAGATTATACTTGCATTTTTCTTATGTAACATGAATGTGGGCCAGGGCTTTATAATGAGATGACCCTGACCTGCCACAGCACTTTCTCTAGCTCTCTCTTTGCAAATGACTAGTGCCTTAATTATTTGCATCTGTGAACTCAAATGAAAATACTTAAGGATATATCAATATATTCATAAATCATCTGCAGGCAATAAGTGGTCCAACATAGATAATTAGAGAATTTACGGAAGGCTTGCTCCCTCTGTTTATCTGCTTATGACATTTGCGGTGCAGCCCTAACAGCAGGATAATTACTAGATTTATTCATCAAACAAAATCACGCCTTCTGGGAATGCTCAGTGACTTCAGTTTTAGGACTAATAAAGACATTTTTCACCCAAACTCAAGTACTAATTTGCTCAGTAACTAGCTGCAATAAGCTTTTATGGAAGCACTCAAACAAGAGGCTTGGCACCAGAGGGCAGATAATTAAAGGTGCAGTATCCCCATACAAAAAGCTCTGAACAATTCCCTGACCATATTAAAATTTAATTGTTGAATGTTAATTGAAAAAAATAGAAGTCATTTCTGTTCTTTCTTTTTCAGTAATTATTCTTCTCAGATCAAAATCATATCTTTAGGTCTCAATAACTCCACCAAAAACTTCACAGGCTCTCCCAAATTGTTCAGTGAATTGTTTTTCAATTGACTCTTGTCAGAAATTAAATGAAACAACAAACACAGCTGACAAGAGCTCCTCTGTACATCCTTAGGAAACTACAATTAAAATGGATTCGATTTAATTTAAACTTTTTTGGGAGGGGGGATACCAATCTCTTTTGAAATGAAGAAAGGCACAATCCAAGAGCCCATTTTTCTCTTTCCAAACCCCATTTGAATGATGAGAGCAGACAAAGATCACCTTTGTGCTTTTCCACAGGTTTCCTTCCAGAAGCTACCATGAGCATGACTAGAGCCATGTTATCTGGGTGATTCTGGAACTAGTGCTGCCAAAGGAAGAATCAGAAGGAGAAAAAGGAGAGGAAAAAAGAAACGAAAAGAATGGATTTTCCAAAATCTGTCAGTTGGGCTTGCACTAGAGAACTCCAGAATGTTGCTTCTAGTTTAGATGTATTTATAGTCAGCCCTCTATATCCATGGATCCTTTATCAATGGATTCAACTATCCACTGCTTAAAAATATTCCAAAAATATATACATTCCACTATTTTATAGAAAGGAAATCATTTTACTATGTCATTGTACATAATGAAACTTGAGCACAGATTTTGGTATCCATGGTGCGCCCTAGAACCAATCCCCAGTGGATACCAATGGAGCACTGTTTGTTTTACTTTGTTTATCCTTTTTATGGATCCCTGTTTGTATAATAATTTTGCCATAGAGCAATGACAGGAACTAGGTGACCTATGGGCTGCAAGTGGTCCTCTAAGAAATCTACCATGGTCCTTACAACCTCCACTAATCCGTAAAGGCCTTGGCATGCCTCCAACAAGATTTGGCCATGACACCTCTTCAGTCTAAAAAAAAAAACTTTGCAGGTCACAACATGTTGTTTTGCAGGACTTCCCACTTTGAAATACCGCCCCTCCCCAGCCCAAGAGGTGAATAAAAGTGATATATCATTAGATGCAATTGCCAAAATGACAGTGGCAATGGTATGATAGTGTCTCACCAGAGAAATGAAGGAGCTGAGAATCAAGCAGTTCTTCTGGATTCTGGAGTGTACTACTATAGAAAAGCAATTTGGGATCATATTGCAGTAATTTAAGTACCAAGTCAATGTGCTTCTGTTAGCCAAGCCGGTGATGTCATTAGGAGGGGTGTGGTAGTGCGGACTACACCAAGTGACTCCACAGAAGGGGTGTCACCCAGTGAGGTAGTACACTCTGGGGGAGTGGGTACTTGCCTTTCAGGTCCTGTGCAGCCATGGCCATGCAAGACTCAGAAGGCCACTGGGGACTAGCTGCCTTCTGGGTCCTGCACAGCCATTGCCCCATGGTACTTGGAAGGCCAGGGGGGCTGCTGAAAAGGTGAGTGTATCCCCATCTCACTGCCACTGCGCCATCAGAATGCTGACTGGAGCCAGTTATAGGGACCACGTAACTCCCTTGCTGAAACAGCTTCACTGGCTACCAGTTTTTTTCTGGCCACAATTCAAAGTGCTCATTTGAGGACTATTTTTTTATCTATTTTATTGTGTAAGCCCAACATGGCTTAGGTCCAGATTATTTGAGAGACCATATCTCCCCATACAAACCTGCTGGAGCCCTAAGATCTACCAGGGAAGGCTTTCTCTCCACCCCTCCACTATCACAGGCTCGCCTGGTGAGGACACAAGAGAGAGCCTTTCTGGTGGTTGTTTCTGCCCTCTGGAATGCCCTTCTACAAGAAGCAAGGCTGGCCCTCTCCTTGCTTGCCTTTCATCGTCAGGTAAAAACGGCACTGTTCAGGCAGCCTTTTAATGTCTACACATGAGCTGGGTCTTATATGGGATGGGTATTGCGATTATATTGTGATTTTAAATGTTTGTAATTTCATATTGTTTTTAGCTGATGTTTTAATTGTTTCATGGCAATATGTTTTTAGAATTGTTATTGTGAGTAACCTTGGGTTGCTTTGGGGAGAAAGGCAGGATAGAAAATAAATAAATAAATAAATAAATAAATAAATAATTCTACACACCACAGCAGCAAGGTGGGGGTAGTGCCACCCACCCACCCACCCCAGAAGCCTTACCTCCCCACTCCAGGTGACACTTCAGAAAGGAATGCAACTTAGCCAAACTGAGAGTGTCCTGGCACGTTTTAAGTACATTTGAGGGCTATGTTTTGATATATTTTATTGTGTTTTATTGTTCTGTGACCAGTTTTGATACTGTTCACTACCCTGATTTCATTTGATGAATGTTGTTTTATATATATCCTAATATATCTTAATAAATCCACTCTAAACAAATTTTGCCAAGAAAACCCCATGATAGGTTCTCTTTAGAATTGTCATAGGTTGAATACAAGTCACACAAAAAGTCACTTAGAGAAACCAGAAGAATTTTTATTCAGTGAAAAGTATCTTTTAGGATCAAAGCTTTTGTCTGCATGTGCTGCAATGTCTTGAAGGTAATTCATAGGTCTACAAATATCTGGAGTGACATTTAATGGGAATTGACTTAATTTGACACTTTTGAACCAGTACTTTAACCAAAACTCAGTAATCTTCAAAAATTGCAGTTCTTAAAATTTGACAGTAGAATTATCTGATGAAAAAAATGTTAGGGAAAATACTCATAAAAATGCCTATATTAATGAACATAACATTCCAAATGCATTATATTAGGAAAATTCCCTGCAAAATGTTTATTTAAGATGAAATTCCATACAAAAATCCACAAACTGGGTGAAATGTGCACAAAAATGTATACCAATTGACATCTATTTTTTTTCTTCATCAAGTACAAAGGTGTTTTAAAAAGAAATTGAACAAACCAAACGGATTTAATGTTCAAGGATAAACAGAATTATATTGGGAAAATGAGAAAATGAAACTAAAATTGACAGACACATTGAGCCCTAAAAGTTTGTGCCATTTCCTTATGCCAACAGTCTCTTTAAGACAAACCCTTTACTTCCCACCCCAGGAACTTCTGTCTCATTTCTTTCAGACATAAAGACGTTAGAGATGAATAGAGAGAAAGTAAATCTCTCTCTCTAATAAACCTCAGGGTATTTCTCCTCCTTTGGCATTGCTCTAAGGCAAATATCTTTTTGTTTTAATGGAAGTCATATATATATAATATAAGAATAGCTTTTGGATCTTTTGCTGCACAGTCTGGCCCTGTAGATAGTTTGGGCATGTCTTCTTCATTGCCATCCCCCCCCCCCCAATATGGGGCTTTTACCATGTCAGAATTTGTCAGGCTACTAAGACTCATTCTGTGCTGCAGAGAATGATGAACTACACAAAATACAGACTTTTAAACTCATATTTAATTGTTTAATGTCATGGATCTTGGTAGAGCATTGTTGCTTGAAAAATAAATTGGGTAATTCAATTAAATGGCTACAGAAGATACATCATATCAGATGTAGAAAGGCACTAACCCCAGCTTGAACTTGACGTCCCACATCGCTTCACTTATTTGACAAATGGATTCTTGAAAATAATTGAAACACATGGCTGCCAGCATAGGTCAATAATACTTTTTTGCCATTCAGCCTCTTAACAGCTTCCATTTTTTCTTGCACTATGCCATTCAGGGCAAAGATTGCATTTGCCTGGTAAATCATGCAAGCATTATTACTAAAATGGGACTAAATGCAATGAAAATGGACTGCATAAAAGTAATGGCACTTAAGAAAAAAGAAGACCATCTACTAGGGCAAACACTAAATGTCAGAGTTAAATACTATATGACATTACTTCCCTTATAGGATCAGATTAGGCATGTAAGAAAGCAAACTTACTAACCCTAGTAAAATACACACATATTTTGGCAACTTTGTCTAATTAATATTTACCAAATAAGGTTATCCATCTATCTATCTGTCTTACTTAATCAATAGTTAATATAACTGTAAGATTTCTGTATTGTAATATTTTCACTATTTAATCATTTCTGTTGGAAAAAGATATCCAAATTTTAGAACACTGTATCTCTGTTCTTATATCAAGGCCACCAGTTTTACTTGGACTTACACAAATTATTAAAAATAATTAAGTTAGAAAGTTACATAAAGACTATGTAAAGGATTAAAATCATTGTTGATATAGTTAACCTTCTGATTCAATTGTACTCAGACAGCAAGAAAAATAATTCACAGAACTTTTATCAGTATTATGTAACTCTGTGTTCCAGGTACTATTTTTACTAACCAGTGAAAATCCAACAGGGAGGGAGCCAGCCTAGCCTCCCAAGGAAGGGCATTCCAGAGGGTGGGAGCCTCTACCAAAAAGGTTCTCTCTTGTGTCCTCACCAGGCGAGCCTGTGATCTTGGTGGGGCCAAGGGAAAGCCTTCTCCTGTAGATCTTAGGGCTCTTGCAGGTTCACATAAGAAGATACAGTATCTCAAATAGTCTGGACCCAAGTTGTGTAGGGCTTTATAGGTCATGACCAGCACTTTGAATTGTGCCTGGAAATGAATAGGTTGCCCAGTGAAGCTGTTTTAACAAGGGAGTTACATGCTCCCTGTAACCAGCCCCAGTCAGCATTCTGACTGTGGGATTTTGAACCCACTGAAGTTTCTGGGCAGTTTCCAAAGGCAGCCCCACATCGAGTGTGTTGCAGTAGTCCAAATTGGATGTAATCAAGGCATTTGTCACCATAGCCAGATCTGATGTCTCAAGGAACAGGCGCAGCTGGTGCACATGTTTAAGCTGTGCAAGTGCAAATGCATCCAGACTCAGAGTTCAGGAGCACACCCAAGCTGTGAGCCCGAGATTTCAGGAGGAGTATAACCCCATATAGCACAGGCTGAATCCCTATTCCCTGATTTGCCTTACAACTGACCAGGAGCACCTCTCCTCTGTCTTGTCTGGATTAAGCTTCAGTTTGTTTGCCTTCATTCAGCCCATTACTCACAGCAGACACTGGTTCAATATAGAAACAGTTTCTTTGGAATCAGATGGGAAGGAGAGATATAGTTGGGTGTCACGCTCATGCTGGTGACACCGCATCCCAAAACTCTGGATGACCTCTCCCAGCGGTTTCATGTAGATGTTGAATAACATGGGGGTCAGAACAGAACCCTTAGGGACCCCACAGGCCAATAACCAAGGAGTTGAACAGGAGTCCCTCAACACTACCTTTGGAGTTCACCCCTGCAAGAAAGACTGGAACCACTGCATAACAGTGCCCCCAAGTCCTATTCCAGAAAGGCAGCCCAGAAGGATAAATAAATAAATAAATAAATAAATAAATAAATAAATAAATAAACTTTATTCTTATACCTCGCCTTTCTGCTGCAGCAGTCATGGTCGATGGTATCAAATGCCACTGAAGTTCCAGCAGGACCAAAAGGGACACACTCCCCCTGTCCGGTTCTCTGCACAAGTCAGTCACCAAGGTGACCAATGCTGTTTTCATCGCATATCCAGGTCTGAGGCCAGATTGAAATGGATCAAGATAATCCATTTCATCCAGAAACCCCTGAAGCCAGCAGGCCACCATACACTCCAGAACCTTGCCCAAGAATGGAATATTAGAGACTGGCTTATAGTTATCCAAAATAGTGGGATCCAGAGTGGTTTTTTTTCAGTAATGGCCTCACCACACCCTCCTTTAGACAGGATGGGAATCTGTCTTGCTGAAGTGAGGCATTTGTCATCCTTACCCACTTTGTGCAGTCCCTCTCTGGCTGCTTTCAGAAGCCAGAAATGGCAAGGATCCAGTATGCATGTAGTGGCTGTCACTTCTCCAAGGATCCTGTCCACATCTTCAGGCTGCACAAAGTGAAACTTATCCAGTAATGCAGGACAAGCAGGCACCAACATTACAGCCACTGAACCTGAATCAACTACATCATCCAAGTCTGAACGAATCCAAGCGATTTTGTCTGCCAAGTGTCTTGCAAATTCTTCACAGTAAGCTGTTGAATGATATTTGTTTCTTTCTTGGAGGCCAGAATGTAGAAGGCCCTGACCACTCAGAACAGCTCTGCTGAATGACACTGTGCAGACGCAATGGTGACAGGGAAGTATAATTTCTTTGCTGCCTCCATTGCCTTGTCATAGGCCTTTCAATGGGCCTAGCACATTTTTGGTTGGACTCACTCCAAGTCATCTGCCATCATCACTCTAGTCTCATTAATCACTGCCTGTTCCATAGTGAACCAGGGGACATGTTTGGCTCCACTTCATCGGATGGGATATGTAGGAGCAATTGTGTCTACTGCCCTGGCCATTTCTCTATTCCAAAGATCTGCCAGGGCCTCGACAGGATCACCTGCCAAGGCAACAGGAAACTCCCCAAGAGCCTCCACCCCCCACCCCCCACCCCTGTAGAGGCTCTGAATCCCAGTGATTCTAAATCCTGTCAGGTAGTGATCTGTCCATGACAATGAACTACAGAGAGTTCCTCTACTCTCAGATCACTGTCATCCTGCCCAGAACAGAAAATCAGGGTGAGTGTGCTCTGCAGCATGGGACGGCCCCATCATTATCATGCTGGACATGAAGTCCTGAGCTGCTCCTATTAGAACAGTCTCTGTGTGAATGCTGAAGTCCCCCAGGACAACAAACCAAGGGAACTCCAATGCCACTGCAGAGACTAACTCAGACAGCTCAGGAAGGGAGACTGTTGTGTAGCAGGGTGGGCAGTACACCAACAGAATCGCTATTCTCTTCCCAGCCAGCCACCTTTAAGTACACACACTCATTCCCAGTAGACTGTGGTACAGGGCACCTGGTAAGGGAGATGAAATCCTGACAGACCACTTCAACTTAGCCTCTCCACTTCACCTGCTGCTGTACAGACAGCCCAGATGGACAAAGCTGAGAGATTAGCAACCCCCCCCCCCCCCTTCTTTAAGGCAGGTCTCCGTAATACATACCAGGTCAATGTGTTCATCCAGGATGAGGTCCTGAATCAGAGATCTTTTTCCATTCACCAACCTGGCATTGAGCAGCAGCATCTTCAACCCAGGGGTCCTGTTGCCAAGGCTATCCAGTCTATTTCAAATGGGAGTCATATTGGGAGTAACCAATACTCTGCAGCTCTCCCTTCTTCCAGGGTAATACAGCTGACTCCCCATACCATATCTCCCTCTGCCCATTACTGACAACTGCTCCCTGGACTGCTTTGCCTCCCATGCCCTCCATATATTATATATTAACAGGTGGTAGGTTATTTGAAAACCTGCCAGCAGCTCAAACCACCCCTTTCCAGCTAAATGGACTGGACTGGTCCTCACCCTCACTTCCCTGGTGATGCTACTTTGGTGGCAACCCTGGCAGCAGTGGGCCTATTTCAGGTGAGGCCAGGAGCAGCAGCAACAAACAAGGAGGTGGTAATAAACCGTTTCCTGGAGTGTGGGGGTGGCCATTCTTCTCTCCCTTCTGTGCTAGCTCCCCTCAGTCCCAAACAACACCCAGCTTATATCCCCTTTCCCAGGGCCCAGGTGTTCCTCCCTGGCTATGTAGCCAGGTAGCAGCTGAGTGCCTGGGTCCTGATTCTGGCAGGAAGCAGCACACAGAGTCCTCCTGGCAAGGTGAGGTCAGAAGGAGCAGCAGCAGCAGAAACCACAGCAGCAGTAAGCACACAGATGGCAATGAACTCCCTCCTGGAGTGTGGGGATGGCAGCTCCCCTCTGCCTTCTGTGCTAGCTCTTCTTCTTAGGTGATGCATAAACGGCCACTCTAATACTAGAAGTATGCAGTGCTAGCATGGAGAGGAACCATTTGATAGGTTGTCACATACAAAGTGACACATACAAAATGACTTTCAAAGATTACAACGACTACATGAAACATCACTATATAGAAGCAATGTTCAGCAATTAGAATGTCCAGAATGTTCCTCGATTTTTTAGTCTCTAATATGTTCTGTGAACATAATCATTATTTGGATTATTGTAACTAGAAAACAACCTAAAATATAGCACTTCAACCTGCACCAAATGCTCAGTGTGCTCTCTTCTAATAGTTTTTTTTTTCCATTTCATCTTCAAGAAATAATGTGATTTCATAAGGGCTCATACCTAAGCAGACTTTCCAGGTTAATGGCAGGTATATAGAAGTGCACTGAAGACAGAGCTTCCAAGAACTATGAAAAGACAGATTCAATGGGGTAAAATACAAGGGTGAATAGGATGCAGTATCTTATATTGAAATAACATTATGTGAAGTAACCCAATGACCCTTCAGCAATGTGTAGAATTGGGAAAGGCAACTGCAATGGAAAAGAGAAGAATGATAAATTACTGATCATACAACTGTTCCTACAAAGCAAAAACTGAGATCTTACACAGAACACAGGCAAAAGTCCAGAAGCAAGGCCTGGAAATCTAATAGACTGCTACGTTTTCTTATATTTTAAAAAGTGGAGTGGAACATGGAGATGATTGTAACCTATTGAAAAGTCTGATTGCCATCCAGTTCTCAACAGTTTCCGAATAGGGTAAAACTGCACAATAAAAGCAGTCTAAATCATAATTTGGTGGACAATAACAAATTTCACAAAAGCACTCCCATATATCAGGAATACTCTAAATAGCAACAGGCTAAAAGCAGAAAGGCTTGGGTTGTGTCAATGTGCATAGACAGGCAATACTGGGGAAGATGATTTTGGTGCTGTAGGATGGCCAGGTTTCAGGAAGCCAAGCAAAGGGGCTGTCCACATGGGCCAAAAGGCCCATATTCTCACCCTGCCTTGTGTCATCCTGTTGCAATAATAAAAGCCATTAGCCTCAGGCCAGGATCCAGCAGACTTCCCTCCACTGTTGAACTAGTGAGAAGCTGCTATGTCTGACATGGAAATGGGGTACCTGTCCACATTGGTGCAGCCAGGTGCCTTGTTCCCACATCAGCTATGGTAGTCTTCCCACTAGTCTCAGTGACGGAGGAGGTAACGGGCAAATGGAGTTATTGGGTTCATGGCACAGCAGCAGTCAGGCAAGTAAACACCTGGCCATCCTTGCATCAGCTCAGGGACCAATCTGGTTTGAAACCTGGGGAAGGACAACATGGGCTATCCTAGACCATCTGCTCAGGGCCAGAATCTCAGGGAATTGCTGTGGTTCCTCAGGCAGGGAAATAAATTTTCTGGTAAAAGGCATGACGGGGGTGTTAAGTTTTGAATTTTGTATGTGGAGTGGCTTTAAAGCCTGAGTTCTGCTTTCTACTTATTCTCAGATGGCACCTGAATTCTCTGGCTCAACACAAAGGTATTTGTATGCATGTTGCATGTAGGCAATATCAATGCACTAAAAAGCCAGAAATTAGGGGAAAGAACCAAGGAGGGACATGGGCCAATCATCATTTGGAGCAAGATGTGGATTGAAAGTCCAGCATTGCAATTTGTATGGCTTCTTGTTCCATAAAACCTTGGAAATGGTGGAACATTGAAGATCATGGAAGCATTTTGTTGCTTTCCCAGCAGTGCTGTGCTCTCTCTGTGTTCATTTTTTATTCTGGTTGCTATGCTGCCATATTCCCTGGTTAAATGAGTTTTACCAAAATTTGGGGATCATACATCTGAACTGGCCTTTTGCTCTTGTGCATTTTTCTACAATCCATAAGCATTTCCAGCTCACTTCCCAATTCTCAACTATGTCATCTCTAAAACATCCCATGTATCCACACCACGACATCAGAACGACTTGCCCTCTGGCTTCAGGTTTTGGTTCTGAAATCACAGAGAACAGGATATTGCGTATCTGTCAATCCTAATGGTAACAGAGGGATAACTGTTGAAAACTTTGGCTGTTTTCTAGTTGTCAAGTGTCTTTCAAAGTGACAAGATGTAACTTGTTTCCAAATATGGGTTGATGAAGCCATTTAAAACATTTTAGGCTTCACATTAAACATATTGAACCTAGTTTGGCAACAGAGGAGCTCTATAGATGGGCGACATGTAACCGCCCCTTTACTGGGCATATTGGGGTCACAGCAACTGCATGCTGTGGCCCCAATCTGGCCCCTGGAGAGCTGCAAAAAGGAGCCACAAAAAGCGGTTCCTTTTTGTGCTCGCCAAGGGGCTCCATAGCCACGGTGGTATGGCTTTATTACTCCCCTTCAGCGCTGCATTGTGTAGAAGCATTGCCGGAGTCACACCATGATGGTGTGTGCCGTGTAGACTGGTGCACACCAAAATGGGGCCCTGGGGGTGGGGCTAGGGCATCCAGCATGTGGACACTGTGCCCTGGCTCCACCCACAAGCCAGCACAAAGTGCCGGTCTGTATAGGCTCAGGGTTCAGCACTTTGGATTGCTCTGTTAAAGGATGGATTAAAAGCCAGAGGATTCACTGCCTAACTTACATGGAAGCCACCAGTCACCATGGGTGTTAATAATTTACAGTATAAGTAGTCTAAATGATAATTAGATTTGGTGGCCTATAGCAAATTTTAAAAAGTTGCTTTGTAGCTGAATATTCATAGAGAAGCATAGGGAACCTGCTGCGTTGTCTATGTGACTGAATAAGCTTTATAGGTACATTTCCTTTAGTGATGATGGTTATGTTCGTGGAGAAAGAGTTGTGTGCATGTCTAACTGAAGAAGTCTTTCAGGGGATCAGCATTACTTGCCCTTTAGCTCTTTGTAAGGATGGTATTTCAAAAAGCTGAAGGCTTGTTTTCCTCAATTATCAATTGTGAAACTAGGCTTCTTAAGCCTACAGGGCTTGCAGTTTTGTTTGTAGAACATGAAATAAGCATGGGTATCTTCAGGCTTTCTAAGCTTGAATAACAGAGTTTTTGTTTTTATTTTATTTTTAAATCAGTTCAGTCAACAGGAAACATTTATACCAGCAGCAGTCATATAACCAGCAAGCTGAGATTATGAACACGTGAATATAAATTAATGTAATTGGGTGCAGAGTGCCATGTTGAAAATAATGCAGATCTGAATCTCTGACAAGAATTTTTCCCACAAACTCTTAAGTTTTGATTTAATTCTTTCTGTCCCCCCCCCCCAAGTTGAAACTTAAAAAAAAACCCTGCTTTGAATCTTTTAGAATTCAGTTGCCTGAACATCTTGGCTATTCTTCCAAAATGAGAAATACATTTGGTTTCCATTTTTTTTAGTCACATATCTAATTCACATTTCCTGAAGCAATACATGATATTTGATACTTGCACATGCCAGAATTTTTCAATATATTTATTCAGTAACAAAATCAGTACAAAGTGCATATATTACAGTAAGTCACTTGCAACCTTCCATTACAGAAAATGTGTATATTAGGGGATATCACCACAAAATGTATATGAATAATTGTGTGGGCTTTTTTAAAAATCATGGATGGAGAACAATAGTGAAATAAACCAAAATTTGTAATAAATGAAAAACTGAATAAAAACAAAACTGACATATTTTAATTTTTTAATTCTTCAGGGATCAAAAAAATGAGAACATAAAGATTACAGTACTTCTGATTTAGAGGTTAAAATATATTTGGGCTGAGGTTTTTTAAAAAAACATAATTTAAAAAAGTTTGGGGTTTTGGTCAGTAATTTTGTAGATGGAACACTAGGCTAACAAAATAAAGATATTAGGGAAAATAAATTTATGGTATTGTCCCAATGTTCACACCATGCAATTCCCTGAATTCTGTATAGAGCCAACACATGCTGCATAGATGAACTGCACTTCATAAAATCAAAATGTACAGACTCAATGTATGTGTGAGAGTGTGGTCATACATGTACTCCTGTGTGAGCATATGTATTTCTATTCCACTTTCTCTCTTGTGATCCCAGAGGAACCTCTTCCAGCTCTATGAATCTATGAATCTATAGTTTGGGTATGGTTTACAGATTAAAAGCTTGGGGACAGTTGTTCAGCCAAAAGAGAGCTCAAATCGGGTGTCCCTCAAGGCGCGATACTGTCTCCAATGCTATTCAACATTTACATGAAACCGCTGGGTGAGATCATCCAGAGACATGGGCAGGGTGTTATCAGTACGCTGATGACACCCAAATTTGCTTCTCCATGTCTTGGACTGCTTTGGTGACCAACGATGGCATCTCCCCTCTGAATGACTGTCTGAGGTCAGTAATGGATTGGATGAGGGAAAATAGACTTAAACTGAATCCAAATAAAATGGAGGTACTCGCTATAGGCAATCCTAATCCGGGAATGGTGATAAGCTCTCCAGTTCTGGATGGGGTCACACTTCCCCTAAAGGACTGTGTTCGCAGCTTTGGGGTACTCATCGCTTCAGCTGTCATCTCTGGTGGATGCGACAGCCAGGAGTGCCTGTTATCAGCTTTGGCTGATACGCCAGCTACGATCCTTCCTGGAACAGGAAAACCTAGAAACGGTTTGTACATTCACTGGTAACCTCTCGTCTCGATTTCTGTAAAGCGCTCTACATGGGGCAACCCTCATACCACGTTCGGAAGCTGCAACTGGTCCAAAATATGGCAGCCAGATTGGTTACAGGGAGTTCGAAATTTGATCCTATTACACCTATTTTAAAATCCCTACACTGGCTGCCTATTAGCTTCTGGGCACAGTATAAGGTGTTGGTCATTACTTATAAAGCCCTGTATGGCTTGGGTCCAGCTTATCTGAGGGAATGCCTCCTGCCATACAATCCTTCCCTCACTCTCAGGAAGGATCTCTTGCAGTCCAAGAAAACCAGACTGGTAATAACTTCCCAGATGACTTTTTCTGTTGCCGCTCCAAAAATCTGGAATGACCTGCCAGAGGAGATCCGCCATATAACATCTTTGGAGGCCTTTAAGAAGGCAATAAAAACGGATCTCTTCCAGCAGGCATTCTCAAATTGACCTCATCAGAATGTTCACTCTCCAGTTGGGAATTGTCGTTTTTAATGGTATTTTAAGGAGGGAGGGAGATAGGGAATTGGATTTTATATGTTTTCCTATGCTTTTACTTGTGGTTTGTTGTGTTTTATTTTTATTGTTCTTATGTTTGTTGTTACCTGCCTCAATCCAATACAGGGAGAAGCAGGATACAAATTATTATTATTATTATTATTATTATTATTATTATTATTATTATTATTACTGTATTATTATTATTATTATTATTATTATTATTAAAAGAAAATGAAACAGCTCATTTAAAACAGTAAGAGTCATTTCAAACCATTTAAAACAGTTTTAAAAATAACTATCTATGCAATTTAAAAGCCCATTTAAAATTCATTCTACATATACAGATTTATATTCTTTTGTTGTTGTTGTTGTTGTTGTTGTTGTTGTTGTTGTGTTGTGTGCCTTCAAGTCATTTCCAATATATGATGACCCTAAGGGGAACCTGTCATGCGGTTTTTGGGGGGCTGAGAAAGTCACCCAGTGGGTTTCCATGGCTGTGTGAGGAACTGAACCCTGATCTCCAGAGCTGTATATTCCAGTTCTCAAACCACTACACCATAATGACTCTATTCATATTGCATTGTGTACAGGACCTTTCACCAGATTCAGCTGTTTGAGCAGGTGTATGTATAGGGAGAACTATTTCTTCAAGTATCAAAGTCTGAGGCCCCTTAGGGCTTTAAATGTCATCAGCAGTACCTTAAAGCATATTAGCAACCAGTGAAATTCCTTTCAAACTGGAATCATATAGCTTCTGTATGATGTTCATTTCAGCAATCTAGCTACTGCATTTTGTACTAGGTGCTGCCTCCAAATCGTCTTCAAGGATAACCCCATATATACACATTTTAATAATATAATTGGGAAGTTACCAGTGCATGAACTAATATGGCCAGGTTATCCATCTTTCCAAAGCTGGCCTCAGACACTCAGCTACAGAGTCCTGGCTGGCACTGACAAAAAAGAAGTGAAGTTCCATCAACACATCTATGGCTCTGAATAACTATGCCAGGTAACTTCAGATATAAATTAAACAGCATGGATGGTAGAATGGAACCCACTGGCTCCTCACAGCTTAAGATCCATGAAGATGAACAAAACCCCACCCCTCTAGTCTGGACTCTGCCCTGTTCGTAGGAATGGAGCAAATGTAAAATAGTGCCTTATTTACCTTCTTGTAGAGCCAGACAAATAGTGTACCATCATCAGTGATATCAAATGCCATGGTGAGATTCAGGAGGATCAACAGGGCAGGGATGTAGCCAGGGGGGGGGATCTGGGGGTCCGGACCCCCCCCTTCCATTAGAAAAATGAATGGTGTGTGCTGCTGCACCGCCACACTCAAGCCCCATTATAATGGTGGCACTTAGTCTGGACCCCCCCCTTCCTAAAATCCTAGCTACGTCCCTGAACAGGGCAGTGCTCTCTCATGTCTTTCAACCACAGCAAATCATCAGTCAAAGTGACTAAGGCCATTCAGTAGTCTTGAAAACATATTGAAATGGGCCCAGATCATAATAATAATAATAATTGTTTTATTTATATACCGCTATTCCAAAGATCATAGCGGTGAACAGCAAGTAAGCTAATTAGCAAGTAAGCTAATTTGCCCCCCAACAGTCTGGGTACTCATTTTAGCGACCTCGGAAGGATGCAAGCCTGAGTCGAGCTTGGACCCTTTTGCTGGTCTTGAACTCGCAACCTTGTGGTTTCGAGTGAATGGCTGCAGTACAGGCATTTACCCACTGCGCCACCAGTCATAAAGCTAGAAGGGATTGCAAGGGCCATCTAGTCAAAACTTCTGCTATACAGGAATACACAACTAAAGCATTCCTAAAAATGCCCAACCATCCTTTGTTTAAAAACCTCCAAAGAAACAGTCCACCACCCTCTGAGGCAGTCTAACTCTCAAACAGCCCTTAGGTTCAAGATGTTTTCCCAACTGTTTAAGTGGATTCTCTTCTTATTTGAAAACATATGTTTCTTCCAAGAACATTTGAAGCTGCTCAGACAGCACATGCCCAAGCACCTTGCTCAAAAAGGGAATATGAACAATGTGGAGATAATTGTTTACATCAGACTTACAGAGGTAAGTCTCACATACCTTAGAGTTCATGGAGATCCTCTTTAGAAGAGGTTAAACTTCATTCTCTTTCAAAGCATTACACATATCCCCTGGCATAATGAGACCATTACCAGTTCCTGGACCAATCTGATCAATTAACCTCTACTGGATTCAAATGTTTAATCCACACTAATTTGAATGTATTAATACTGGACATTCCAACATGATGCCCAATTCTGAGCAAATATGAATTACTTTATGACAGATCCCATTTACACAAACTCTCTGTGAGTGTGATGAGCATACAAGAGAATGTATTTAGTGAGTTTGACACTGACACAAATACATATGCTAATAAACTATCTGCATATGAAGCAGTCTAATTCCTTACCATTTACTGTGCTCCAAGAGTTATGCTCCAATAGTTATGTAGGACATTTTTCAGTCCCACCACCTCTGCTGGTACATTTACTGAGGACTCAGGAGAGAGCCTTTCAGTGACTACCCCCAGGCTGTGGTCCTCCCTTGTGTTCCCTTCATACTCTCTCTCTCTGCAGGCAGGTGAAGACATTTTTATTCAAGCAGACCTTTGAATAGTATTTGAGTGAAGTGGTGTGTTGATTTTTTAAATCTTTTTTTGGCCTGTTACAGATTGCCAAAATAAAGCTGCTTCGGGTCTCTTTGGAGGTATGCTGTTTAAATGATCCATGCATCCTAAGAATCCGGAAGCTGCACCAAAGCTGCACTTCAGGGCGCTCTGTAACGTGCCCATGAGTCAGTTTTGTTCTTTTATTAAGACTATCACAGGTATAAAAGGGTGCAGTAGTAGAACAAAACACCACTTAAAGCCAATCTGGCAAGACCATTGTAGGTACATACTCATACCTGCAAATACCAATATGCATCATAGATATATCTAATATAAATGGTGGAAAGCAAAATGAGTTTGACTGTTTTATAAAGGAAGGGGACTCTTTGAGATGATTAACAATATCATCATGACCACAAGCATCTCATTAAAAAGCCTTTCCCGTCAAGAGGTAGCCAATAGTTGGAGACCTAAAGATTTGGATATGACAAGAGGAAATTTATTTATTTATTTATTTATTTATTTAGGTATTTATATCCCGCCCTTCAGCCCTAATGGCTCTCAGGGTGGCTTACAATTATTATTTTTAATCAGACAGTTTCCTGCCCTCAGGCTTACAATCTAAAAGACACGAAACAAAAGGAGAAGGGAATGGTGGAGGGAAAGGGGATGAGGTCCAGTGGTTTTTCTCTCCCTCTGAGGCCTGGACCAAGGCAGATGGATTGGAGGGAGGGCTCTTCCTTCTTCCAGGCTGGCCTTGATGGAGCTGGACCTGCCTGATGAACTCCCTCTCAGGCCGGTGGATGGCAGATATGGAGGGAGGAGTTTCCTTCCCCTCAGGCCGGTGGAAATTGATGGAAATGTTTGAATATTTGTCTGTTTACTTAATTTACATCTCACCATTCTCCCAGTATGAGACTAAAAGCAGTTTATAATGTGGCTCAAAATAAAATGTCATTAAAACCCAATAATAACATACTAAGAAGCCATGAGGCAAACTATCTTATTAGAACATTAATTTAAAGCAGTTCAAACAGACATTTAAAATATAGTCAGAAGATTAAAAGATTGCATACCTCATCCCATTAACAGCTGAAAGCCCATTATTTATTTATTTTTTAAAAGGCCTTTGCTTGACAGCGAATAGAAAGCAAACAGGGAGCCAAACAAACTTCCACAGTCCACAAGATGTTCCCATTTGTTCCAGCTGCCTCCACAGAGTGAGATGGTTTTGAACCACATCTAGGAGACAATTCCAAAACCTGGGAGCAGCCATGGAGAAACACTAAATGTCTCTGTGACAATGGTGAGATGAGGAAGAAGCACTTCCTGAAGATCTTAAAACTCAGGCAGGTTCATATGAGGTGATACAGTCTTTCAAGTACCATTAAACCAAGCTGTATTATTATTATTATTATTATTATTATTATTATTATTATTATTATTATTATTATTATTTCTTTATATAGTGCTATATGTGGTGTCTGTGTCTGTGTGGTGCAATAGTTGGAGAACTGGACTCTGGAGACCAAGGTTCAAACCCGCTCTTGGCCATGGAAACTCACTGGGTGACCTTGGGCAAGTCACACTCTTCTCAGCTTCAGAAGAAGGCAAAGGCCCTGAACAAATCTTACAAGAAAGTCCATGACAGGCTTGCCTCAGGGTTGCCATAAGTTGAAAATTAATTGAAGGCATGCAAAAAAAAAAAAAAAAAAAAAAAAAGTATCTGAATACAGATTCAAGCTTAAACATACAGCAATCCCTATGTATAGTCAGACACAATAGAAGAGATATCACTACTGGACTGTTTTCAAGAGGCAAAATGAATAATAATAATAATAATAATAATAATAATAATAATAATTTACATTTATATTTCCCTGATTTCCCTGCCTCTCCCTATGGATCGAGGCAGGGTTACAAACCTGATAAAAACATACAAATACAATCGATAAAATCCAATACAATAGATCGTTTCAGCAATAATAATATCAATTAAAACTAACTTATCATGATACAAAAGTTTTATAACAGCGGAATTGCACAGAATCATCATTAGAATTAAAGGGATGGATCCTAAACAGGGTCGGATGGGTAGGCCCTCCCAATAGTTTGGGAGGATAACTACCAAGTTTTCCCGAAATGACAAAAACTAGCAATAGCTTACAGAAACTGTACTGATTCCAGTAGCTACTGGAAAAAGAAAATGGCTAAAGTATATAAAATACTATGCTGTGTGCAACACACAACTTTCTGTCTTAGGTTTCTGAAAAACTAAGTATAAGTTCAGGTGTTTTAGATCTGATTTTGGCCAATAAGAAACCATTGGAAGAGAAAGGCAAGGTCACAGTAATAGTACTAATGAAAAGAAAGAATCTTAAGATATGAAACAGAGCAGAGGAAAGAGTGGTAAGAAAAACTAGATTTTTTTTTCTTTTCAAAAAGCAGATTTCAGGAAACTCACATTCAGTATGCAATGATGTTTGAGAAAGCAGTGCAGGAAGGCCAGGAGCTTTTGAAAAGCGTTGTACTGGAAGCACATCTGAAAACCATAACTATGTAGGAAAACAGATGGAAAAGGCTGCAGCTAGAAAGCTGGCATGTCTGCACAGGGATCTTTTTAATGATCTGAAAATGAAAAGGGAAGAGTTCAGGAGCTGGAAGGAAGGGTTACTAACAACATTTGGCACAACACTGTGTTTCCCATGGTGCGAGATGGGCCTTCCTAATGCACTGGCTGGGGAAGCAGGAACTCTTGTGACCTTTTGCTGCCAAGCATTTATATCTGTTTTGTCTTATTAGAGCTTTTAGGTACATTACCATAGTGCTCCCATGCCTCTCTTTTCTTTCTCTGTCACAGGGAGATTTGTCTGGAAAAAAGAGCAGCCCTATACGTATGTACTCAAAAGCGAGTGTCACTGAGTTCAGTCAGGTTACTTCCTAGTAAAAGGGTATAACATTGCAGACTGTGTCATTTTTCTTGTTCCCGTAGTGTTGACATTCTGGTGAGCAGATTTCTATGGATGTATATAGGGTAGAATTCAAATATTTAGGAAAAAAAGATTATTATTTTTATGTCTGCAGCTTTCTCAGTACTCAGAAATATGATCCACTTCCTATCAATTATGTACCTCAAAAAAGAAGCTGCTTGCTGGATGCAGGTGTGACAACCAAACATGCATGGTTCTGTGAATTAAAGAACAAATGAAATGGAACATGCTTACTAAATGACAGAATAATAGAGTTGGAAGAGACCACAAAGGCCATCCAGTCCAAGCCCCTGATATGCAGGAATACATGATCAACGGAAGTAATTCTCCCCATCTTTGATAACAGTTCAACTGAGGGCTGACTAAAAATCCTTAAACAGAATAAAATCCAGTCTACCATAAAAGCCTTCACATGACATTTCTATACCAATACAGCAAGGGTCTTCTCTGATCTCCAGTATAAGAGAAACCAAGTGTCTGTGAGAACAATTGCCTTTTAGGAATTCAGAGTTTAAATAAACATTAGGAAAATCTGAAATATTTTGTTTATTTCTTGTATAATTGACTCTGTTCAGATAATGGAGCCCATTATACAAGAAATAAACAGCATATCTCAGTTGTTATGTTTCCCTTTTCTTGGATGTCTTTAAGGAAAAGTACAATAGATCTTGGTAGGGAGGCTGGTGTAGAGGATACATTGTCAGAATGGGAGCCCAGATTCCTTATTCTGCAGCCCACTGTGAGCAGGGCAACCTCAAGACCATGTTTCAGGACCATGTCTAACTAGATCCCTGGCTAATGTGCCAGGTAGAGCTTTTCCATCCAGCACTTCACTCACTCTGACCCCTTGGGAGGAAGGAAGAGGGAGGAAGTCTTCATAGCCAGCCTTGACAGTGCTAGATGAGCATCTTAACAATGGAAGCTGTCTCTTTGTGTATCACTTCTCAACTTATCATGCAGGGGAATCCTCTAGCTCTCTCTGATCATTCAACAGCCAGAGATAACTGGGGGATTCCAAACCCATGGGGCCCATACTCTTTACACATTTAGAACTCTATTATTCTACTTTATCTGCAATTGCAACATCCTATGGAATCCTTGGGCTTGTAGTCTGGTGAGGTACTATAGCTCTCTGACTGAGAATTTTAAACACTCCTCTGTAGTAGACATGTTGCTTCCTTAAACTCGAAATCTAAGGATCCCATAGGAATGATAGAACCTTAACTGTGTAGTGTGAAATAGCCCCAGGTAAGCAAGCTTCGAGGAAAAGGCATGTCTTTCAGAAAATAGCAAACTCTGAACATCTGGCAGATGAGATTTTGATCCATGAGGTGGGAGAGAAGTCTTGTGATAGCTGCTAGAGGTATGTGCAAACAGCCACTTTGAGTTCCATTTGGGAGAAAAATGGGCCATGAATCAAGTAAATAAATTAAATAATGTTAGGCATGTACACTCTTCATCATCATTATTGAACACAAGCTAGTCAATTGTTTTATCCAAAGCAGAGAATATATGTCGGATCAAATGCTGTTGTTTGTGTTATTCTTGATGATGATGTTGTTATGTGCCTTCCAGTAGTTTCTGACTTATGGGGATCAGTATTAGTCAAATAATCATTCAGTGGTAAAATAAGTGTAATCAAATTTTCTTTTAAGAATTTTGCACTTTGAAAACATTCTGTCTAATAAACATTTTCTTATCATTGTTGTAGATCTCTAGTATAGTATATTAAGAAAAAGTGCATATGGGGCTGTGTAGACAGCCCCTTTTAGAGCCAGATCAGGGCTGCAGCAACCTCACACCACAGCCCTTATCTGGCCTTTCTGCACAAGCTGTATGAGTTGAAATCAGTCTTAACAGGTGCACACACTCTGTTTTATTCATAATATAGCATTATTAACTTGAGAACTCATACAGAACTTTCCATCCCTTCCCAAATTAGGAAAGTTGAGATATAGTCCAGAGAAAAGGTTTGCTGATGATGCAAACAACTGGCATGAATAGGTGTTTGGCTAGCTTTGTATCTAGAAGGTTCACTTAGAGACACCCAAAGGTGAAGGCGCCTTGCCCACAACCCACTCAGTGCCATCTGGCTCAAGGGACAAGAGGAGGCAGTTCTTTGAACCAGACTTGGACCCCCACCTCAAGAATGCCAACTTGTATAATTTGTGGGGGGATCACTTGGGTCCCTATTTTCTCTTTATGGAAATTAAGTGAGGAATAATAATGAGGAAATTCTTC
This sequence comes from Sceloporus undulatus, assembly GCF_019175285.1. Classification (NCBI taxonomy): domain Eukaryota; kingdom Metazoa; phylum Chordata; class Lepidosauria; order Squamata; family Phrynosomatidae; genus Sceloporus; species Sceloporus undulatus. Next base: position 280,076,577 of record NC_056523.1, read on the forward strand.
ACAGCTCAGAATTGAAGAGTTTCTATCTTGGGGAGGCTTGGCTTAACTGACCTGGGGGCTGAGGCAGTCTGCCCACCCACACCAGGTGACACCAACTCCCAGTATGCCACATCTGTGTTCTACAGGAGCAAACCAAGATGGAAGAAACTTCATGTTGTGTGTTAAGGCTCCCAGGTCCTGTGAAATAACAGGAGCAGGGCAAACTGAGTGGTGCTTTAAGCCACACTGAAAGGTCAATTGAACTTTGCATTCCAGTGGCCAGTTCAACATATTTGTGAGGTGGAATTATTCTGAAGAGCTCTCTTTGGAATCGTCTTCACATGTCTTTCCTTGACTCTAATCAAAATTATTCTCCCACTCATACATATATGGATAGCTTTTACTTCACAAGAATTGAACAGGTATACTAATAAAAGGGATATTAGGTTTCATTGTCTGTGAAAGAATGAGTGGAATGTAAGCTGCTGTAATTCTACCCTCCACTCTGTGAATAGCAATATCAATAATAAATAGTTTTTTAATGTATGTTCTTTGTGTGTAGACAAGTTGAAGAAATGTATTCATGTTGCATTTTAATACAGATTTTATTCAAATGAATCCCTCAATATTTACACCTCTCTATTCAATGTGAGGTGGTTCTTTGATCAAAAATTGTGTATATTAGGTAAATGTGCATACAAAAATGCATACTGTAGAAAATAAAATAACAATTACAAAAAATCATTTTATTACATACAATTGCATGCAAAAATATGTATCTTAGGGAAAATATGCAGAAAAATATGCATGAAGTTTCAAGCAGAGTTTTAACAAAGACACAATCAGATATAAAAGCAGGGCTGGAGAACATTTAAGCATCCCATTTATCCTGGAATGATTTTGTCCTTCTTGTCTTATTGGCAGGTACTTTAATGACATAGCCTCTTCAGTTATGCTAGTCCACATGCCTATATAAGGCAGCTCATGATTTGTTCTCTTTTCCTTCTAGCATCATTCACTCTCACTAATGTAGCATAAGCTCCACCAGTCACCTTTTGGGATTGAAGTTTGGTCCTGGCTCAATCCTGGATATTGCAGTTTATTGTGGCTCTAGAGCTCTCTAACAGATATGGTAAATGTCTCACAAAACTACAATTCCTAGAATTCCTGAGCATTAAGGCAGTTAAAGTGGTGTCAAACTGGGTTATTCTGCACTGTAGTTTAGATCTTAGTTAATAACTTGCTGGATTATTAATTCAACTTAACCTTATTATTTATATATGTGAACAGAGCTCAAAAAACTTGCAAAAATTTGACTGGTCAAAATATTGTAGTAGGTCTTAACTCCATGAAATTACAGTTCAAGAAGAACTGCGAAGCTTATATACTTTCGTGGTAGCCTTCAAAATGTCTTCAGCCATTTTACCAATAGCTGTAAAAACAAATAAAGTAACTTATTTTGTTGGTAATATACAAAAGAAAGGGATTTAAATAATTTTGTAATGCATAGGTCCTTGAGGCTTTGTGGAAGAGGAGAAGGAGGAGGTACATATGTGCTGTCCAGCAAATCAATATCAATATGGAAAAATTAAGTCAAAATAACATTGTCATATTAATGATTCAAAGAGTCTTTAGGGAAATATGCATGGTCAATTCATTGATTCAAGGTAGCATGTTCTTGTTACTTTGGAGCTAGCTTTCTTTGTGACATCAAAAATGGTAATTTTATTGGAGAAATGCACAATGGAAGATGATTGATTGTCTTCTCTTGTCATGGAGATGAATTATTACCCAACATATATATGAAAAAAAAGTATTGTTCTCTACATTGACCCTTGCTGCTTTGCTCATTTTGGTTCTTTGACTGTGGTGCATAATACAACTGTGGTGTATAATACAGACTATTAACTCCAAGAAATAAAAGTGCACTGCCTCTACAAAAAAATTTCTGTCTCAGGGAAAACCAGCCATTGGGAAGTAAGACATCTGTCCAATGAGCTATATTTAAAAATATATAATTTAATACATGGCAAGAGCCAAGTAATTGAAAGTTAGCATAGCTGGTATATTATTAAATTAGTAATAAAATTCCAGAGTGAAAAATGAAAAAAAGCATACAAGTCTTAGTGAGAAAAGAATGCACTGCTGATTTAAAAAGAAGAGAATGCCAAGCAATGTTACCTTGTAACAGATAGATATAACACGAGTATGTTCCTTGTTAATGGTTTGAGTTCAGTAAGTAGATTTACCAATCAATTTTTATGCTCATTATACTGATAAAAATAAAAGTGTGGGGTCAGTTTGACTTGTTTTTGCAAATAATTTTCCAAATAAATAGCTTTATTTCATTGGATTTGTTGTTTTTTCTAGCATATTTTTATAAGGCTATGTGCACCACTAAAGAATGGATAGTAAGAACGCTGAAGAAGGATTTTGAATCAATATGAGGTTAACACTGACTCTTTTTTCCTAAATATTTGCACTGATATATTTGGCTGCACTGTCAGCATAATGTCTTCATCATATTGCCATGGCAGTATGAACCTAGCTCATTCTTTATTGATAAAAGCCTTCTTTGCAGCTTGCTGAATTTTTTTGGTTAGGATAGAATTTGCTCACTTCTGAGAAAGAAAATATTGGTCAGCTTGGCCCATATTGCAGCATCCTATCATTGCATAATGTTTTTCCCACCTCTCTTTGTACTTATTTAGCAACCATCTACTGATAGATATGTTATGTTTTAGGAATGCATGTGAGACTAATGTATAAAGACAGTGACTCTTATGACACATTCCAGTTGATCTGCTGCCAGTTTCTGGGAACATTATAGGATTGCTAGATCTCAGAGCCTGTTAGTGAATTTCAGGGCCTTGCTCATTATCTACAGCTTTAGGGCAAGGTGAAGGAGTCTCAGAGAATTGTGGTGCAATGTAAGTAAATATGTGTGTCTGTATTTTTCATTTGTAAGAGCTGATGTTTTGTATTTTAATGGCATACTCTGTGCAGCCTCAGTTTATGTTTCATGCTTAATGGCATTACTAGTAGCTCCTCCTCTCAACATTATCCTTGTAACATTCCTAGGGCAGGTTCTCTTATGGTATCCTATGGACCCAACCCTAATGTTTTGCCTATTAGGTTTCATACAATTGTGGTGGAAGCATTTGTACCTGGCCTAAGGATATAAAGAATATCGGGCAATGATCTTGCTATCAATTATAAAAGGGATCTTGACAGTTCAAAACACCTCACTAAAGATTTATCAGCCACTATGAGATTTTTCATCCCATCATGAAAATGAAAAAGGGTGGTGTTCCCCGCCCATCCCCACCCCCAGAATCAGCACTCACACTACCAGCAGTTTAATAAAAAAAAGTCAGTATTTTATATAAAAATTGTCTTTCTTGCAAAAAAAAAAAACCCAACAACAACAAAACACCAACCTTCATGATTTTTATTTTGATTTCTATTTTGCCAAAAACTGAAAAATAGAAAAGTGTACAAAATGCTCAAAGTTTGACCCATTGGGAAGATGGCCACATAGCCCGAAAAACCCACAAAAAGCTATGGATGCCGGCCATGAAAGCCTTCAACTTCACAAAAATATTTTTTCATTTTTTCATTCTCTCAAGTAAAGATTAATTCCCCTAGTCTGTGGCTGGATGACCAGCTGAAAGGGATATCTTCATTGAGAGTTTCTGCACTGGTGAGAGAGGAAGGGTTGGACAAGATGACCTTTTGTATACTTTCTACAAGTTAAATTCTATGATCCTTCATCCATTCATTCTTTTCCACCACATGCATTCTGATTGTTGACATTTGTGCAATTGGATTTCTGCATTATCACAGTAAGATTGAAACAAATGTTTCTAGGGCCAGGATCCAACTGCAGACACATCATGATCTCTGCCACCGCACCACCCCTGCCACCACTTTTATATATCCAGCCTTTTCCCCAGGATTGAGACTCAAGGCATTTACAATATTATAACAGCTTCCTACCCTGAGTCTTGTCATTAGCAACAGAATAATCTGCATGCAAATCACTCCTGCCTTCCCAGGGTCACACAGTATATATATACCCAACTCCTTTCCAGGCAAGCATTCTCTGAAGAAGCTAGCCACAGATGCTGGTGAAACATCAGGAAGAAACTCTTCTAGAACATGGCCACATAGCCCAACCCCCCCCCCCCCAAAAAAAAACCTATGGATGCCGGCCATGAAAGCCTTCAACTCCACAGTATTATAATGATTACAATGTCTGCCATTCAGTATTTCAGGTACAGATTTGTTATCTAAAGTTATGGACCCATAATTGCTCTGTATTCAGTAAGATTATGTAGTATATGCAGTATATGCAGATGTACTTCCATCCCACCTTAAGAGACAGCAGCTTGAGATCTATTCAGTTTTTACCAGGGTGCAATGAGGATGGCATTTCTACATGTGACAAAAGCATGGTGTCCGAGAAAGCAGCCAAAGGGCTGATAAGGCAGCTAGTTTTCAAACAAACAACCCCCTCCCAGCACAGCAAACTCAGTGTAAGCTACACCGTCCTGGAGAGTTGCAGTAGCTTTACCAAAAGGGATTACCAAAAGAATTGTCAGACGGTCCGAGGTTCAGGGTAACAGATAGGCAGGTCGATAAAGCAGTCCAAGGTCAAGGTTTCCAGGTAGTCAAGACAAGAAGCCAAGGAGCCAGAGACAAAGTCTTTCCTCTAAAAGAGTCAGATATCCACTGGCAAAGAACCACACATGCTCCAGGTGCTTAAGAAGGCAAGGAGCCGGCCTTCAGCTGTGTCTGATTACGAAGACGCTTCTGATAAAGCCTCCGAGATCTTCGAAGGCCCTCTCTTTCTGCTCGACGCTCATTGAAGGTAGGCACACTGCCCAGACCTCCTCCATGTCCACAGCCTCGGCACCAGGCAAACTTGACTGCTGAACCTCTGGAGGGGCCATAGACTCTGCTCCAGCAGAACTAGGGCCAGCCTCTGGCTCCTCCATTACAGGTTCAAGCCCCTGGGGCTCTGGCTCCTCCATTATAGGTTCAGATCCCAGGGGCTCTAGCTCATCCTCTGAGTCCTCCAAGCCAACTTCCAGGCTGGGCATGACACATGGCCCCTATTGAAAGTGCTTGTTTCAAACCTGCTTTGTGATGGAAGAGGGTAAAAAGGTCCTCCGCCTTGTGCCTGATGGGTAACTGAATGGACCTCCTTCACCTCATCTGGATTCTGGCTCTTAAGTTGGGCTGAGGTACAGGTGGAACAGAAAGACATTACCTAAAAACATGCAACTAAGTATCCAATACAAAATGTTGGTGAATATAATTTTAAAAGTATAGTAAAATCAGGAAGGGGGTAATCTTTTTTTCCTACTATTCCAACACCGCAATCTCCAACATTTGCCCTGAAGAGCTGTTTAAACTTCTAGAGATGGTTTTCAAGTGTCATAGAGGGCTGTAACAGGGAAGGAGAGGATAGGAAAAAGTTTTGGAAGTTCCATCAAGAGAAAATATAATGATATAATGTAGCTGGAAATCCATCAGTTTCAATGAAATATACATGTAAAGATTATCACAAACTTAACATGATTATGTCAATACAAAAGGATCTATCTATCTATCTATCTATCTATCTATCTATCTATCTATGTCAAGAGTCAGCGTAGTGTAGTGGTTTGAATATTGGACTAATACAAGTGGGAAACCAGGGTTCAAATTCCTGCTTGGCCATGGAAACTACTGGGTAACCTTGGACAAGTCCCATTCTGTCAGGCTATACCCCACCCCCCGAACAAATTTTGCCAAGAAAACCCATGATGGACACACGACAACAATTTATAAGCCCCCAAAAGACCATTGCAAAACCATATATAAAGAATATTTAAGAAAATAATAAAAAAATGAAGATTATATTTACAATACATATGAATAACAAATTAATAGGACTATATACTGACCCAAACAGAATGTCACAACTTACAACCAATAAGAAAATATAATAATAATAATAATAATAATAATAATAATAATAATAAATAGAATGTCACATCTTACAACCAATAAGAAAATATACATAGGACAATGACAAAAAAGAAAAGAAAATCAAAATATTAGAAACTACCTCAGAAAATAATGTAACAAAAAAATGAGTACAAAATGAATTACATTTTATACCAATAGGCAAACATACAAAGTCAAATCAATACACAAACATACAAATTAAAATTTACATACAAAGTCAATAAAAATAAATAAACAAAAGTTTGTTTTAAGAACAAACTTCAGCCATGGACCAAATAGGATAACTACAATGGGCTCTTCCCATGGATATCAAAATCAATGGATGCTCAAGTCCCATTAAAAAGAGTGATGTAGTAAAATTGTGTCCCATATGTAAAATAGCAAAATCAAGGTTTGCTTTTTGGAATTTTTTTATTTATTAAAAAATATATTTTCCAGCTGTGGGTGGTTGGATCCATTGATGAAGAATTTGTGGATATGGATTGCTGACCATACTTCAAAAGTCACACATGAAACAGACAGTTAACAATGGTCAACCAGTATGTGACTTCCTATAAAAGGGATCCTGAGGGCCACTACCGAAATCGATATAGTCATTTTGTACAGTGTCTTCATTAGGAAGTTTCCAGTATTTCATGTGGTAGTACCACCACCTGCAAAGAAAATGCACGAACTTTCTCTAGTGAAAACATCCTCTAGTGTATCAGTGTTCTTAGATAAGCATATGAGATGCAGAACAGCATATAAATCTGTGTTTGTGCATGTAGGTAAAATGCAGGATCATCTTGCTAATCTGTCCCTGAAAATCTTATATCTAGGTTGAAGCAAGAAATGTGAGCCACAGAAAAACAGTTTTATTGTGATGCAACAGGTTTCTAAGCCATGACTGTGAGGCACCTAATACCATACCAAACACATCTACACAGAAGGAAGGATGGAAAGAAGATCAATGATGTGTATTTTAAAATGCAACTCTCACAGACACTTTCCTTTAATTAATTGTGTACTCAAAACTCATGCTGAATTAAACAAAAACATAAGGTATAAATAATATTCCAACAGGCACTTCAGACTCATTGGTTGTATTAAAGCTTGATTGTTTATATTCAAAACACTGGTTCCTGCAAAAAATCAACTACATCTAGCTGTGCTATTTTTCACCACCACCACCCCCAGCACCCTCCGTTCCTGGTGCGCTACTACCATATTTGCTCAGAGACAGAACACTTCATTCTAGATACAGCTATCACCTGGTGTTTGCTAAATCACTGTGAAATTCTTGCAACAGCTGTTTGTTCCTGGGGAAACATTCACTTCATATTGCAGCAATAAACTGATCATTGCCAATTAAATGCCCATTAATTGTGTAAGCAAGGATTACTGCCAGATGTTTACATTAGAAAGAAAAATATCCTGTGCTATTTATTTTCCACTTATACCCACCCCCTTTCATGTAGATAATTATGTGAAAGGATTTCATCTTTTTAATAGGCCACAAATTTGAACATACAAATTAATAAACACCACACTCTCCCTGGATTTCATTTACCGCAACGATAATGCATATTCCTAGTACAGATAATTAAAAATGAAAAGTTTGGTAACAAGTACATAGTTTTATATATAAAAAGAGATTCATTATTAATTTACACTGAGAGATCTATATTTTCTCATTCTGATCTTCTAGTTTATTTGTTTGGTATTTTTAAGCAATAAGTTAATTACTCTGAAGCAGTAGCCGGCCATACTTTTGCTTTTGTCAATATAACCACATATTTCTACTTGCAACTCCATCTAATCTTGTATTATTTTACTTTTAAGAACTGGTGACTGTACTATATGGAAACCTTATATTGGTGTGTTACAGAGCGCCCAAAAATGGCACTCTGCCGGCGCTGCTGGTTGCTGCATCTGGGAACCGCAGCGGACAAACCGCGCGATTCCCGGATGCAGCAAAAAGAAGCTGCAAAAAGCGGCTTCTTTTTGTGCCCCAGAAGTGGTGCCGCAAGTCGCTAGTCGTGCACTCGCGGCGTCACTTCTGCCACGTGATGTGCAGACACTAGGCATCCACAACACCAAGATGGCGGCTCCCATGTAGAACATGCGCCGCCATTTTGTACGTGCCGAGCGTGTACTAGGGTTAGGGGTGTCCGAAAAGGACACCCCTTTCTAACCCTAGTACGCGCTTGGTGCGTACTTTTGGCCCGTGCGGAATGGGCCATTGTTTTGATTCTTTAGCACAGAGAAGTAGACTTGTTTTTCTGATGCAGGGTTTTACATCCATCCATGAATCCATTGTTTGGGAAATGTTTTATCAATCATACAACATATTTAAGGGCAATCTTATAAACAGGATTCAATATCCTAATTTTTTTAGCTCTGAGGATGGTCACTGAACATACATGCACTATTATAGCATAATGGTATACATGTTTGCTTAAACATAAGAGCCATTTAATTCATTGGGGCTTTGTCTCATAGATATTTGTATAAGATTGGTCTAAAAGTCATCTCTTCAGTGAAAAATGTCATGTACCACAATTCAAAAAGGGCACTGATAAGTTAGAATATGTCCAAAGGAGGATGACTAGGATGATAATGGATCTAGAAATGAAGCCACAAGGAAAAGCTTAGGGCCCTTGGTATATTTAGCTTGGAGAATAAATAACTGAGAAATGATACAATGGGCATTTTTTAAATATTTGAAGGGATGGCATGTAGAAGGTAAGCAACCTTGTTTTCTGCTATTATGACAACTAAAAGCTCAACGTTAGGGAAAACATTTTGACAATAAGAGGTGTTTCACAGTGGAGTGGAGTGGACTGCCTCAGAGTGTGGAGGACTCTCCTTCCTTGCAGGTCTTTAAACAGAGGTTGGATGGCCATCTCTTGGGAATTCTTTAACCATGTATTTCTGCCCAAGGGTGATGGTGATGGTGTTGGATTATATAGTCCTTGTGGTTCCTTCTAATGTTATGCTTTTATTGGTCTGTGTCAAGTCTGGTGTTCAAATAAAACCAGGCCTTCAAGATGTTCATAGTACCATGCTTGGAGCCATGAAAATAGGGCAATTATTATGGGAAATGTTCTGCATGAATTTCAGCATTCACCACTATTCAGTCATAGCCAATTTGGAATCTGAGTAGATGTTCTTCATATTTCATATTTAGTTGTTTATATTCATGTACACTTTCCTTCAATTTATCATTCTCTCTTTTTCCATTTTATTTGAATTTGTAGAAATTCTATTGAAATCTGAGAATTTTTCTCTTATGTCACAAAGGGAAAGGGATAGACATGTTCTCATGTTTGAAGATTCTTCAGCCTACCCTTTCAAGTTAAAAAAATAAGTAAGCTTTCAGATTAAAATCAGGCGTCAAACAATGTTTGCTTGCAAAAAAGAATGAATAAAACAGAGAATAATCATTCACAAATTATAAGTGGAAAAATTATAAGCATCAAGGCTGAACAATATTTTTTGATGACCAAAAGAAATGTTACTTGTGTGGCACCATAAAAGTTAACAAATATATTATGGTGTAGCATTTCATAGAAAATACTCCACTTCATTGGATATACATGATATAGTAGTGGGAGATGGAGGATGTGAATAACAACATAAAATAAAATACGAATACTGGCTTTCACAATTCTGTACTGAGGTTAAGATAACCAATTGATCATTGACAAGAGTAATAATTAGTAGTGCTTTTCCTTTATAGTGTGGTTGATACTAGGTCAAATGATAATATGAGAGTCACAGCTCTCCGTCCCTACTTGTGGCGTGTAACAAATGGGGCGGATGCAGGGGCTCATCCAGGCCTCATGGGGGCAGTGGGAACTACAAGTCTTGGGCATCCCTTGGGGCTGGAAGACCTGGGAGGAAGTAAGGTCTGAGGGTGGTCCTCCAGAGCGCCACATCCCGGGTGGAGGTTATGGGACCCGGCCAGATGACCTTGTGGTCCCTTTTGGCTCTGGCCCTGCTGAGACTCGGCTGCTCCACTTCCTGACCCTCCAGGCCTCACCATGCCCACCAGGTGACAGAAGGATGACGAGGAGGAGGAGGAGAATAGAAAGGCGAGGTAGGCTTCAGGCAGGGGGATGGGCCCCTTCCCCAGCTGAGATGTCCCCTGGGCAACCTCCTCTCTTCCCTGCCACCAACATTTTTCCTTCCTTCCTTCCTTCCTTCCTTCCTTCCTTCCTTCCTCTATCACCACCGCTGCCCCCCCACAGACTTGCCATCTGCCAATGCTAGAATCTGCAGATGGCAAGTCTGTGGATACAGAAGGCCTACTGTACTTGAAAAAGAGGAAGAGGAAGTACTGAGATTGTCTGTAATCCCTTATTCTCCATCCCAAAAACAACTGTCAGCTTTGAAAGAAGTTAAAATTCTCAGGAAATTATTAAAGATCTCCAATCTCATATTGACAGACAATATGGATAATTAACTTTTCGTGACTTTAATTTTGTACATTTTCCAGCAGGCTTAGCACATGTAATGCAGAATGACAGAACGTAAATCCAGCATCTTCTTAAAGATTAATTACATGTAACTTAAAATGTCAATACTAATGCTTTGACATTGCTTTCCCGTTTAAACTTTATTGGCCTGAAAATCATTTAAACATTGTATTTCATTACCATTAACTTACTCTTTTTGTATAGCATATCTCAGAGGACTCCACTAAAAACAGTGTTTGCAAAAGCAAAAGCATTGCATGCATGTCAGTACAACTGACAGAAAGCAAAACTAATGAAATCTGAATTAATTTGATCTCCTGGTCAAGAAAACAAACTTTGCCATAGAATGATAGTCTTCACTTAAGTTGGGTTCCCTAAATCTCTCTGTATTCTGAGTGCACTTTGGGGCAGTTGACAAGCTTTCCAAGACTAACAACTTTTTGAAAGCTGACTTTTCAGATTATTATTTTCTCTGAGAACTTCACCCAACCCTGATCAGATAACAGTCTTCAGCCACTGTAATATTGAAGAATGTTGTTCATTATAAATTTAGAAATAAAAGATGTAATATTCTGTCCATTTGCCTGACAATAATTCCATATCCATCAAGTAACACAAAAGTACTTTGAAGAGTACCTTAATTGTCCTTAAGCAGTATAGAATGGTCTATAAGCCCTTGAGGATATTCTTGGATATATAAAATAGCTTCCAAAATTCTAATCTATTAGGTGTGTGAAAAGAGAATCAGATTCACCTCTGATGGAGGGATCCAGTTCTTCTCCTTTCTTAGTGGAAGAGGAGTTATAACTCTAAATTCCAAATATGAACTGGAAGTTAAATAAGGAAAGGAGGAAGCTTGCTGTAGTTTTTTACTGTTGAATTGATTGAATTGTTCTTCATGCTACAATTTTTGTGACCCTGTTGATCTCCAGCTCCATGTCACACATTTTTTCACACTATGGATTCTCCAACCCTCTTGTCTGTTTGGGACTAAGGAAAGAGAGTTTTTCAAAGATATGGCTGGACCAGTATGTTATAGTATTTCCATCATGCTATTTTTAAGGTCCTGATGCTACAGCTTGTAGCACCATGTATTAATTTACCATCCCTACAGAAGTGAAAACCTACTCTTTCTCAATGGGTCATTCTTTTCTAGGTTCTGGGTCATTCCTTTTCATTCTCTGAGATGTCCTAGGAAACATTGACCAAATTCTAAATCCCAACTAGAGGTGACCCATTGAATCAATAGGATTTACTGTATGTAGTATTCTCACCACTTATCAGCTGATTCAATGTATCTGCTTTAGTTAAGACTGCTGATAGGGATTTGGGCCATTAACTGAAGGAACTATTATGTAATTGAAGGAGGCATTAATTGAAGCAAAACTTGAGGAATTTCTTTCTTCTACACAAGAAGTAAAGATTCCAAGTGTTATCCCTGACCATATGTATTCAATAAGCAGAGTCCTATTTCTCAAAACATCATAGAACTCTAGTGACAGAACTTTGTCTTGCACCTTGGGGACAATGCTTTAAAATAGGCCATATTATCACATTTTAAAAAATGAATCAAGATGAAAACATGACAATACATTTGTAAGAGCATAGTAGATTTTAAGAAGCAAATCTGCAAGTTCAACAGATCATCCCTGCACTGTGTAATTACACCATAGATATTTAATTGAAAAGTAATGGAATATGAAATCTGGCCTTGCCTAGTCATGTTCTACAGGTTAGAACTCAGCAGGAGTGCTTGAGCTTATTAAAGATGTTCTTCATCGGCATAAGTAGCAAATTTTAACCAATGCACATCTTTTATTTTGAATGCCTACTTCTTGTCACTTGGAAACATTAAAACAGAAAAAAATACTGTAGCAGCTGGATATTAAAATACAATGGTCATATTACAGAGAAGTCAGGTTGGAAAATGGACCAGTTAAAGTAATTCTTCTTCCCTCCCTCCCTCTCTCTGTTCACATGCATGCATGGATATGTAAGTGTTGAGCAATATTTACTCATTTTTCTCCCAATCTTGTTTTGGGGAGCTCACTCTGGAGGATTTGGAGTAGGTTTTTATAATTCCTTTAGTGCCTTTTTAAACTTAAAAACTAACTGAAATGGAACACATTAGCAATGCCATACTGACAGTTTACAATTTAAATGAAAAGTAGAGAAATGCATTTAATCAACTCAGTTTTTTTTAATTAATCAAACAATACATTACTTTTTAAAATAAAGTTCCAGGTTCTAGGGAAAAAGATTAAAAGTTCACTTCCTCCCAGTCAGTGCACAAGACCCACCTGCCCTATCCACTGAACCTTTCTTCAACATTGTTCATGGCCTATGGTTATGCCTCCAGGACATCTGAGTGCAGCAGGCTAGCTCCAGGGGTAGAGCACACACCACTCAGAACACAGCACAGCAAACTGATGCCATCTCTTTGCATTTGTTACCTTAGATAATTGCCTACAAGTAGAACCATTCAAGTCATTCTTACTAAAATGAATAAAACCTGTACAAAGACATAGTTGTACAGAAGAAAGGGGAGTTGGCTATCATATTCTGGCACTTTTCATTTTCTTTCAGCTAGCAAGATTAGTTGGCCAGAGTATGGTGCTAATAATACCAAGGGCATGGATATGAGGAGCACACTGACTGGGAGAATTGGGTAAAACCTGTCAGGCTCTCTTTTATTTTTCAAGGGAAACACTCATGATTGGTTACATGCTTTGCATGCAAATGGTCCAGAGTTCAGTGGATGGCATCTCCAGGTTGTGCTGTGAAATACCTTTATTTGAATCCCTAGAAACTGGTGAAGCTCATTATAAAGTAGCTTCCTTTCTTCCACAAGTCATGCTCAGTAATGATAGGCAAACGGAACTTTCAAGTGCCCCATGAAATTAATTTCCATTGAGTTTAATTAAAGTACTAAACTTCATATTTAATCAAAATTGTCTAAATACTTTTCTAAACTTATTTAAACTCCTAAGCACTATTCTTAAACTTCTAAACTTTTTTAATCACTTCCTTCAATGAATGGTGTTAGGTTACTTATTATAAATAATTGAGTTATTATCAATGTGAATATTTTAAAAAAATTAACATTTCCACATATACAAATAGCAATCTGCATTTTTGGAATGATAAAACCTTTTGTACCTTAAATGGCAAAGGAATGTCACATTAACCCATGCTGAATGTGACAATGTCAACACATGCTAAACTTGGCAAAGTTGTTTTTTGGTCTATAATATGCAATGCGCACACATGCAGGTCTACTGTGCACTGCAGAAATAATGCAATTTGATACTGCTTTAACTGCCATATCTCAATGCTATGGAATTCTAGAATTTGTAGTTTTGGGAGATATTTAGCCTTCTTTGTTACAACATTTCTACAATGTAGATTAGACCTCTCTCTCTCTCTCTCTCTCTCTCTCTCTCTCTCTCTCTCTCTCTCTCTCTCTCTCTCACACACACACACACACACACACACACAGTCAGTTCAACCTTGGCAAGCATTGGGAAATATTAAGGTTGTCAGAAGTACTGCAAAGTTATGGAGGGAAACATAAATAGAATGGAGCCCCACAAACAACTACAACAGGGCAGGATATGTCCAATAGATGCTAAATACTAACTGCTTGTTAAAAACTAAAAGAGAGAGAAAGAGAAAGGGGAAGAGATAGAATAGAGTATCACTGAAGAAGATGTAGTTCATTGGATAGAGCAGAAACAACCCATGATGCAATATGTTGCAGACAGCACCAATTATATTCAGTGAATTTCTTTTCTTTTCATGTAATAATTATACTTTAATATATCCTTTTGGTTTTCAACCCATTCTATAAACTCCCCTGTGTCCCATATTTTGTAAAAAGCACGGAATAAATTAATTAATAAAAATACAATGTAAATACAATGTTAAATAAAATAAATATCATTTTGTAATAGATATATAAATAATTATATAAAATATATAAACAAACATATAACATGGTGTGTGTGTGTGTGTGTGTGTGTGTGAGTGAGAGAGAGAGAGAGAGAATGTATGAGGCTTCCCTTCCTTTTTTAAAAAATGCTGATTTGAAGATCTGTGTCCTGAGGAAAAAACACAGTGACTGCACCATTTACTTGCCAATTAATCCAAGGAGATACACTGATATTAGTTCAGGAACATGTCTCCTTGCCCATATGCCTTGGGGGAAGTGCAAAGTTTGCAGCTGGCAAGCAGCAGGACAGAGGAATTAAACAGGAGAAATAACACAGGAGTAGGAATCAAAGTTGGTTTTTACTTTGCCTCAAGGACCAGAGGATTTTTTTTTTGAATTAATTTTAGAAGATTGCAAGGATCCCCCTTTGCTCACACTGCCAACTGAACTGAAGCTTTCATTTCTGTGACTGCATTCGTCTATCTTTATTCCCCAAATTACAGGTAACTGTATTGTTCCATTAAGATGAAAAATCCAGAACAGCAGGGCAATACATTATTTGGAGCAACTAGGAAGTCACAAAAATGTGAACAAACATTCAAGTTACTTGCTCACTTTTCAGTAACTTTTCCCAATAAAGATATTGCCTTACTGCTACCATTTAACTTTGTCTTTAGGTTCACTCCCTTTCTTATATTTCCTAAGTTTAACCAACACTTAATTATGCCTCCAAGATCCTATTTCAAGCTGGCACAGCACACATTTCCACAAGCATATTTACATAGAGATCCAGGAGGATGAAATCAAAAGGGAGGCCAGTGAAGAGGGAGGGTGAAAGTGGGCAAGTGAGTAGGGACATAAGGGAGTTTTCTCATGAAACCCAAAAACCAACAAGTTGCTTTTGGGACTGAAGTAGAGCTGTAGCTATGGAGATTATTGCATTGCCCTTTTCTGTCCTTCCTTCCCAACCTTGGTGCTCGATGAAAGCATTTAAGCATGGATTTTATCATATGCCTCTGTGGCCAGGCCAGAGGCATCCCATAACCAATCATGGCATCTCATTCCCGATCCAGACTTCTCTGGCACTTTTTGAAAGAACTGGATTTTCTTTCTTTCAGTTAGTCTCAAAGTTGCTATAAGATCTCTCTACATACAGGCTAACATGGCTATATCTTTGTGTTGGATGGGGTTACATTCTTCCTGAAATTTCAGGTTTGCTTCTTGGGCGTGCTCCTGGAATTGGATCTGAGCCTGGATGCCCAGGTTTCAGCAGTGACCAGGAGTGTATTTGCAAAGTTCAAACTAGTGTGGCAGCTGTGGCCATTCCTTGAGGAGTTGGATCTGGCTGAAGTGACACATGCCTTAGTTACATCTCATTTGGACTATTGTAACACACTTTATGTGGGGCTTGGACACTGTTCAGAAACTTCAGCAAGTTCAAAATGCTGCAGCCAGGCTGTTGACTGGCTCTGGCTACAAGGATCATGTCTTTCCTCTGTCGAAATGCTGCACTAGCTACTGTTCTGTTTCCGGGCAGAATTCGAGGTGCTAGTTTTGCTAGCTCTAAATGGTTTGGGTCAAGATATCTGAAGGACAGAATATTCCTATACACGCTAGCCTGAGCACTAAGATCAGCAGAGGAGGGCTTTCTCTCAGTCCTACCACTTTTTCACCCGAGTTGGTGAGGACTCAGGAGAAAGCCTTCTCTGTGGCTGCTCCCAGACTGTGGAACTCTCTTCCATGAGAGGTCAGGTTGGCACCCTCCCTGGTCCCTTTTTGCTGGCAGCTGGAGACACTTTTATGCAGGCATTTGGTGGATGAATTTTACTTATGTATAAATGCTTTATGATTTTTACTGGTTTTTAATTTATGTTTTAATATTAATAATATTTATTTTAAAAAAAATTTTAATCAATATTTTTACTTTGTCTATTTAAATTATTGTAACCTATCTTGAATCCCATTGTGGGAGAAATAAACAAACAAACAAACAAACAAACCATTGCACCTCTCAGCAATAGTATTGTGTCAGGAGGTACAGAATATCCCCTTATGCAATCACACAATATATAACTACAGAATGAGTCTCCCTTAGCTGGTATTCTGAAATCTAATATATTCCAAAATCCCAAATTGTCTAACTGAGTGGCTGAGATAATGACACCTTCACTTTCTGATGGTTCGATGTTTACAAATGTTGATTCATGCACAAAATCATTGAAAATATTGTGCATAAAATTACCTCCATGCTATGTGTAAAGGGTGCATATGAAACATGAATGAATTTCATGGTTAGACTTGGGTTCCATCTCCAAGATATTTTATTTTGTATATGAAAATATTTCAAAATCCAAAAATAAAAACAATAGAAACAAAATAAAACAAAACAAAACAAAAAACCAACAACAACAATAACCTGAAATCCAAAAGGCTTCTTGTCCCAAGCATTTCAGATAAGGAAAACTCAACCTATATATCAGTGTAAGCCCCCTGTTACACTACGATAAATCACCAAATGGATTTCATCTTCTGTGTGCCAATTATGCAGAGATTATTGCTGACCAACTCATTAAATAATGAGACCAGACACAGAGAACTAGGTTATAAAATGGGCAACTTTATTAAAATTCAACCTATTTAACTTTATTTCTTGTGAACTGCAAGCCCAGGGGGGAGAACGTTGTGCAGGAACAGCTGGCGGATGGTCTGCTCCAAGACCAATTCCCCAGCTTCCAAAAGGGCGAAAACACCTGAGCCCCAAGGGGAATCCATACTTTGAGTTGCTCCCTGGCGGGCCCTTATCCAGGAGGCCAACCCAAGACTTAAGTGAGGGTTTGAATCTCAAGCCAGCCCCAAGGCAAGTCTCTTTCCCTTCGTGTTTAGTCTCAAGATGTAAACCTCTGTTCCAGAGACCCACCTTCATCCTTTAGGAGGGTACCGAGGTGCTCACCGAACCGACTATCTCCCCCCCGCCTATGCATGAGGCCTATTTATGGCCACACCCTAAGCCAATTGTCCAGTGTAGGGTAGGCAAAAAACCCTTGGGAAAACAAGGGCAAAAATTCCTACCTGACCCCAAACCAACCAGAATGAATCTTACACTGTCATCAAGGTGGGAGGGTGGGCCAGTTCTTTCAAACTGACAGGGAGGCCAAGGGTGGGAGAGCCTTAAATAGGCTTAGCCCCACCCTCTCCCTGTCTAACTGCCGCATGAAAGCATGCCGTTTTGGTTAAAACAGCTGGTCTCTCCAATGAGAGGCCAGCAAAACCTTCTTGCTGAGCCAATGGGCTCCGAGAAGCATTGTGTCCCATCACTACCAAGTGACCAAATCACTTCAGGATCCTTGCAATATAAAAACATTGCCTTCTCATTCTTGTTCTTGTATCTTCAAATCATTTCTGATTTATGACAACCCTAAGGTGACCCAATCACAGAGTTTTTTTGGCATAATTTGTTCAGAGGGGGGTTACTTTTGCCTTCCTCTGAGTCTGTAAGAGTGTGACTTGCCTAAGGTAACCCAGTGGGCTTCCATAGCTGAGAAGGCATTCAAACCTTGGTGTCCAGAGTGATGGTCCAAAGCTCAAACCAAGAGTGTGACTTGCCTAAGGTAACCCAGTGGGCTTCCATAGCTGAGAAGGCATTCAAACCTTGGTGTCCAGAGTGATGGTCCAAAGCTCAAACCACTCATACCATAATGCCTCTCTCTTTGAAAACATACCACCTATCATAATTATTTTACTGATATAAAAAACGGTGCAGAGAGCCATTCAGAGATAAAACAGTTCTTTGAAAACAGATCAGGACAGTGCTTCCTGTGATTTCTGAAGACAGGGTGACTTGGTGTACAATTTCTTGTCAACTGCATGTGCTCTTCCATGGGAGGCTAGGCTGCCCCCTCCCTTCTTTGCTTTCACCAGCAAGCAAAGACATTCTTGTTTAAACAGACTTTTAATGGTAAAGCAGGGAAGGTTTTTATTTATTTGTGAGTTTTATTTTATTCATTTTTATCTTTTGTATGGGTTTTTAATGATGTTATAGTGTTTATGTGAAGATTTTTAATTTTTAAAAAAATATTTTATTGTAAACATTTTTAGTTTGCTGTTTTTTGCAGCCACCTTGAGTCTCACATAGGGGTCTAAGGCATATTTCCCACCAAATCTTTATATTGTGTGATTATTGGGTTGTCTTCTGCATTGCCTGACAAGGGTGGTGACATGACTATTACAAAGGCATCAGCATATATTCAATGATTCTGTACTTTACATACTCACAGAAGGGCAACTTGTATTAATTCAATTAAGGCAAAGGACATACAACACATGAACTTTAAGTACCTCTGTTGCTACTTGAGATGAGGAGCTTTTTATGTCTAACTGCCCTATGCAGCCTTGTGGAATAAAGTGTTCAGGCAATGTTTCCCAAAACCACCTGAATGCCATTATGACTGAGTCTCTCAGTAACAATACAAAAAATGGCAGGTCTGAAACTGTAGCTTTTAATCATGATCTGCTATGAAAGATGTTTCTCGTTTCTATTTGTGGACACTATGTATGTGAAAGTTCATCATGCAAGATTTTTTTTTAAAAAATTCCTTTTACTCATTCTCCTTAACAATCAGCATTGAAAGCCTGCACTTTGAGAGAACTCTGCCTACTATTTTCAAATATTTCCAGCCACCATAAAGTTTCATAACTATGCTATACATTACACTTACACACAAACATACACAAAAAGAAAAGAGTCAGCAGTTTTAACATTTTTTCTTTTATACATTTTTATGTTGTATCAGAAGTTATTGTGGAGGAAAACATCTTTGCTTTTATTGCACAGTCTATTAGGAAGCATGTTTCCCCTGCAACACAATATATTCCTACATTTTGCAGCTTCTTGCAATCACCCAACTCCTATTTTCCCCTATGAATGGGACAGTCTGCAAATGTAACCTAGTGAAAAAATCTAGCAGTTAATATGAGTCAAGCAGGCATTCTCTTTCACTTGAATTTATTAAGAAAACCTTTGAAACTGACAGATTAAAAGTGATTTGGGAGTGTCAAAATATCATAGAGTTACCTCCACAAAATATGCAGAAGGACTTTACAGATGGCAGACTGTTGGTTTACCATGGCCCTTATCTTACTATACCCACTGCCAGTTAAATTAATAATGTCACAATCTATCTTCAGTGTCAGGTGTAAATGACTTTAGCACATCAATAACTTGTTTACAATGATGTCTCTCCAGCATTTAAGAGGGTATATTGATTTCACAGTTTGTGCAGAAAAAGCACATACAAGAATCCACATATTTTGTTGTAAAATGAGATTTCAAATAACCTATAGTTAGTGGCTCAGGATGAAGCCATAAGATGAAATGCATTGTCATTTACAGGAAAATGTGCAGTAATGATTCTTCTACGACTATAATATTGATGATGAGATTGACTTTCATGCTACAAATGACCACCAAGAGCTATCCTGCAGAATGAAGATTTCATGGACAGCTATAAAGGTTACCATAATTTCTTTGTTCGTTTAAGTTTCCGAGTACCTATATCAAGTGTAAACAATGATAAGATGAAAATACTTAACAATAGACCATGGCAAGCATAATTTTACTTCCTACCATAAACTAGAGCAAATATAAATAAATAAAGGAGAGATTCTCAAAACAATAATTGCCCAGTTATATGGGAACTAAGCAGCCAATCAGTGGGACAGTAAGTTGTTGAACCCCCAAATAGGTTCCAAGGTGTTGAATCTATTTTGGGCTTCAACAGCTTGGAGATCTCAGAGTAGATTCACCACCCCACCAATGTAGAAATGTCTAGCCACCACTATAGCCAGCAATTATTCTCCGGTACATGCAGACTTGATGGGATTGTTCTTACAATGGCTTCATTCAATTATAATAGCAAGTGTCCTTACCAATATTATTACATTGTGGTTGGTCTGACACCCCCCCCCCCCCCAAAAAAAACCTTATGTTAGGAAAGCAAAATTCCTCTATAGTTTATGACAGATAGAGAAGATGTAAAATGAGAAGACAGTTATTTGATGTGATTTACAGCCACCTTTCTCTAAATATGAGGCCCATATAGTCTTGTTGTTCAATATGACAGTAGTGTGAGGCCAACACTCAAGGAGAAAGGGCCCTCCCGTGCTGTGTTGCTTAATTTATAGTTTTTTGTGAGGGGTTTTGGGCTATGTGGCCATGTTCTCAAAGAGTTTATTCCAACATTTTGCCAGCATCTGTGGCTGGTATCTTCAAGATGCCAGCCACAGATGCTAGCAAAATGTCAGGAATAAACTCTTTGAGAACATGGCCCATAGCCCAAAACACCCACAAAAAACTATGGATGCTGCCATGAAAGCCTTCAACTGACATTGCTTATATATGTTTTTTTGAATTCATTGTTTAAACTGTTTTTAATTTATTCATAGCTTTTAAAAAAAAACAACCTTAGTATAATGTAATTTTTTAAAGCTGCATCATTTAACTTTTGTAAGCTACTTTGAATCCAGACTGGGATAAAAATGGATATAGTGTAAATAGATGTGATGATAGTTTTATGGAGAAAAGGGAGTACAACATTTCTAGAAAACTTTGGCACAGTTCTTGAATGTATACCACGTGTTTGGTTTTTAAGATGTTAACTAGAAACCCCAAGTATATATCAGTACACAGTGTCAGTTCAAAATCTAAGGTTTGTGGAAGTAAACTGCATACAATTAACACAAAATTAGCATAGGTTTTCGGAGGATCCAGATTTCATGGTTCATAATAACAGAGAGCAGTAGAAGCTGTTGAGTTACAGGAGAGCAACAGTCAGAATTTCAGACATTTGGACTTATAACAGCCTCTATTTCCAAAGAGTTAACACTCCTGCATTTCTTTGACATCTTATTTTAGTAAATACATCACAATATAATACAAAACATATACTACTAAAAATACTAATAATAGTCACATCCTGAGATTCTAGCAAATGCGAGAGTCTACTTGCACATTAAAATTTTTGTGCCTGCAGTTTGGTTCGTCAGAAACAGCAAAACTGCTTTTAATTAAAAAGCAATTTGTTTGGTTGATGCAAGCAAGCTCGATTTGAATCTAGGGCCAGAAAATCCCATTAAGTAAGACTTGAGAAAATATGCACATGTTGGGACTGGGTTTTTAGCCTATAATAAGAAAATGAACCAATCAAACCTTGCAAATACCTATAAATATGAATTCAAATAAAACGTGGATGATGCAGCACACATTGATTGAATAAGCCCAGTTAGAGAATAAACTGAAACTTCGTCTGTATAGCGAGAAGATAGTTTTGGAAGTTCATTACTCATTAATTAATTATTATAAATTACTCAGATGCCAAAAGAAGTCCCTGTGCTTGTGTCAATTGTAGATTCAGTAAGTTTAGACCTGAATCTAATATAATATTTTAATATAGGATTATTATACAATTTTCACTATCAATCATCATCATCAATCAATCAGCAATCCAGTCAATCATCATCATGCTTTCCTGCCAATATTCAGACTTTATGATATTTTACATGATGTTAACAGTTATTTTCATATTCAAAAATTTGAACACAATGATCCAATTTGTTAAGATGAGGGTGCAACAGGTGTAAAAACAGGATCATGCATACAAACAGGTTGCAGGGAATTAAGCAGGGACTCTGGTATTCTTATTTTTTTTATCAGACATTCATGCCTACTCTGAGGTATACTCCGACCACAATTTTGATGATGTTTGCTGGTGATTTCATGAATTTATAGCAGTAGATTATTGATTTTAGTTTGATTTCTGGCTATAAACAGGCTCTGGGAGTATTGGGTGTCCACTGCAGTGTGTGCTTCACCTTTCTGCTGCTGGGAGAGGGCAGTGCCCAAGACTGGCAACACTGGCAGGCAAGACACATTTCCATCATTGGCTGTGACACAGAAAGGTCTGCAGCTATAGTCAGAGGAGTGGAGGATTGAATGGTGGTGGATTTAAAGAAAGGAAAAGAATTTGGAGGAGGAGGGGAGAAGAAACCAGCTAAGTGATGAAGAGAAGAGCAGATTGAAAGTGGTGCTCCAGAAAGTGAAAGAATGACCTGGAGGGCAGAGAGTATGAGATGACAAAACATGCAGGGTTGTCTGTTGTGAACAGCTTAGCCTGTGAAGAGAACAGGGCAAGGTTGCCTACTGTAGAAGATCCCTCTAAATATTGTCCCATCCAATAAATACTTTGCCATCCAATTAAGCTGTCATTGAATCCAGAACCAATTGTGTTTGTAGTTACTTTTAACCCATATTTTAGAGAGTTTTGGTCTTTGTTTCACTTTCTTTTAAACAATGCACAGCTTTTTTTTAGAAACTGAGTAAAGAGCATATATGTTGCCAAAGGTGGGTAGAGGTGGAAAGGAGAACAGTGGTGTCAAAGATCAGTGGCAAAACTAATTGCCCAGATTACTGTCAGCCCTTCTTAAACACGGATTTTTTATACACGGATTTAAGCATACACGGTTTGAAAATGTTCCAAAAAAGTATAAATTTACCTTGATGTTCCATTTTTTATTAGGGACACCATTTTGCTATGTCATTATACTTAATGGGACTTCAGCATACATGGATTTTGTTAAACATGGGGGATCTTGGAACCAAACCCCAGCGTATAACAAGGATCCACTGTATAAGATATTTTCCTTTAGGATCCATCTGATACTCTCAAAATGTCTTGGAGTACAGGTCCCATCATACCATGCTGTAACTGGAGTGTTAGATTTGAGTGCATCTGCAAAGGACCTGATTGTGGGAAAGGCACCTGCATTCTCCTAAAAGCACTGTTGAAGAAGCCAAAAACAAAATATGCCAGTTGTGGAGAATGGTATCAATCAAGGTGTTGTATGTCATTTTTCTCTGCCAGTTCTTATGATTTCAAATGTTAATGTTACTGATCAAGATGAAAGAAACCCAGTCTATTAAAATATGTCCTCATCCAATATGTCTTCATCCAATAAGGTCACTAATAATTAACAAACTAGGATGTGATGTGGTGAGGCAATAGCTTGCATAAGGCAGTTTCACATGTTCTTTCCTCATGCTAAACAATAGCCTAATACTAATACCTTCCATTAGAGGCATCTGGCTTTCAGAAACAGGTCACAGTGCAGTAGTAAAGTACATGCTTTGCATATAGGATAGTCCAGATTTCACCCTTGACATCTCCATTTAAAAGATACTAGGCTGGAAAAGACCTGCCAATCACCATATAGTTCTTCCTAACCACCGTAAAGGTAATTTTTAAAAGCAACTTCATGAGTTAACCATGCATACAGCAATCATCGATAGCAGATACAGCTATGATGGATAACAAGCATATATTGGGCCAACCAAAATGCATGTTATACATGTTGCCACACTGGCTTCTTCAGCAGGCAAAGGTGTTAAAAATCATACAACAGAAAAATATATATGACAATATCAGTCACAGGCCTGCATTTTGTCAAGATGCTGCTGTTGTTCTCAGTTCAGATGGTACGGAGAGGTATTCATTCACACAGGCCCCTCTTCCTTCTGGCCATGTGGGTACTGGGAACTTCTTAAAGTCCAGGAAATGAACTTTCAATTCCATTAGCAACACAAAAAGCTACTTCATTTGAGAGCAAACCTGCAGCGAACACTGAATTTCTCTTCCTCATGAAAGGACTTGTAGCCTCACAAAGGGCCAAAACATAGAATGCAGAAATATTCCAGTTTGAGACCACTTTAACTACCCTGGATCAATGGTAGGGAATTCTGGGAACTGTAGTTTTGTGAGACATTTAGCCTTATCTGTGAAAGAGCTCTGCTATCACAAACTACAGTTCCCAAAATTCCCTAGCACTGAGCCAGGGCAGCTAAAGTGGTCTCAAACTGGATTATTTCTGCAGTGTGTTTTGGCACAAAGGGATCTTAAACATATAGGCCAGTATTCTGTATCATCTACTTAAATATGTTTCTTTAACTACATACCCGCTCCTGGTCTGACCCCTTCAAACCTGACAAAAACATAATTCACTCAAGATTCAATTGGTGACAGAATGGGCCTCCTTCTCCCTGTGCAACTGATACCCAGTGAAGTGGAGATGGTGGGGAAAAGAGTTACAGTTGTGGAAATAGTGTTACCATCACGACTAAGTCACAATTGCGAATATGAAACCATTATGGATGAGTAAATCTAAGTAACTGATCCATGTTCATAGTCACTGCCTAGTCATGACACTATTGTCATGATTATAATTTCCACCTCAACCAACTTTACTGAGCATCAGATGCATAGGGAAAAGGAGGTCCATTCTACTGGTGAATAGGCACAGGTGAAAGACATTTTCATCAGGTTTTGGGGAGGGAGTCAGGGAGGAGAGGTCACTTAGTTAAGCATATGTATGTATTTAAGTATATTTAACTAAGGGTATATCCACCCTGCTGAAATAAAGCAGTTTGCCACCATTTTCCCTGCCATGACTGTGTCCCACAGAATCCTGGAATTTGTAGTTTGGTGAGGCACCAGATTTTTTTGACAGACAAAGCTGAACAGACCAAACTATAAACCCCAAAATTCCACTGGATGGAGTCATGACAGTTAAAGTGGTGTCAAACTATTTCTGCAGTGTGGAAGAGCTATAAGTAGCTGGTACAAAATACTGGCTATTCTGTTCCATTTTAACATACATTTTAAAGCATTTAAAATGAAATGTTCTCTCTTTTGTCTTTCTTTTGAAATACTGAATAAAGAAAAGGAATCTTTTATTCTAATTCACAGAAATGGTAACTATTTCTCATTTTATTTTTTAGAAAATAAACCCTTCATATAAATACATTTAAGGCATTACATATATATGAAGAGCATTAGCAGTGCATAGGGAAGCCAAATAAAGGCATTGCCCCACAATAATCATTCTGCCCTCCATTCGTTCAATTCAATTAGTTCTTAAATTTCTAACCTGCCTCTTTTCTTTGGCTGCCTAAAGTGAATCTATGAATGCTCAACTGAGGTTTTAAGCAACTCCAATGTTAGAATTGTATGGACTGAAGGGAATTTTTATGGGGGAAATTGTGTTGGAGATGCCCTGATTTTGACCCACCTCAGCTACACCCTTGATCACACTGTTTCCCAATCAGCAGTCCTTAGAATATTTCTGTAAGGTAGATGTTTCCAACTGGGGACTCAGGCTTGGAGAGACAAAGTCATTTATAGACCGCAAACACATTGCAGTGAGGTCCTCACTAAGTATGTGAGAGGGTTCCCACCAAGAAAGAGAGAGACACTCATTTATTTGGCCTCAGAACTTAGAGGGTCGATAGACCGGCACTTTGTGCCAGCCTGTGAGCAGAGTTAGGGCACAATGTCCACACGCTGTGTGGCCTAACCCTGCCCCCAGGATACCATTTTGGTGCATGCCAGTCCTCATGATGTGTGCCATAATGACACCCCTACAGTGCTGCAGTCACATGATGCAGCACCAAAGGGGCATCATAAAGCCACACCACCTTGGCTATGGTACCACTTGGAGGGTGTAAAAAGGAGCCGCTTTTTGTGGCTCGTTTTTGCGTTCTCTGGAGGCTGGATTGGGGCCACAGCATGAGGTTGCTGCAGCCCCGATCTGGTCAGTAAAGGGCAGGCTGCAGACCACCCCCAAGGGTCTGTATAGCCCGTTACTTTCCTGGGGATACCATGACACCAAACCAGTAATACGACTATATTATAATTCTCTTCCATCAAACTCTTATAGATTTCTGCACGTTTAACAAGAAATCACTAACAAAACACTATTTACTAATATACCATTAACAACTTAAAATTAACCTACCACTATACCATTTACCATTGTAACAATCAGCAAGAGTAAACAAGGAAAGATTTCTCCAAGTGTCCCTATTAAAACAGGTCAGTCAGTAAAGCAGTATACAATAAATTTGGTGGTTCTTAGAATTTCCCAGTCACATCTGGTAAAAACTCTGGAAAAAAAAGGTATTAATTTATATGTTCAACATATGCTACTAGGAACAGAACAAGAAGGAAGAAATTATAGTTATTGGTGGTCTGAATGAACAGCTAGTCTCTCATGTAACTGAACACTGCCCTCTGGAGGGACTAGCATTTTACTGACTCCTTTTACATAAAATGAAATGTATATATGTACTTACACACATAGATAACTTTCTGTAGAAAACAAGAAAGGGAAAGAAAGAATGGGGGGTCTCTTTCTTCCTGTATTTTATTAACTGTATATGAATTTCAAATTATGTCCTTAATAAAATTATTTACAGAAGAAGATAATTTATCCTTTCAAATATGTAATTTCTTAAATGCTTTCTTTAAATACGAACTCTAGTAGCAGGAGACACATGGTTATGTGAGCATGTGCATTTATTTTTTCCTACTGGAAATGAATTATTTTATAAATCTTTCCATTTATCCTTTTTTAGGCCCTGGCAGTCTTAAGCATGCAATCTGAAATGGGAAATTAAGTCCTAAAGCATACTGATCTGTCATTATTAGGGAAATAAAATATGAATTAAAATCAATTATACAACTTGATTTCCTTAGAAAAATTAATGTTTCCTTCAAATGCTAAAAGAAGTGCATTTACTTTGTGTGATATTCTGTAACAAAAATGGTAGTTCAATTTCTGTCCCCCTCCAAGTAAAACACAAAAGCAGCTATTATTGAGGAATAAAATGCCGTGTCTGCTTTCTACAATAGGAAAAGAATTCAAAAGTGTTTGTATTGAATATGTTGATTGTTATCAATACAAAGTCATAAATTACTAAATCTAAGAAATTATGCAGCCAATTTAGAGCAAAGAAGCTGCTTGTTGAAATAAATTGCCACACAATTATCTGTAAAATAAATTACTTCCACTCATTTTCCCCATGTTGTCATTTGTAATCAATGCACCCTTTTCGTTGCCTATTTTTTACAGAAGTATTATTACCCCTCCAAAATCTGAAAAGTAATTACAACCCCCCCCCAAAAAAAAACCCTTATTGGAAGCGAATGTTTACCATCTTTCCCCCCATGGTAATCGCAAGTAAGGTGCTAGAAACAGGAGCCTGGCCACATTTCAAAGGCTTTAACTGTGTTTGACAAAGAGATGTAAAACCTCTATCTGTTCATGATATCGTAAAATAAATAAATACACCCACAACACTTGCATGTCTCGACCTCAAAGTTTAAGTTGATTCCACGAACTGGGCCTTAGTAGAAAATGAAATGCCCATCTCTTGGTGGTGCTCAGGAAGCAAAAGGTGACTCACAACTTGCCTTTCTCTTCCCTACAAAGTCATACAACCTTCTTTTTCTTTTCCTTTTCCCCTTTTGCTGGGATGTTTTCCACCACTCCCCCCCGCCCCCGGACCTTCTCAGGGGACAGAAGGTCAATCCTGCCTTCTTTTTTTTCTCCATCTCCAACAGCAGGTAACCACCTTCCCATTTCCATCTGTTTTATTTAATTAGAGACCAATAGAAGGCAATTAATCCAAGCCCTCAGACTGAGGGGCAGGGTTATAGTAACACGTTAATTACCTGGAAAGTCCATTATTAATCAAAGTGATATTACCGTCTCTGAGGAAACTGAGAGCAATGTAAGGAGAACAAGAGCACGTGTGTTTCTTTAGGGTGACCCGTCAAACAAGAGGGAGACTAAGGAAAGAACTTGAGTTTCTCCTGTTTGCAAGAACTATACCCAATTTAAGGATATTCCTCTAACTAAGGACTAATCCCCTTGGCTTTTCATGTACTACTTCAGTTAAATGCTAGGACTGTAGGTTATGGTTTTATTTTAAGGAAATAAATTAGTAATTATATTTAAGTTATGATAAATGGTAAATATTGCTGAGACTGCACTTAAAAGAGACATTAGTAGGAGTACAATTGAGAAAAGGTCATCTTAGCCAGAAGTGTCCACATCTTAGATTTTTCTCTAGTAACCCAAGAGGTCATTATTTAGCTCTGTCTCAATGCCAACCAGTTCTACAAGCATGTCTTCCTTGATAGTTTGCATGAACAAAGTAGCAACCTGCTGGAGTAGTTATGAACATTTGCAAACCTTCGGGGAAATCTTACATACAATTATAGAGAGTTGGAAACACATAGTAATATGTGCTTCTTGAGATAAAGACCATACTATTCTATTTTTAAAGACGTCTTAACACAGTACTAAAGTTTGAAAATGAAAATCATAGGGGGAAACTCATATACATTGTTATATCCTCATTTACCTGAAGGGCTTTTGGGACAGCCAAAGTGCTTAGATAATCATAAGTTCAGATAAGTGGGATCTTTCTTTTATAAGATTTTATTGCCAGGGGGGTTGTTCATGGAAGATAAAATGAATTTTGATAATTAAAGTTCACCTAATTGCTGGTCTGCCTTGCACAGTGTTCTAAACATTGCTCCATATGTTGATCTTTACATTCTCTGTTGAATGGAGGATTTACACAAAAGAGAATTTGATTTTCAACTTCTGGATTGACTAGTTATTTGTCAAGCCCCAGAAGAAGAACAATAAGGCTCGAGGTATTTTAGTTTATTGTCTCCAAAAGACAGAGGGTTAAGGAAGGTGGTTTTATTATAGCCTGAAGTATCAATCTCCATACCAAGCTTAATATGCACTGCCCTCTTCTGTTGCATCAGACATTTCAGCACAAAAACACTGCATTTCCATAAATTTGCCACATCTGGTGTGCCAGGTTGGGTTTTTCATGAAAGCAAGCAAGAATGTGACAAATGTTGATTGAGTGGCTAAAATGAGTGACAATTTCTTCGGAAGTGCCTACGCACAGTAGTTTGCAGAAGCCTGAAAAGATCCAAAAGGTGTCAGTCAAAGACAGTAGTGGCTCATGTTAATTTTAGATTCGTCAGGAGATTTAACATTTGCATCTTTCACTTCCAGCCACTTTGATGTGAACACAAATTTTAAATAGAAAGTTTAAGGAAGAATTGTCAGAATACTCTTTTTTGGCATGGTCCAAAAAACAACAACCCCAAAACTGAAAAAGATGAATGAATGAAGTAGGCTGGGGAGGGGTAACCAGAGAGTTCTTGTAAAAACTCAACTGTATACAATACTTTTTAAAAAATGAAACACAATGTACAGGTTCATTTTTGTTATAGCAATGTCATCACAAGTGTTTTTCTCCTCCAGCACCCCATAACTGTGACAGAGTAAAATTTTCTTTGGAATGTGCTCCATGAGAAATGATAAATACAATACTTTGTAAAGCCACAAAAATAATGTCCTCATTACTTAGTCAAACATAGTTAGCACCAGAAAATATGCACTCACAACAAAGCTCCAACATCTGAAAATAGTGGTGTGGAACTGCTTGTCAGAAATAAATGTGAGTAGACAGCCAAGGTGGTGTAGTAGTTTGAGTGCTGGACTTGGACTATGGAGACTGGGGTTTCAATTTCTTATGAGCCATGGAAACTCATTGGATAGCTTTGGAAAAGTCACACCCTCTCAGCCTGAAAGGGAGTGAATGTCAAATTTCTGAATAAACCTTACCAAGGAAACCCATAGTACCATACATTTCAATGAACTTGAAGGCACATATACTTGATGTATATATACCTGGGATTTTAATATTTTTGAATAGTATGTTTTTAGAGGAGCCCTGGTGGCGCAGTGGTTAAATGCCTGTACTGCAGTCATTCACTCAAGACCACAAGGTTGCGAGTTCAAGACCAGCAAAAGGGTCCAAGCTCGACTCAGGCTTGCATCCTTCCGAGGTCACTAAAATGAGTACCCAGACTGTTGGGGACAAATTAGCTTACTTGCTAATTAGCTTACTTGCTGTTCACCCCTATGATCTTTGGAATAGCGGTATATAAATAAAACAAATTAATTAAATTATTATTATAGATAATTGACATTGTATCATAACTCGTATTAATGTGTGTTAAATTGTCTAATGTGCCATTTTATTTTTATTGTACCTATTTTATATGCTGTACACCGCTTTGATCTTAGGAAAAGTGTCTATAAATAAACTATTTATTATTATTATTATACATAGCAACAACAAGTGGACTTTAGTCATAACTTTGCCCATTATGTTTTTCAAACAATTTCTCAATTGTAAAATAGCAGAGCCAGTTGAACCAAATGTAGTTCTGAAAATTGCATCAAGTAAAACATACTTTTAAGAATTTAAAGACATAGCCATGTTAGTCTGGAAAATGAGTATGCAAAGGGATCTTGCAGCACCTTTGAGACTGAGGTCCAAAGCATACTGCAAAAATAATCCAATTTGAGACTGCTTTAACTGCCCTGGCTCAATGCTAGAGAATTCTGGGAACTGTAGTTTTGCGAGACATATAGTCTTCTCTCTTGGTGAGCTCTGGTGTCACAATAAACTACAGATCCCAGGATTCCATAGCACTGAGCCAGGGCAGTTAAAGCAATCTCAGACTGGATTTTTTCTACAGTGTGTTTTGAACATAAAAGACAGAAAATTTGCAGCATGAGCTTTTATAGACTTAGGCAGGTTACAGAACGGCACAAAGTGCCGGCCTATGGGCGGAGTCAGGTGGAGCATCCACAATTTTGATGCTGTGACTCCACCCCCTTTGCACCATGATGATGCAGTGCCAAAAGGGCATCACAAAGACATGCCACCACAGCTGTGACACCCTTTAGAGGGTACAAAAAGGAGCCAGTTTTCCCGGCTCCTTTTTCAGCTCCCTAGAGCCTGGAATGGTGCTGCAACATGTAATTGCTGCAGCACCAATCCAGCCATTAAAGGGGCAGCTGGATGCCACCCATCTGTCAAGCCCTTACTGTATATACTCATGTATAAATCTAGAAATTTAGGTTTAAAAATGACCCCAAAAACCTGAGTTGACTTATCCACAAGTCAATGTAAGTATTATACTTTAAATCAAACACACACACAATATAACTATCCCCTGATGAAAAGCAAGAGTTTAATCTGCCCTGAAATCCCTCCCCCCTTCTACTCTATCATTCATCCAGCATTTAATATGAGCACAAATAGTTATCCCTGCTGGAATTTTGTAAGTTCTTTAGCATTGTTTTCCTTTGCTTTGTACTTTATATTATTGGTTACCCTACATTTTACCCTCAAATCATCCATAGGTCATATCAACATCCATAATTTTAACCCCAAAACCCGCCCTTGATTTATACCTGAGGTTGACTTATAGTCAAGTATATACGGTAAGCCTACTTCCTCAGAAATATTTTGTTGAGTGGAAAGTCCAGGGTCAAACCTATATAGCAGTCTGTATGTGAGAATGTTCTTAGGAGTGTAAAATTTTGTGGGTATGGAGAGGAAGTGTCAAGTTCAGTTTTAATTATGGTCATTGGAGGACTAGGAAAGGATGTTGCCTACTAACCTTTGCTTTAGTTAACATCCTTGTCTTGCCCCCTAAGTTAGCCCTAACAGCCAAAACTGAACGTGTCATCTCATCTCCACATTCAAAAAGTTTTGCATTTCTATGGACATTCTCACACAGAGACTGCTGTACAGTATAGGTCTGTCCATGGGCTTTCCACTCCACCACATGCACCTGAGCAATTAGGCTCAAGAATATGAAAACACATGCTACCAACTTCTATCTTTCAGTTAGGACCAAAATACATGGGCCAAATTAAGTGGCTTCCAGCTGCTTTGGGGGCATGACATTCATATGATGCATGCCCCCAAAGTGGCTGGAATCTGCTCTGAGGCTGGCTAACATAGCTGGAAGCCACTGGAAAAAGGAGCAGGAAAAAGCCATTCCTGCCAGCGGCCCATTTGGTACTACAACAGTGGCCTCTGGCCGCTTCTTTTGTCCAATTTCCTTCGCCCCGTAGTCTCAAAGGTGCCACAAGATCTCTTTGCATACTTTAAGAACTTACCTAGTTCCCTGACATGATGAAATGTCCAGAGACAGAACTTCAATTTAATTTCCTTTGGATGTCAAAGAATTAGAGATTTGTTAAGTGCTGTCAAGTTGTCTTCAACTTATGGTAACCTCATGAATAAGAGTCTTCCAAGTCACCCTGTTCAAGTCACTCAGACTCAGGCACATGAATTTCTTGATGGAGTCTATCCATTTGTACTATGGTCTTCCTCTTTCCCTACTGTCACCTACCTTACGGTCTTTTCTAGTGAGTGTAATGAGTCACGTCCATATATCTGACCTTTTAGCAGTCCATGCTCTTCTCCAGCATCATATTTTAAGTGAGCTGATATTCTTCCAATCAGCTTTCTTCATTGTCCAGTTTTCATGACCATATATAGAAATTGGAAATACAATGGCATGAACAATCCTAACTTTAGTATTCATTGATACAGCTTTTCACTTTAGGATCTTGTCTTGTTCTTTCAGAACTGCTATTCCCATTCCTAGCCTTCTGATTTGTTATCTGCAGTCTCCTTTCTGCTCAATTTTTGATCCAAAGCATAGGAAATTTTATTTTGATTTCTTTGTTATCTAGGTTGAATTTATGTAGATCCACTGTGGTCTTTATTTTTGTTTTCTTTATGTTCAGCAACAAGCCTGCCTTTGTACTTCTTTTTTGACCTTCCTTGGTAGCTGTTTCAAGTCCATGTTTTCTGTTAGTAGTATGGTGCCATCTATATATCTTAAATTATTAATGTTCCTTCATCCATTTTTCACACCTTCTTCACCTGAATCCAGTCCTGCTTTATGTATGATATTTTCAGTATAAGAGTAAAACAGACAGGGTGTTAAACGCAGGCTTGCCAGAACCTGTTGCTAATTTCTGCATAGTCTGTGTTGACAGTAGCCTCTTGTCCTGAAGACAATCAGGACAATCAAATGTTGTTACATGCCCATTTGTATAAGAGAAAACCATAGCTTTTCATGATCTCCACAATCAAACACTTTGCCATTATCTACAAAGCACAGGCTGGTTTCTTCTGAAATTCTCTGGTGTGCTTTATCACCCAATGTACATTTGCAGTATAATCCTTAGTGCCTTTTCCTTTCCTGAATCCAGCTTGGATATCTGGCATTTCTCACTCTATATATAGTAAAAGTCTTTGTTGTAGAATTTTAGCAACACTTCTACTGTGTGGGAAATTAATGCAGTGGTTTTGTGGTTTCTACAATTCCCAAACCCTTTCTGGTGGATTCAAATATATATTGAGCCATTTGCAATCTGAGGGGCCATTGTTTTGTTCTCCATATTTGTTAATGTATTTTAGTTAGAACTAAACTGGTTCTGGCCTGAAACCTACCGGTGAAATGAACCCTCTTCCAGGCAGCTTGGAGGAATGGCCATTGCATGACACATGCCCCCAAGCCGGCCTGAAGCTGCCGCCAAGTCACCCAACCCAGAAAAGCCACCCTGGAAAGCAGTAGTAAAAAACTGCTCCTTTTCAGAAGCTGGTTTGAAACAGCAGTAATGGGCAGGATTGGGGCCATATGAATGCGGTTGCTGGGGCTTGGGAGTGAGTGGCTCCAGGGCAGTCCTGATCCACCCTTTTTAGGCAGTCTGTTTAGCCCCTCTGTCTCTGATGGCTATTGGTATACCATCTAGTCCTGGTGATTCATTTCTCCCAAGTGCTCTAAGTGCAGCTTCCACTTCACTTTTTTAAATTGTAGGTTCATCTTCAAATGATTCCTCATTGATCTGTCATCCTTTAACATCTTTTATATAGTTCTTCAATGTACTGTTACTCTTGTCTTCTTGTTTCTATTTGGTCATGTAATGTACTCCCCTATTTGATTTAAATTTCCCTTTGATTTCTCGCATGTGGAAGAAGTCTCTTGTTTTTCCCTTTTTGTTGTCATTTCCTGTTTAGTAGGGAGTATTATAGTAGTTCTCCTTGTGCTTGCATACAAGTCATAACACTTGCATTTAGGGTTCTGACTCTATTTCTCTCCCCTTTCACTTTTGCTTCTCATCTGTCCTAAAATGTTTGAAGAGTTTTATTTGTCATCCATCTATTTCTTTTTGGCTGCAGATAGTACCTTTTTTGTTTTCTTTCTTGATAATGTCTCTGGCGTCAGACCAGAGTTCTTCTGGTTTCCTGTCAATTAAACTTAGTAGTGCAAATTTAGTTTTTAAAATTTTATGGAGGTGTACTTCAGGTTGTATTTTGGTACAATGGTTGGTTTAGTGTTGTTCTTTAGCTTTACTCAAATTTTTGTTATTAGCAGTTCATGGTATGTGCCACAATGTGTTCCTAGTCTTGTTTATGCACAGAGAATGGTGCTTCTCCATCTTCCGCTTCCAATTATGTAGTCTATTTGATTTCTATATTGGCAATCAGGTGATATCCATGTATACAGTCATCTCTTCAGTTGCGTGAAGAATGTTTGTGATGAACAAACTGTTGGCAAAACATTGTGTAATTTTCTAACTCTGTGTGTACCATTTCTATCCACTTTAGCGTGTATTTCTTGTTTTACTATGTCTATCTTCCCCTAATTAATGCTTCTCACAGTCCCTGTTGCTATGATATGTGTTGTGCAGCTTCAGAGTTTCCTTTCACCTCTGAGCATGTCAACAGCTGCACTTTCTTTTGGCTTGAGCCCGGCAATGTTTTTAGGCACAGCACTATTTGTAGTTGTCCACTACTATAGCCCAGTAGTTTGTTGAGAGCCATCTGACCTGGAATGTCATCCTCTGGCAGTATTTCTTGTTTCATTTTGGATTGTCTCATCATAATATTTACATGTCAAAAAGACATCCAAAAGGGATTTAACCTATCTCCTTCTGTGAAGTATTAACACACATTAGTCATGGTGCTACTGGTGTTGTCACAGAGAGATCCTCTACCAGTGTTACCATCCACTGCTGCTGCTGCTGCCCACATTTTATCTGGCTCTTCAATAAGAGTCTTCCAACTGACATGGGAGACTCTACTAGCAGCATAGCCTCTTGCCTCACAGGAGCACACAATCCTACCATAGCAGAAAGTTGTGCCATTAGTAGGGACTACTTGTATTTTTATCAGTTTTCATTGCAAATATAATAGCACATTACAGGAGAAGGAAATAAACTTCACTGTGGCATACTGTAGAACTATTAATCCTGTAGTAGATTTCTAAAGGACAGTATGGGTTCCTGCATCACACCATCCTGCTTCCAGTCCAACTATACTGAGAGATTTCATGTAATACATTTTCTCTAATTTGGCTTGACTGCATATTTAGGTAACACGTGCTGCAAGCAACAAATGTCAGTTTTAGATTTTTGTATAAAATTTATTACCAAAGTAAAAAGGTATATTTACTTTGTATGTATTTGATTGGAGTTCACAATTGCAGCTACAAATGCATAACTTAAAGTTATATGTTTGTGACTAGTTTTATTCACAGTCCCTACTTATTCATTATAGTAGAGAATACAGAGGGATCACAAATTTCCCCCCTTCCTGACTTACCAGACAGCAAACACAGCAAAGGATAGCTGTCATGCCCCTGCTTGAGAGTTCAAATTCTGAGGATAAAGCAGACCTGCCCATCAAACTCCACCCTGGCTTGACAATTTGGCTTTTGAAGAAGAAGCTGACTTACCACAACTGTACCCTCCTCCTGCTCAGTCTGACAGCCATCTGAGTGATCCACAGGAGGAGGAGGTAGGAGAGATAACATGTCAAGAAAGGAAAAGGCATTGGCATCTGGAACAAACAAAGCAGGGACATCCCCTCCTGACATATGGTCTGCAAGCAGATTTGGGCTGGTCAACATGCTTTATAAGGCAAGGGCTTTCCATATTGCTGGAAACAAACTGAATTTCTTTCTGAAACCTACGTTTCACAGCAAACTGATTCTGAGATTTATGACCCTGGTCTGTTTCTTGACCTAGTTATCTGATACTGTCGACTGTGTATAAGATTTATGGTTTCAGACCCTGGACTGTTTAATGTTGGATTCTGCTTACTCCTTGGCTTCTGAACTTCTGGCACCCTGCCTGCTAGTGCAGTGTGAGGACACGACAAAAGTGGTCTGTTCTTCTGCCAGCTGCCACACAGCAGGCCAATTGGGACACTAGGCTTCCTCCTGCCAGTGATCTCTGGTGGAAGGAGAAATTCCAATAGGGATCCTGCTTCTGACATTCTCACTGGCAATCACTCACAGGAGGGGGGTGCTGTGTTCCAATCAACAGGAGAACAAATCCCTATTGTTTGCAGCAGAGTTGTTTAGTAAGTTAGGATTGGGGGGCGTCATGCCAGGAGACACTACTGAACGACATAGGCTGCTGATCTAGACTCACAGCAAACATTCTCACTTTGCAGTATGGATTTGGATTAATATTATAACCCAGGGGTAGGCAACCCTTTTGAGCCGGGGGCCGGGTAGCTGTCCCTCAGACAACTGAGGGTCCAAAGCCAAAAAATAAATAATTAAATATTTTTTAATAAATAACTAAATAAACCGGGACAAATGTAGGACAAAATTTTCAAATGGAGGGCACTTTTTAAATAAAAAATGGAGGACATGCGGAAAAATTTGCTGATTTTTTAAAAAAATGTTAAGATAAATGCATGTTTCTGAGGCTTCTATAGACAATTGCTCCCCCAAAGGCCCCGGCGGCAATCGGCGACAGGACTGGGCTGGGGCCGGTCCCAAGGCCTCGCCGGGCCGCATCCGGCCCGCGGGCCGCAGGTTGCCTACCCCTGTTATAACCCATCAATAATGACTCACAAGAAAGTATAAAGGCTACATTTTAGGAGGATCTACTTTCATGTACTAGTATTTTGATGTATTTTGGGGCACAAGAAAATTCTTCCATAAAGCATGTT
This sequence comes from Sceloporus undulatus, assembly GCF_019175285.1. Classification (NCBI taxonomy): domain Eukaryota; kingdom Metazoa; phylum Chordata; class Lepidosauria; order Squamata; family Phrynosomatidae; genus Sceloporus; species Sceloporus undulatus. The sequence continues at coordinate 280,113,730 of NC_056523.1, forward strand.
TTTGCTACTTACACATATGCAACAAAGTTCTTTCCAACATAACACTGATGATTTCTAACATCTTGAACAAAGGTTTCATATGCTGCTGAAGTGATCTGCAAGAAACAGCTGTCATGTGTTTGTGTAAGTATTTTAAACTGAACCTCACTTGTAATTGCTGAAATACTGTTCCTCTTGATACGGTGTCTCCTCCAATTCTTATCCATGTTTTAATTGCTACCTGCAAGAATATAAACAATGATTTATAAAATGCAAAGGGGAAACAGTGATTGATTTCACCATGGGGTTTGTCACTCTCCTTTCTAAACTCCCATGGTAATCTATCAGGAAGCCAATGTTGTTCACTGTGTCTTGTCAATAAAAAAGCAATGGATGAAACCAAAACATTTTTCCTTCCAAACTCCTGGCTACCCCAGTGCTATAAACCAATGATGTGTGGCATTCCCCCCCCCCCCTTTTTAAAAACACCCGTGTATCTCCTTGCCTGATATATGTGTAGGGAAAGTTTGACAGCTCAGAATGATACAAGGCAGCCTCAAACATTTGGCACGATGTGCGCCTGGCATACAGAGACTGCCTGTCAAATGCCTATGACTCCATACAGCAGCTAGGGACCCTATGGAGGAGCAGATGGACTATTAAGGTAGTATTAATGTAGATGCCATCGGTTTTCAGTTCTGACTGGGACATACTCTTTAGAACTATGAGCAGCTGCTGCCATTTATTGTGACAGCTTCCTGCTAACTTTTGCCAACTGGCACAATCTGACTCTTTGTACCTGAGCTATTAAATGTGTGGCTTCCACCATTTTAGTCCTCCTGAGAACTCTGTTAATAATCCTCTAAAGGAAGAACACAGCATTGATCACCAAAGTTAATGTACACTCAATAGTGGCAGGACTGTTGTCCTTCCACCATGTAATACAGTAAAATATATCTTTAAAGAAATAATCAATATAAATGTGATATACTAGTGTTTTAGTGCACTAGTCTATATATGCAGATAATTTGAAATATTTCACAAGGAAGCATTATGCACATTGGATTCTTAGTAAATAAACATTCAGACACATAGCCACAAATTTACACACAACCTGCTAGCATTGTCATAGTAGCATTCCTGTTCATTTGTCCTACCAATCAGCTGTAACTAGTGGGTACTCCCTGGGCCACTTCTATATGTAAGACTCCAGTATACTGTGTGACAGAGAGAAGAAAATGTAACTAATGTTAATGAATAAAAATTATCAGAATCTGTTATCTACATCATCTCTAAAAGCTATTTTGCACACTGAACAAATGAGATTATGCCAGTGCATGAAACCAGATGCAATCATAACTCTCTGAGATCCGTCTTTAAAATCTAATCTGCCGCAAACCATTCAAACTGGAGCTTAAGGTTAACAGTAAACAGAACCTGTGAAGAGTGGATAGTTAGGATGATAGTGTCCCTCATGGGAGCGGGTCTCTGTCCATTTGTGTAGAGGCTGCTTTCTAAGACTGTATACAGAAAAATACTAGGGATATAAAGCCTATCCTTGCAGAGCATGAATATCTCATTTGAAAGTGAGGGTGCTCCAGGTGTAGCCTTTGAAAGTGTAGGTAAACTCGGAATTCTTCTCGAGCTCTGATTTTAATCTGAACTGGAGAAGACATGAAGGACTGCTGGCACTCACTTCTCTTCTGAGGAGCACCCAATGTATGTTTCCAGGCCTGATTCAGGCAGATCTGGGAAGCACCTCTTGTTATTATTCCATGAGCAGAAATGTATTTATATGGATTAGTAAATTACTGGCCTGAACACAATCCTTTAGTTGCCGCTATGAGCAACTGACATATAATTGAGCTTAGGGTGTCCTGTTACTCCCTTATTGTAAAAAGAATAATGAATATGGCTACCAGTCTGACTGGTGTTCTCTAAGACTTCTTTGACACACCTGCACAATAATTTCATCAAAATATGCAGTACTACCACCATCAGAAGAAATTATTTTCTCATCTTTCTTTGATCCAGCTAGACTTCTGGGGATGCGTTACATCAGGGTTTTTTCCTTGTGCCAAACAAGAAAGCTCACAGTGAAGTAAGCATACACTCTGACACCCAACATCCCAGATAGTCATTATAAAAAGTGGTTGGCAGATATATTCATTATGCTGTACTCATTTCTTTTCTTTTCTTTTTCAATGTCTTTGCAATGATACTAATAATGTGAAACTTCTTAGAGCAGATTTCAGCTGCCTGATACCATATCTTCTGTGTAGACACACAACTTACTGCCTTTTTTGTTGTTGTTAAAGTTAAAAACACTTTCATGTATAGTGCTCTGCTTTTGAACGTCTATTCCTAAAAGGCATATACCCATTCTGCACAGAAGAAACTGATGAGATTATATATATATATATATATATATATATATATATATATGGAACCGGGAAGGGTAATGTTTCCCATTTAGAATACCTTATACACCTGAAGCACTTCTTGGAAACACAGGCTCGCTCCTATGCCCACAAAGCCCTATAAACATCATTGAGCTTGTGGAAAGGTTTTGAGCTGGGATACTATGTACATCCAAGCTATTATATTCCCTGTTATCATGTAGAGATGTGAGAGCTGAACAGTGAAGAAAGCAGATAGCAAGAAAATCAACTCATTTGATATGTGGTGCTGGAGAAAGTGCTGAGGATACCATGGATGGACAAAAAGACAAACAATTAGGTCCTAGAACAAATCAAACCTGAACTCTCCCTGAAAGCCAAGATAACTAAACTGAGGCTGTCATACTTTGGCTACATCATGAGAAGGCATGACTCATCTGGAGATGGTGGAGGGAAGTAGAAAGCGAGGAAGGCCACAGACCAGATGGTTAGGCTCAGTCAGGGAGAATACTGGACTGAGTCGACTGGATCTGAGCAGAGCAGTGGAGGATGGGAGGGGGGGCTGGAGACGTGTCATTCACAGGGTCACTATGAATCAAGGACAACTGGAAGGCAACTAACAACAACAATTGCGTAGGTATGAGTTCTCTTTTTAGGAACTATATGAAATGTAAACCTTTTACATCCATCGTTTTTCAGCAATGAGTAATGCGCAGGACTCCAGTGATCCCTCACCATTCAATATGCTGCTTGAGGAGGCCTCCAATTAGGAGTCCAAAATTATATTGGAAGCTACATATACCCCCATCTCAATATATAGTTGAACACAAGCCTTATTCATGTGTTAAAATTTTGCATTAAATTTATTTATTTATGGTATTTATACCCCGCTCTTCAGCTCTGAAGGCTCTCAGAGCGGCTTACAGATAGTTATCCAGACAGTTCCCTGCTCTCAAGCTTACAATCTAAAAAGACATGACGCAAAAGGAGAAGGGAATGGTGGTGGGAAAGGGTATCAAGTCCAGTGGTTCTTCTCTTCCTCTAAGGCCTGGACCATGGCAGATGGACTGGTGGGAAGGCCCTTCTTCTTTCTCTGGTTAGGCCTGATAGAGTTGGCCCTGCCTTTTCACTCTCTCCCAGGCCGGATGATGACAGATCATGCAAGGAGAAGAATTGCATTAGCTTTAGTTCACTCCACAGAATCCACAGAGGAGAACCTGCCCTCTACCTGTGATCTGGAACTGTGTCATTCTGGAGTTCACCAGTTCACACAAACAATAGCAGTGGAAGAGGGTGGCACTAGCTCTTTTTCCTCATATGTGTAGTTTAAATCTAGACATGGAGCACCTGAACTGGGCTACAGTAACAAAGGACATCTTAAAATAAAGACTAGTCTAGTAATAAGTGTTGAATATGACACAAATATGAGATATCTTCAGAAGATACTTTAATCAGTGGACTGGCTCCTAGATCACCACATATTTCAAAGGGTAATTGTAGGCCCTTTGATATGTGTTGATCTAGGAATCATTTTATTTGTTAGAGCAGTTTCAGAAGATATCTCACACATATCTCTTATTTAAAATTTAATACTAGATGAGTCTATATTTTAAGACCACAGATGATTTACTGTACACTGAATCAGTCAAGAACTGAAATGGAGACTGTAGTCAAGGAATCAGAAAAAGACTGATATTATTGCATGCAGAAAAAGTCTTGAAATAGATTCGATATTGCAAACTCAAATGTGGGCATTATCGCTCTGGACCTTTCCGTTTGTCTTTTCTGGTAAGTCATATGATCTCATGTGATAATCCCCTATGATTTGAGTCTATCCAACTGTAATACAGTTTTCCTCTTTTCTTATTGCCTTCCATTTTCCTAAGCATCATTGTCTCATGGTATGTCCAAAATGCGACAGCCACAGTTAAGTCATCTTGGTTTCTAGGAAAATTTCAGGCTTGATTTACTCTAGGGTCTATTTATTTGTCTTTTAGTAGTGCATACTGCATATACTCATGTATAAGTCTAGAAATTTAGGTCAAAAAATTGACCCCAAAAAACTGACTCGACTTATCCATGGGTCAATGTAAGAAATGTGTCTTACCTCTTATTTAAAAGAAGGAACCATCTCCTGATGAAAAGCAAGAGTATAATATATGAAGTACTGACTCCTTCTACTCCCTCATCCATCGAACCTTAAGAGTAAGCCCAAATAGTTATATCTGCTGGAATTTTATAAGTTCTTTGACATTGTTTTGCTTTGCTTCATCCTTTAGATTGTTTGCTATATGCCCCTAAATTCTGCCCTCAACTTATCCACGGGTCATAGCAAAATCCATAATTTTGGCCCCAAAACCTGCCCTCGACTTATACATGAGGTCGACTTATAGTTGAGTATATATGGTAGTATCCATATAACTCTTTTCCAGTACCACGTTCCAAATTAATTCATTTTTGTTCCTGTCAGCTTTCTTCACTGACCAGCTTTCATTAAAATACATATAAATCAGAAATAGTATGGCATGGATGATTCTGATTCTGATTTTGATATTGAATGATATGTCTTCATAGTTTTTGTCTTGGCATGTAACATAGAGCTGTTTGTGGAAACCATAGCCAAGGATGCCTTTGTGAACTCTTCAAAGAAGGGGTTTGGTTAATGCCATTAAAGTGATGGATGAATGTGTGTTTCTGGAAGGTATTCTAGACTGAGCACATGGAAGAGGAAACACCTAAAAGAAAGAGAAAGAAAAAGAGCTGAGTGAACCATCTGAGGTGGAGTCCACAGGATGAGACTTGCCCAGAAACAGTCTACAAAATATATGTGAAATGTCGGTTCTGCTGATTATTTTGTATAAAGAAAAAACATAGTGGTTCATCTAAGTTTGAATGGTGCTATTTCTTTACTTTAAATATATTCTTCTCCCCATATCTAAAATAGCTTCTCAGATTCAGAGTGGGTGGTTCACAATTATCTGTAGTCTTCTTATCCTCCACCCATGGTTTTAGATTATTTTTCCCCATCATATACCTTAGTGTTCTTACTTTCTTTTACAATCTCCTCTTGTGAACTGATTTGCACTGGAATAAATATATTAAGCTGTAAGATGCAAAAAGTCTCCTTTTTTTCTATTTGAACATTGCTTTTATTGTGGGTCTTCTACATCTTTATTCCTTTTTGTGAAAAGACAAATAAAATAGTCTCCATACAGGTACAGTATAATATCTCTGAATTTGTGAAGAGTGCTTTCAACGCAGAAAGTCTATGTCTTCCCCAAAATCTGTTGACAGATATGGATTCTTCTTTCTGGTGTTTTCACACAACATTTAGATGTACTCTTAGATTCACCCCTGAAGCTGGATGCCCAGTCTTTTAACACTGGACAGAAGTATATTTGCATAGTTAAGGCCTGTGACCCCACTACACCTATTTCTGGAGATTCTGGATATGATAACAGTGGTATTTGCCTCAATTGCTTATTTTCTGGACTACTGTAAGGCATTATAGTGTGTGAGACACTTTCTTTGAAAAGTTTTCAAAAAGGTCAAAGTGCTTCATAGGATTGGTTCCAGGGAGTACACAGCTCCCTTGTTAAAATTTTGCTGGCTAGTAAACTGTTACCAGGAATAAGACAAAGTGCTGGTTCTAACTTGTGAAGTCCCATATTGTTTGGGACCGAGCTATTTGAAATATTGTATTGTGTCTCATGAGCTTGCACAGGTTTTAAAATCTTTAGAGGAGGAAATTATTTCAGTCTTGTAAGTGTCAGCTACACATTTGGTGAGGATACAAAGGAAGAGAGGGCATTCATGGTGGCCACTCCCAGGTTTTGGATGCCTCTGCTGATGAAGGCTTGGCTCATCCTTTCCTTAAACAATTATGGCTAAATAAATTGAAACCATTTCACCTAAATAAATAAAAATGGGTAAATGCAGATTTCCTGTGTTCATTTAGTTCTTTACATTCTATTAGTTGTTATTCTATTAGACATTCAATGACCTCCCGGAGGTCCTTCTCTGTCACCGCTCCAAAAACTTGGAATGACCTGCCGGAAGAGATTCGCCAATTATCCTTACTCGAGGCTTTTAAAAAGGCTACAAAAACCTTTCTCTTCCGGCAGGCCTTCCCTGATTGATAATGTCCAGAACCAATTGAATCCCCCTTTTATTATTTTTATTATTGTGGTTTGTTTGTTTTTTAATTTCGATGTATTGTTATGTACTTTTTAACCATGTTTTACTGTTTGATTTTATTGTTGGGAGGGAGGGTTGGGTCAGGGTCTTGTGGGGCTTGTTGTTTTTATTGTTGTATATTGTATTAACTTTGCTGTTACCCGCCTCGATCCTCAAAGCAGAAGAGGCGGGATATAAATTATTATTATTATTATTATTATTATTATTATTATTAATATTATTGCACCCAGAATGAAGGCACAAAAAGTCAAAGCATCTACATGACATCTCATTTTCTGTGATGGGATGGTTGCAGAGGTCTTGTAAATCAACAATCCTATTAAGCATATGCTTCAATTTAAGGAATTGTCAGTATAAAATTAGTTCCTATCAGATGAAAAATGGAAGGTAATCCAACTGTTTTCTACAAGTTACTTAGCAAACATTTAGCTTACTGTATTTAATCATGCTTTCTTTATCACAAGCTAATATTTAAATAAAAACTGATATCATATCATCAATTTATTTAAATGTATTCAGTTCCTGTCATAGCTCCAGGTAAGTTGAAATAATTAAATATACAAACTAACAAATGTACAACAGGTTATGCAAACAGCCGTTGCAGATGCAAAGTTATAATTATCCAATATAATAACCCCCCTTACAAACAATTGTGCATACCAAATTCAACCTCACATATTCTGAAGAAAGTAAGGAATTTGTGTTTGCAATTCACATGCAATGCAACAAATCAAGTGCCAGAACAACCAGCAGGAAAGTGTTCTAGTAGAGACGTTCATGTACTGGCCTTGTCCTCCAGTACAAGATAGCCTACTGGCTACATAATAAGAACAGGTCAGATGGGTTGGGCTATCAGGTTCTACATTCTGTTCCCACAGTGGCTAAACAGAGGCCTATGGAAAGCTCACAAACATTTGCTATTCAAATACCCATTCTCCCAGTTTGAAGAGATCCTTCTGGGACTTTTCAGCATCTCTTTATGCTTAACCATCTGTGGTCTGGGCCATCTCATTATTCACCCATAACTTTTGCTTATTTGTGGACCAATTAAAATGCATCAGGTGCAAAATAGATCCTCAAAAGATCCCACTCCTTATATCTCACCACTAGAGAAGTTCTACCATGTTGCTTGCACCACTAAATGGTTACTTAGTAGGAACAAAATAGCAAGCCCTCCAACATTTGACACATGAAAACCAGGAGACATATGGGCAAGCAACTTTGGAATTGGCAAAAGTTATTAGTGAGGAAAACTGCATAATCTAGGACAGGCTATAGCAAACCCATCCTCTTTCCCTTGATGAGTTAATTCAGTGCAAATTACTTCATTTTAAACATATTGCACAGAGATTAAAGTAAATTGATGACAAAAGGGAAAAGTGGCAGGGGGAAATAGAAACTGGGACATTTTATAAAGCAGCTGAAAAAGTGGGATGATAGAGGAGTAATCAGACTGTCTCTGCCAAGACAGGACAGCTGAAGGGTATGAAATACTTACCACATGAGGTAGCTTCACAGACTCAGTCTTTATGTCACCAGCATTAGAGATGGAGCATGGCTCTGCTTGCTTTGCTAATGACATTTTATACTTCAGAACCAATTGTGCTCTTAGCATCTGATTCACTTGAACTATTGTGATTGCATTTGATACAGCCACTGCTCCAGGCCCACTTTTGGTGCTGTTTTTACATTTTGGTGAGCTGCAGGGGTCTGTACCATGGCTGAGTGGGTAGAGCGGTAGAGGGAATGTGAATCAGTAGGACTAACATGGAGGTGACCTATCCTCTTTCACCAGACAATTACCCTTGCTTATCATTAAAGAGTTTATCACACGGGAAGAATTTCTCTTAATTTTGAATGAAAAGAAAGTGGAGCCAGAACGCATTCATGTGAATTCACTAGTTCAGGGAATTTATGTGAATTCGAATTGCATTCAAGCTGACTTCCCATTGCCCAAAAATAGCTTGCCATTGCCTGAAATTGCATGTGGTAGTCTATCACACAATAATGTGAAACCCCATGATTGCGTTCGGATTGCCATTGGATTTATATTTCCAATTTCCCTTGTCTGATAAACTCCTAAGTGAAAGCAAGGCTCTCCTGTGAGAATGTTCAGGCAAATTTCAAGGACAACCCAGAAGCAAGAGGCAGTGGGTGGACTAATCTCTTTTACTTCCAGCAGCTATGTACTGATTCTGACTCTTGCAATGAGGATGTCAGTATTCTGCCCAGCAGCTGGGGCAAACCCCCCACAATTCTCCAATTTGCCATTTTCCACAATTTCAGCCTGAATGGCAAAATGATATCTTATTTCAGTTCAGCTGAACTTGTCACTTATACAAGCAGGAATAGAAACCACAGATCTTATTACTATTCATTTGTGGAAGGAGATGGATATCCTCAACTTTGTAAGAGGCCTTTGAACATTCAGTCTGCAACTGCATCACTAAATATTCATAAACCTAACACACAAACTGATCAGTTATGATTGCTATGTTCTACTATTTCAGCAATGGAAAGACAAAAGAGGCTATTTGCCAACCACAACTGAATTTCCTATTATTCTCCTCCTAACCTCATTGATGTAAGTTTCAGCCACATTAAAGTAGTTGTTCTCTTATTTTAACCAAAGCTTTAGAAAGTTTTTTTTGGAGGCTGCAGTTCCCAAAATCCCCCAGCCAGCACCTGGACAATTCTGGGAGTTATAGACCAAATAAAGAGAAGTCTTTTCAAGCTATGCTTTTAATACCTGTTCTTCACTTTTTGTTGGTGTTTCTAAAGATGGGTACAATTTCTTTGATATTAGAACAAAGTACCTCAGTGGCTGCTAGCAACTGAAACCACAATCACAAGAAAGGACAGCAAGGCAAGATAATCACTACTTTATCAATGGACAAACTAACTGTAGAGGGAATGCTGTGTGGCAGCTAGATCTGAAGCTCTGGGACTGCATTTCTGCTTTGAGTTTTGGGTGTCCTGAGGTAAAAGTTATCTACTTTTAGTCCACAAAAACCTCATGCTCCTAATTTTACACTAGAGACTTCAGATAAACTGACAGGTGTTCTCACAAAATCATGGGGACTGTAATTTAGTAAAGTGCTGAAGATTTTCTGTTAACAGTTGGTGGGCCCTAGAACTATAATCCCAGGATCTCTGGTGAGAGGCAATGGTGTCATTGAAACTTGTATATGTCTACTCAAAAACACATCCCTAAATATAATCTCAGATAAGTTAGGTTTGCAGCCTATGTCTCCTGTGTACCTAATAAAAACTATATAAGCTCTAAATAGGCTGCATCATCATCATCATCATCATCATCCAGTTTATGATTTTTCATAATGTACCTTTATATTTTTGAAATATGCACTCATACTTTTGAAACAAGCACTGGCAATTTACAGATAGTATAGTTTCATATTTAATGGCAAGTTTCTAATGTGGGCATGCAAGAAAACATTGTGCCCCTTCTTGGAATTATTATGAGGGGCCTTTGAGAGAATGGTTTTGTTTGGGTCTGGGCAAAGTGGCTTTGGCTTTGAAATCAAGTTAGGAAGTAGGAGTAACATGAGAGTTAAAGCTAGGTTGATTTTTCATATCAGTACTAACTAAAGAATGTATGAGAACTGTGTCTTCTGTAGACTGTGTTCAGCCAGAGAGCATGGGCTTTTCTATTTGCCTCTTGTATTTGCCCATTGCCAATTTTAAAATTAAAACATAGACTAGTGTTTCCAGAAGCCTTTGTGAGATTCTCCATTTAATCACTGTTGGGAAGTGGATGCAAAATAGACTGGTTCATGCCCTAGTGGTCTCACGACTCGATTATTGTAACATCCTCCCGGCTGGGCTTCCTCTTTCTCACCTCCGTCCTTTAATTTCTGTCCAGCATTTAGCTGCATGCATTATCACTTCCACCCACCGTTCTGACCACATCTCTCCTGTGTTGGCATCCCTTCACTGGCTCCCCCTCCCTTTCTGCATTCAGTATAAGCTCCTGCTGTCGATGTTTAAAGCCCTCCATGGGCTGACCCCTCCTTACTTATCAGACCTTTCTCCTCACCTTCCCACTAGGGCCCTCCGTTCTGGTAGTCAAGGTCTGCTGTCCCAGCCCAGGATTTCCTCTGCCCCATCTCGGATTCACCCCTTTTCACTCGCTGCCCCTCATTCCTGGAACCTTCTTCCCCCGCGAGCAAGAGACATCACTTCTTTAACCAGCTTCAAAACTGAGTTGAAGACCATCCTGTTCAGAGAAGCGTTCCCAGGCATTGCATAACTGTCACTTGCTATTTGATGTTCTTTTGTTGTCTGTTTTATTGAATCATTTCCTGTATTGCTATGTATTTTATATGTATTATCCTACTAGAAAGGCCCTTTCCCCACCACCACTCCCTTCTCCTTTTGTGTCGTGTCTTTTTAGATTGTAAGCCTGAGGGCAGGGAACCGTCCAATTAAAAAGATTGTATGTACAGCGCTGTGTAAATTTACAGCGCTTTATAAATAAAGGTTAATAATAATAATAATAATAATAATAATAATAATAATAATAATAATAAGTAAATAGGGACTCCAAAAAGTGGAATCTGGAAGTCACTGCAATGTTACTTATGCTTGGGGTGACTGCTTTGGGAGAGGAAATACAGGCGGGTTACAGACCGCCATTTAGTACGTAATGAATACGTACTAGGGTTAGGAAGGGGCAGTGCTTCCGCACCCCCTAACCCTAGTACGTATTCTGTACGTACAATATGGCAGCGGCCGTTCCACACGGCCGCCGCCATATTTACATATCGGATGCTGTGCGTCCGCACGTGTCGCAGCGTCTATGACGTCGCGAGTCCGCCCCTGGCGCCTCGCGACGTCATAGAGGCGCCGCTTAAAGAAGCTCCATTTTGGAGCTTCTTTTTTGCTCCGTAACGGAGCCGCGCGGTTTGGCTGCAGTGACTCCCTTACGGAGCAAACAGCGGCGGCGGTTTACAACCCACCACAGAGATGAAGAAGTGTTAGATGGTCTGTTTAAAGTTGCCCCATAGGCCTTCATGCAGCAAAACCCAGGTGACTAATGGGATGGTTTACATTCTATTGCTTCACTCAATGAGTTGCTTAGCATGCATGAATGCCTCAAGAAAGTTTGTCAGCCTCAAAATAGGGCATCTGGTAGTGCCTCTGGCAAGGACGATGAAGTACCATCCATTCCCACTAGTTTTCCCACTGTTTTGGAAAAGGAAATGGAGAGATAAAGAAGTGTTGGATGGTTCTGTTTAAAGTTGCCCCATAGGCCTTCATGCAGCAACACCCAGATAGGCCTGATACCCATATACATACAACCTTTGCTTGTTGGGAAAGACAAGGTAGTAAGAATGGTATATCTTTGTAAATACCATTCGTCTATATTTCTGAAAAAAGCACTGGCAAACCACCTCTGAGTATTCTTTGCCTAAGAAATCCCAATGAAATCCATGGGGTCAGCATAATTCAACAGACAGCCTGAAGACAGATATGCACATGGAACCACCTTCATAGAGATGGTCACCGGTACCATTATCACTCTTTTAGTTACATGGAAAAATATGTCCTGCTCCTGCTGTTACTTTACTGTTACTTTACTGATTTTAGCTGCTGTTTTTAATACTATTATTGTTGTTCTTTTATCTTTGGTAGTGTCCCTTACAATGAATCTCCTTCAGAACAACAGTTGAAAAGTGGTAATTCTGCCATAAAGGTTCTAACTCATGCCTATTTCCCTTTATTATTTTAATGGCATTCTTTTTTGTATTTATTATCATGACATCCAGGTATTGCCAAATATATTTCTGATATAAATGTGAATAAATCAAACTTGCTTGTAAAGTTAAACTGCAAGGGGGAAAATGTTGATGCATCTGCATCTTACTGGATATCCAAGAAGAAATGAAGAGTGTAAGTAACTCCAAAGCCAACAGTGGGTCTTCCAGGCAATTTGATCAATCACTGACGTTTCCTCTCTGGACTTACTTAGATATTATAGAGGACATAGTAATGTGTAGCAAAATAACTGAAACCAAATACATTTAGGATTTCTTTGCTTCCTGTAAGTAGCATTCAATCTGCAGAGGTAGGACAATGCCAGCTATCATGGTATGCAGATACAAAGTCCAGAGCTATAGCAGCAGCATGCACTTTGTCAGCTAAGCATTACCAGAGCTTCATGAGAGGTGAAAAAGATTTGTGACAGTTCCATGTCCTCTATAATTACTAGTTAGGCTCAGAAGCCCTCCATTTTATTTTTGAACAAACAAGTCCTCATCATAATGATGAGAATTTTCAACTATTGTGTTCTAATGTTATCTGTAGAAGACTCAGAAACCAAAAGGCAATTGGGATATTGTAGATAAGCCATATATAATTCATATCTTTCATTCTTGCCAGTGTTGGACTTTCTTTTTTGGCTAGCAAACAAGCCTATACTACTTTTCCCTCTTTCTTTACCTCCTACAATCCTAGACCATGCCAGAATTTCTTCATTGTGGAACCACAATGCATTCTGCACATTAATTCTTATTCCATGTGCACACTTAGGTAAAGAATTCTCACACCAGAATCCTGATGTCAGCTTGCATCTGTTTGGGTGCATCTGCTGATGGAAACAGTTCCATTAGCAGAAGTGGGGTGACTGTCCCTCCCTACCTGTCTCCCCTAAATGTCTGCTCTAGAGAGCTGGGACTCCCTCTCCCCAAGCTGGAAGTGGAGGTGGATGGAGTGGTGAGGTGAAAGAAAGAAAAATCTTTTGCATTAATAGTCAAAGATTATAATAATGTTGGCTATTTTTAGCACTGTTTAAACTACTTTACTTTTACCAATGTTTAAATTAAAACGAATCCTTCTTTGTTAAAACATTCGATCTGTAAATACACATTTAACAAATGTCTATCCCAAATCTTTATTCCATATGAATATCATTTCCTGATGTTGATTCCTTTTGATGGAAATCATGTTGATGGATGTCATACACTCTGGATGCGGTAGGCAAAATTTGTATTTTAGCTAGAAGACAAGCAACCCAGGATGATAGCATGAAAGATTGTTCTGTGATCATGGACAACATCTTGTGACAACATCACCTATCACAAAGTAGCGATATTTCATGCAATCATTCTGCTGGCCCAGCACATGAAAGCTTTTTTCTCCCTTTGTCAGCCAGACATTATCTTCCGAAAACAAAGCATAAAGCAACAAGAGGGATCGTAGTTTTTTGTGGCACACATCTCTAAAGGAAAAAAGGCACATCACTTGCCTGCAGTTCAGCGGCAGGAGGCCACCAAGCTGTGCCACGTCAATGCTAGCTTGCAATATCTCACTGTTCAAAGCAGGCTCATGACACACCTGCCTTTCACTTCAAAGAAACCCATGTCACTTGGCAATAAAATAAAGAAATAATAAAAATGCTGGCACACTTTGGATCAGAAATTTAGATTTAAGAATTCTACTCATGCTCATATGGAGACTTAATAAATTGATGAAAGTTATTTCATTTCCACTCAGCCACCAAAACAATGTAATTTCCTGAGATGATGAACACTGCACTCTCTCTTAAAACTGTCTATTTTAAACTGTTTATGTAATGTTATATATAATGTACCTGTGCGACAGCTCTCTCTTTCTCTCTCTTACATTCCCTTTCACAGACAGAGTTTGTTTTTCCTTATATTTAAATCTCTGTACTGTACATGTCCACACCCACAGGCACACAACATAACTACAATAAGTAGGGAGACATGAGTTAAAATATCAGACTTTTTTTTTAAAATCCCTTTAAATTGTATGGATTGCAGATTGCAAACCAGGCTTCTTCAAAGCCTACATGGTGAGAGACTACAAGAAACTGACCATAAAGGGAAGGGGGAGTCTATTCCTCCCCTCTTCTTCCTCTTCTTTAAAGCTAGTGGCATGGTTTGGATAGTTTGGATATGTGGTCAGCTCATTCTTTTCTTCTCTGCTGCTCCCTATCTATCCCTCTTGCCCTGAGCCAAACCCAGATGCTGATCTAGCTGAGCATCTAGCTGGTGCCAGTGGACCTCACCACAGTCTGTTACTGCTGTTGTTACCTCTTTTGTTATCCCTTTTTGTTCTTGTCACTGTGCTACTCTCACTGGAGCTTCATCCACTACCTCAAGTCTGTGGTAACTTGCATGGAGAACTCAGGGTAAGGCTCCAAACTTAGGAGATTTCTGGCAGGGCTGAAAGATCTGGAAACTCTAATTTGGATACATCGGTGAAGCTTTCTCTATGCCCAGGGCACTGTAACTGTCTTGTTTGCTCATGTAGAGATATTCCAAAAAGAGACAAAAATAAAACAAAATGTTGTTATAAATCACCTCAAAGAAGAAGTTTAGATTGCTGATTTTTTCAAATCCATCTAAAATTATGAATTTAACTGCTGGCCCTAAGTAACAGGACCAGCCCTACCAACCTAATGTCTAATTCAGACATTAGAAATCTGAACAGAACATCAATTAAAAGGGCTTCAGATATAATGGGCATATTTAAGGATAGCACAGAAGCTAAGTAGCTCGAATATTCTGGTCTGTACTCTCAGTCCATAAAAAAAACTAATGCAATGAATGAGATGCAATGGATCTGCAACTCCTTTCACAGTGTATTAAGAATGAACATTAATACATGAATAATAGTCCATCTCCCTCCAATATTTTGATTCGGATTTGGACTGAACAAAAATCCCTCTATACCAACATCTATATACGTTTTTTTATTTCTACAAATTAAGAGGCAAAGCAAAAGCCATGCGTATAGATCAAACCCAGGACTTACTCAATGACACACTTTTAAGCTGAAATGTTAACATGAATCTAAATTGTTCAGTGCATTATGAGAATATTATTTTCCACAGATTCTAGCATGTGCATTTTGCCTTAATCAATTCTTGAGCAGTTTATGACTGAAAACGATTAGGCACTGCAGTTAATTAGTCTAACTTTTTCTTCAAGGCATAGTTTTACGGATCCAGCTGAAACAAATAGATTCACCAAGAGAAATGGGGAACGTCTTCTCATACTGTATTTCCCAAAACACTTAGTTTCCTGCTGCAAATCATTAAACTGCCAACAGATGCATTTTGTTTTCTGCTTGCATACACGTGCAGGCAATTTTTCTTGAAGGGCAAAAATAACATTAATTTTTGATCCAATAAGAATTTATCAAAAGCCCGTCATTGCATACAGTTCTACGTCACCCTTTAGCGGATGCTGAGCATCTGTCATGTCATTTGCAACAACTCTCATACAATAATGAGCACAACATTTTGGATGGGAAGGAAGGTTTAAAGTTCACACTGTGAACAAGGCAGTGATGGATTATTAACTGAAGGCAACAAAGTATACCCTGCAGATGACAAGGTGAGTGCCCTGTAATTATTAAATTTAGGAAAGATGCAAAGTCTTCTTCTGGCTTTAAGACAAAGTTGAAACAAAGTGCCCCCTCCCCATGTTTTGGTTCTGGATCCAAATATTTTTTTAAAAAATGTACTTCAGAATCCCTTTTGTTGTTGTTGTTGTTTCTGGCAACTCTCCATAGCCAATTCCATTCATGCAGAAAAGGGATGAAATTCCATCATTCGAGCACGACATCTCAAAATTCAAACTTAATGAGAGCTTTGGCAGCTTCTGTCGAAGGCAGACAGTGATTAACAAAACACTTCAGAGTACAAGGCACAGCAGTGCTCAAAGAAAACAGTGATGATCTCCACTTAATTGTAGAAAAGCCCAAAGCATCTGCCAGCAGAGGAGAGCTGGAACCATAAGGAGCTATTGCTCAGATAGACTGTCATCTCCAGAGATCAACAACCATATGCTCAGCTCAAGCGCAAACTCCAAAGAAGTTAATTTTCTGACAAAATACAGGGATAAATATGACATTCAAACAAGTGTGCTCACTCATCCTGAACACACGTTCATCTGCACGGATCGGATTTATGCATCGTTTAAGCACAAGCAAATATAATTTGTTTTGAACACAAACATTGCTGTATGAGCACAGGTATAATTAATCTTTGTCCGCTCCTTGTGGTCTCTGTTCTCCTGGCTAACCATGCTTACAGTAAACTTTTGATGAATGGAATTGTTCACTTGTTGCTTTACACATAAAGCATCTGAGGTATTGCGCACCTTTTTGTTTAGGTTCCTATTACCATTTCCACCTTAACCAAATAACAGAAATCTATTTGGTTGGGGAAAGTGGTTAAGAAGACAGTGGGGCAAAACAGACAGTCAAAATAAGCAGGATTCTGGCTGGCTTCCAGGTGGGGCATTTAGATGATGAAAGGCTCAAAGCTGGCCGGAAAGAATTCTTAAGCTGCCGTATGGGAATAAAAAATGGACTAAAAAGGAGCTGGATTTTTCCGCTTCTTCCCAGAAAATGTGCACCTGTGCTTGTACATCTACAGTAAATGCAGTGCCATCAGAGGAGCTCTAAAGGAGTGCTCTATCCTATCCTTAATCCTAACCCTAATTGTGCATATAAGTGCCCCATTGCAGAAGTGCCCTTTGAAGGGATGGAACTGCTGTACACAAGTGGTGGAGGTGGCAATGCTCAAAAGAAAAAATGTGACATCTCTCTTGGAGATAAGTAAAACATACACAAACCAGGGAACATGGGGTGAAGAGAGCATGAAGGGGCCATGATTATACCTTGTTGGCATCTGCATGGGCACACCTTTGCTCCAATGCCCTGTCCCCAGTGGATGGCAGTTGGATGGCAGTTGCCAGTGGTGCGATCCTATGACTGTGCACAGGGATGGTGTAGGGAACAATAAAAAGAAAGGACCCAATGACATGGCTTCTAGCTGTGCCATGCAGTCATGACATGCACAGTCCAGTCACCTTGGGAGTGGGTGGTGCAGTTGGTGGGGGGACAGATCACTTTTGTAAAAGGCAACTTCAAGCTGCTTTTTCCTGCCCCTCTATTTCGCCCCACTGTCAATCTACTCAACTGCTTAATTGTATTGCAATTGATTAATCACATGGAGCCAGCCAGCATGGCATAGTGGTTTGAGTGTTGGACTATGGACTTTACTACACAGGGAAAATCAGGGGTTAAAACATGCATTTTCTGGGGACAGCCACATGATCGCAGTCAAGATTTTTACATGATGTCGTGATTAGAGACAACTTATCCCAGGAAGAACCAGGATTGCTCCAGCAACAAATCATTCACGGGGAAATTCTGTGAATGATTTGTTTCTAGAGCATTCCCAGTTCTTCCTGGGGTAAGTCCTCTCTAAGCATAATGTGTGTGAAAATCTTCACTGTGATTGCACAACTGTCCCCGGAAAATGCCTGTTTAAATCCCCAATTTTCCCCTGTGTGATAAAGTCCTGTGACTCTAGAGACCAAGATTCTAATCCCTGCTCAGCCATAGAAACCCACTGGGTGACCTTGGACAAATCACACTCTCTCTCAGCCTCAGGGAAAGGCAGAGGCAAGCTGAACAAACCTTTCCAAGAAAAAAACATGATAGGTTTGCCTTAGGGTGACCATAAGTTGGAAAGGATTTGAAAGCACACAACATCATCAACAATCACATAGAAAAGTAATGGAAAGAAATATTGCAACATCTCATACAAATCTTGCTTGCAGGATTTTTAGTTAAGAATATGGTTCTCTGGAGTAACACAGATAATTTACTGCTTGGAAATGCACCTTAAAAGACAACACTAAACTCAAGACATCCACATAGATAATTTACCACAATGTTATCAGGAATTCATTTTCTTTTACAGGGGATCTCCAAATAGAACTTTTGCATCTCCAAATAGAACTATAGTTTAACTGTGGAATGTGTAAATTAATTAATCATACAGATGGGGATGTTCATCCAACTGAACATCTGCATTGGCAACACACATTGAAAGCTGCTTATGCTTCTGTCTCTTGCAGGGTCGCGGTGTATTTTGAGACTGGGCCAGAACCATCTCTGATTACCACTTACTTGTTCTCTATCCAGATTTAAAACTAAATCTAATAATGTCTGTATCAATTCAGTCTCTTATTGAGGTACATAATATTTATCACATCTTTCAGATCTCAACACTGCACTACCACATCTCCAAATATCTAGTGATGTGTATGTGTGTGTGTGTTGTGTGCCTTCAAGTTGGTACCTGCTATTAAATAACAAACAACCTTATATTACTGTTTAAATTATATACAGTTGGTCTCCCTTATCCAAAATGGTTAGGACCAGAAGTGTTTGGGATTTTTTCACATTTTGGTATATTTTCATATACATAATGAAATAGCTTCTAGATGGGACCCATGTCTAAACATGAAAGTAATTTATGTCTCATACACACCTCATACATGTTGAAGGTAATTTCATACACAATATTGTTAATTTTGTGCATGAAACAAAGTTTGCGTACACTGAATCACTGGAAAGCAAAGGTATCACTAGCTCAGTCACCAATGCAGCCAATTTTGGAGGATTTTGAAATTCTGGGCAAGATAGACTCTGCCTATAAAGCCTCCTTGAAAATCAACAGCATCAACACACTAATAATAATAATAATTAATAATTTGTTTTATTTATATACCGCTATTCCAAAGATCATAGCGGTGAACAGCAAGTAAGCTAATTAGCAAGTAAGCTAATTTGCCCCCCAACAGTCTGGGTACTAATTTTAGCGACCTCGGAAGGATGCAAGCCTGAGTCGAGCTTGGGCTCTTTTGCTCGTCTTGAATTCGCAACCTTGTGGTTTTGAGTAAATGGCTGCAGTACAGGCATTTAACCACTGCGCCACCAGGGCTCCTTTTCACTAGCTGTTGAAACTTGTACACACCCACTAAGATGTAGCCTTCAAAAATGTTTAATGAGGCTTATTTGGTAACCCAAAATGTCACCCACTT